>NW_022196905.1:199191324-199237647 GCF_008632895.1 Mastomys coucha
CCTTGAGTAAGTATTTTATACTCTGCTGTAGTTTCTGGAAGAAAAAAATTTGGAGGTCAAATTTTCTTCCAATCAAGTTCAGTTCAGTTAAAATACACTATACACTCATAAACATGTTACCTCCCCCCTTCAGCTAAGCCATCGGACTCTGGCAGTCTCTGCTTGGAGGCTACCATCTGGGGAGCTAAGACAAAAGCTCTCTGCAGACTGTCAGTTGAAGAAGCTGCCTGGAAGTTCACACCAAGATACAACAATGCCTACTGCCTGAAGACATCCAAGTTGCTGGGGACAGCTCTACCCAAGATTTTAAATGATCCTACATAGAAACAGCAATAATATAACATAGATCTGGCATAAAAACAGTTACACTGATCAATAAGGTAGAACTGAGGACCCAGGTATAAGACTATACTTCTATAGCCACCTAGCTTTTAATAGATAGTCCAAATGTACACATTGGAGAAAAGACAAAGACATTGACAAATGACACTGGTTAAATTAAATACCAAGAAGAATAAAACTAGGCTATCTCCTCTGAGAACTCAACTGAAAATGGACCAAGGACTTAGCATAAGATGTGATTCCCTGAATATCATAAATGAGAAAAGTGGGTTTAGACTCCAACTTATTGTCACAGGAAAGAAACTTTTTTTTAAAAGTCAATTTTCTTACCATTTAATTGGAACAGTTAATCAAACACTTGACAAAATCAGGTACCCAGTCTCGTTATGCATTCATTTGTTGCATATGTTTCTATTATGTTGGATATTTTATGTATTTACATTTCAAATGTTATCCCCTTTCCCATTTCCCCTCCAGAAGCTCTTTATCCCCTCTCCTTCCCTCTGCTTCTATGAGAGTGCTCCCCCTTCTCCCCACCCACTCCCACCTTCCTGCCCTGGCATTCCCCTACACTGGGGCACCAAGCCTTCATAGAAGCAGGGACTTCTCCTATTGATGCCAGACAATGCCATCCTGTGCTACACATGTGACTGGAGTCAAGGGTCCCTGCATGTGTACTCTTTGGTTGGTAGTTTAGTCCCTGAGAGCTTTGAGGGAGAGGTCTGGTTGGTTAATATTCTTGTTCTCCCTATGGGGTGGCAAATCCCTTCAGTTCCTTCAGTCCTTTATCTCCTCCACTGGGGACCCCGTTCTCAGCCCAGTGTTTGGCTGTGATCATCTGCCTCTATATTTTTCAGGCTCTAGCAGAACTTCTCAGAGGATAGCTATAACAGGCTCCTGTCAGCAAGCTCTTCTAGGCATTCGCAGTAGTGTCTGGATTTGGTGTCTGTATATAGGATGGATCCCCAGTTGGGACAGTCTCTGGGTGTCCTTTTCTTCAGTCTCTGCTCCACACTTTGTTCCCGTATTTCCTTTAGAAAGAGACTTTTTTAAAATTTTAATTTATTAATTACAAAAACAAAAATCAAACCATTTTCTCCCCACTCCCCCTGCTCACCAACCCACCCTCTCATTTTAAACTCTAATTTAGGATGTTTAACTCTATTTCCAGAAATCACACTGAAACCTATTACTTTGTAAGGTAATTATTTATTAAAAGGAAATCCCAATGAAAGAATTGTTCAGGACACCTTCAAAAGCCTTCATGACTATACGGGTCATAGGCATTGTCATTGATTTCTCACCAGGCTGGATGGATGGCAAGTCCCTATTTTAAATATTGCACATACTTGCTCTGGTGGTGAGAATGGCCCCAGAGATCCATAAGTTTGAGTGCTAAGCCACATTTAGTAGAACTTTGGAGAAGGATTAAGAGTTGTGGCCTAGGTGGAGTAAGTGAGGGTTTTTTGGAGGAGGTATGCCATTTAGGGTGGCCTTTGAAGATTCAAAAACTCACATCAGACCCAATGTCCCTTTCTGTCTCCTATCTACAGATCAGGATGTAAAACTCTCATCTACTACAGCTCCATGTCTATCTGCTTGCCAACCATAATGACCATGGACTATCTACCTAGAATTGCAAACAAGTACCAGGTTAAATGCTTTTTCTTTATAAGAGTTGTGTTGGTTATGGTATCTCTTCATGGAAATAGAATAGTAATTAAGCCATTTGTGTATAGGATTTTTATCTACCTACATAGTTGCTCTAATAAGGGATCACATCCAAAAATATGATTTGGTTGAAACATACACACACACACATACACACACACATGTACACACACACATACACACACACACACACCTTTAACACATTAAAATAAAGGTAAAGTTAGTTTGTAGAAAGAAGCAGCCATGTTTGAAAGTGATGTTTAATTGACGGGTAGACAAAGTGATGAATCAGAGAAAGATTTGGCAAAATGAACCAGATAGGATCCACCCAACTCACATGAGAACAGCAGAGGAAGAGAAACTACTTTAAAAGCAAGGAAATAGAGCAAAAATTAATATATTATGTGTGGTGAGTGATATGTGTTCATTACAGTTTTACAGAGACAAGTTATAGCAAGAAGAAGCTAGACACTGGTAAAGATAGAACAAGCCAGACAATGAGAAGGAGCCAGAAGATTAGAATACTGCCAAATTTAGTATGATGCCAGGCAGAAAAATTCCATCAGAAGCTGAGAAAGACCAGATTGTAATGGTAATCTTTGAAGATTTGATTGTATGGAGACTAGAAGCTTCCAGGCCTAGGGCTAGTAATAACTAGAATAGAGAAGGAAATGCTCTGGGCTTAGCCAACACCATATATGTACATAGTTTGGGTATGGCTCACATCTCATCACTTCATCTGATTAAAAAAGAGTTACACTTATATATTTGATTATAGATACAGAGAAACTTAATTGAAAATTGGCTTGAAGCTTCCTCCCAGGTAGCTTATTCTGGGAGTTGCTGTATAGGTGGCTGGGAACATAATTGAACAATTATCTTCCCCAGCTTAGAACTTTCATGCTACAGTATCCACAGCACAGGTCAAGGGTAGCTTACTGGTACAATAATGGCATAGCTATTATCTAATTACTTTTTAAGAATTAATTAATCTATTTATTGATTAATTTACTTATTTATATTCCATGTGCTGCCCCCCTTCCTTGTCCCCCTGGACTGAGACCGTTCCCCCATCCCAAAGGCTTTATGAAATGACTTTTCTGCATCTAAAGAAATAAACATACTTTTCTTTGTTTTATCTTGTTTTGCTTTTTGTTTCTTTATATGGTGGGTTACTTATTTATTTATTTATTTATTTACGTCTCAAACGCTAGTCTTCTCCCAGTATTCCTCTCACAGAATCCCTCCTCCCATTCCCCCTGACCTTTTCCTCTGAAAGGGTAGGGACCCCTGGGTATCTCTCGATCCTGACACATCAAGTTTCTGCAATGTTAGGCACATCACCTCCTATTTAGTCAAGACAAGGCAGATAGCTCTGTTGGGAAATGGATTCCACAATCAGGCAACAGCTTTAGGGACATCCCCTGCTCCAGTTGTTGGGAAAATCACATGAAGATTGAGCTGCATGTCTGCTACATATGTGCCAAGGGGACCTTGTTCCAGCCTTTGCATGTTCTTTGGTTTGTGCCTGTTTCTGAGAGCTCTCAGAGATCCAAAGTAGTTGACTCTGTTGGTGGTCCTGTGGGGTTTCCATTTACTTCAATGACTTCAATCCTTCCCCCGATTCTTCCATAAAAGTCTTCAACCTCCGTCCAGGGTTTGGCAGTTGGTATCTGCATCCAGTAAGCAGCTGGATAGAGAGCCTCACAGAGGACAGCAATGCTAGGCTGTTGTCTACAAGTGTAACAGAGTGATACCTTGACTTCATTTCCAATATCTAAGTCCTTCATCTCCTTTTGTTATCTTACTGATCTAACTAGAAGGTCAAGTACTGTGTTACATAGATACAGAAGGAGTAGGTACCCTTGTCTTGTTCCTGATTTTAGTGGTATTACCTCAAGTTTCTTTCCATTAAATTTGTTGTTGACTATTGGCTTCCTGTATGTTACTTTTATTATGTTTAGGTATGTGCTTTGAATCCTTGATCTCTGCAAGACTTTTAACATGAGTGAGTGTTGGATTTTGATGAACGCTTTTTCAGTACCTAATCCTATAATGTTTTACTTTCAGTTTGTTTATATAGGAGATAAGTTTGATTTATTTTTAATATATTAAGCCACTCCTGCATCCATGAAATGAAGCCTACTTGATCATGGTCAATGCTGTTTTTGATGTGTTCTTGGATACAGTTTGTGAGAATTTTATTAAGTATTTTTACATGGATGTTCATAAGTGAAACTGGTCTGACCTCTTTCTTTATTGAGTCCTTGTATGACTTAGGTATCATGATAATTGTGGCTTCATAGAATGAATTAGGTAGTGTACCCTCTGTTTCTATTTTGTGGAGTGTTGGTATTAGTTATTCTTTGATTGTCTGGTAGATTTAGCACTAAAATTATCTGACCCTGGCCTCTTTTTGGTACAGAAGCTTTTAATGAATGATTGTAGTTTCTTAAGGATTATAGGACAATTTAGATATTTTACCTTGATTTAACTTTGGTAAATGGAATATGTCTGGAAAGTCATCCATTTACTTTAAATTTTCCAGTTTCATGAAATACAGGCCTTTGAAGACCTAATGATTTCTTTAAATTTTTCAAGTTTCTCTTGTTATATTTTCCTTTTCATTTCTGATTTCATTAATTTTGTCTACTGTCTCTGTGCCATTGGATTAATTTGACTAAGAGTTTGTCTATCTTATTGATTTTCTCAAAGAACTAGCTCTTCGTTTTTTTGATTGTTTTTATATTCTTTTCGTTTCTAGTTGATTGATTTTAGTATTAAGTTTCCTGCTATCTACACTTGGGTATGTCTGCTTCTTTTTTTGTTTAGAGCTTTTAAGTATGCTGTTAATTTGGTAGTATGAGATCTCTCCAATTTCTTTATAAAGTCACTTAGTGCTATGAATTTTTTTCTTAACAACACTTCCATTGTGTACCATAAATTTGGGTATGCTATGCCTTCATTTTTATTAAATTCTAGAAGGTCTTTAATTTCTTTCTTTCTTTATTCCATAGTAAAGTCATCATTGAGTAGAAAGTTGTTTAGTTTCCATGAGAATGTGGATTTCTGTTTGCTGAGTCCAGCCTTAATCTGTGGTGATCTGATAGACTGTATGACATTATTTCACTCTTCTTGTATATGTTGAGATTGCTTTGTGCTGAATATATGCTCAATTTTGGAGAATGTTGCATGAGGTATTAAGAAGGAGGTATATTCTTTTGTTATGGGGTGAAAATTTCTGAAGATATATGTTAAATTCATTTGTTTTTTAACATCTGTTAGTTTCATTGTTTCTCTCTTTAGTTTATATTTCTGTTTTGGTGGCTTGTCCATTATTTTGTGGTGTTCAATATATGGTTTGAACCCTAGAAATGTTTCTTTTGTGAATGTAGGTGCCCTCGTATTTGAGGCATAGATTTTCAGAATTGAATTGTGTGTTTTCTTTGATGTGTATGAAGTATACTTCCCCATCCCTTTTGATAATTTTTGGTTGAAAGTATATTTTATTAGATATTAGAATGGCTACTCCAGCTTGTTTCTTGGATCTGTTGACGTAGAAAATCCTTTCCCAGCCTTTTAATCTGGGGTAGTGTCTATCTTTGTTGGAGAAGTATGTTTCTTATGTACAACAGAAGAATGGATCCTGTTTATGTGTCCATTCTGTTAGCTTATTTGTTTTTACTGGCGAGTTGAGCACATTGATATTGCAAGTTGTCTGAAAGACACTTATTTGACTGGGATTTTTTGGCTTTTAGAATTTCTTTTGAAAAGTCAGGTGTAATTCTGATCAGTCTGTCTTTATATGTTACTTGGCCTTTTCCCTTGCAGCTTTTACTATTCTTTTCTTGCTTTGTATATTTAATACTTTAATTATTATGAGACAGGAAGATTTCCTTTTCTTGTCCAATCTATTTGGTTTGCTATGAAATTCTTGTACCTTATACATTTTTTAAGTCAGAAAATTTTTCTTCTATGATTTTGTTGAAGATGATTTGTGCCATTTTGTACTGGGATCGTTACCACCTTCTATTCTTATTCTTAGGCTTGATATTTTCATAGTGTTCCAAATATCCTGCATGTTTTGAGTTAGGAACTCTTTATATTTGCATCTTGTTCACTTGTGTAATAATTTCTTCTATGGTATCTTCTATGTCTGAGATTCTCTCTTCTATGTTTTGCATTCTTTTGATGATGCATACATCTGTAGTTCCCATTATCTTTCTTAGATTTTTCCATCTCCAGGGTTGTATTCATTTGCATTTTCTTTATTGCTTTTATTTCCGTACCTATTTATGGAATGTTTTATTCATTTCCTATACCTATTTGATTTGATTTTCCTTTATTGCTTTAAGGGATTTATTTGTTTCAACTAAAGGGCTTCTACCTGTTAGATTGTGTTTTTTTTTTTCTTTCTGTATTTATTTTAGAAAATTGCTTATATCCCCTTAAAAGGCCTCTATCATCTTTATGAGATGAGATTTAAGGTCACAATGTTGTTTTTCATGTCTTTTAATATAACCAGGGCTTGCTGTAGTAGGAGAGCTAAGTTCTGATGGTGTCATATTGCTTTGACTTCTGTTGATTATATTCTTGTGCTTACTTTTTGCCGTCTGTTTTTCTCTGGTATTTCTTGGCTTGGTTGTCCTCCTATAAAACAGACCTCAAGGGAGGCAGTTAGTCCTGTGCATCCAGGGTTAGAGCAGTCCTTCTAAGAGTTAGGGAGAGATGTGGGATCAGGGGTGAAGAGCTAATCTGTGGCTGTAGGTAAAGGTGCAGACCAGAAGAAAGATGGAGTTTTAACCATCCAACTACCTTTTAAATTGGATCTGAGGTAAGCTCCATATAAGAAAATGTGCTCATTGTATTTGTATCTGGTCAAAGGTCAATGGCTGGAGAGATCATATGCACTATCTGTGAATTTACTACTTTTCCTTTGGTAAATAACTATATGGTCAAATTATATCAATATTATTGTGGTGGTTCAAATAGGCTTGGTCCAGGGAGTGGAACTATTAAAAGGTGTGGCCTTGCTGTAGAAAGAATGTTGTTTGGGGGATGTGCTTTGTGACTCTCTTTTTAGTTGCCTAGAAGACAGTGTTCTCCTTGCTGCCTTTGGATCAAGATAGAGAACTCTCAGCTCTTTCTCCAGCATTGAATCTGCCTGTGTGCTGCCATGCTTCCTGCCTTGATAATAATGATCTGAACCTCTGAACCTGTAAGCCAGCTACAATGAAATATTTCTTGTATAAGAGTTGCCTTTCTCATGGTGTCTCTTCATTACTGTGAAATACTAGCTAAGACACTTATCTTAAATACTGTATTTATACTTCATCCTCCCCTTTTTTTAAATCTCTTTGTGTTGTATAAAGGTTAATACAGATGCATGGCTGGTATATGTGATAAGAGCAAATGCTCTCAGCATTCAACAGAAATCTCATATCATCCTTGAAAAGGTTCTGGTAATAACCCTGGCTAGGCTAGATCACAACTGACAATAAATTTGAGTAAATTATAAATTTATATGAAAAAAATAAATCCTGAAGCATGTGTGTCATAGTTATTCATCAGTATAAATAACATAGAATTCACTGAAAAGTTTTAAATGCATCTTATGTTGAACAGTGACAAATTATATGATCCATAGTTAGAAAATTAATCCATTATTAATATTATAGAGAAAATTAAATATGTATTATGTGTAGTAAATAACTATTGAAATAGTCACTTAAAATATTTGTGATTAGAGGAAACATTTACATAGGAAGATGAAATTTGAACATATATAGTGAAGTATGCTAAGGGAATTCCCCTTGATTGAAATGGAGCACTGGAATTTTTAATATATTAAGAAGGTCAAACATCTAAGTAAAGACAAAGACCTTGAAATCCATAGAAAATCTCCAATCGAAGCAGCAAGGGAGATAAAAAGAGAACATCATTGAGAAAAGAATAGGAGCTGATTATGTGTGGATGGAAGCCAACTGTTCTAACAGATGTAATGCTAATTTAAAGAGGAGAGCAAATAAAAATATCTGTAAAAAAAAAAAAAAGTGTCCAGCATCTGAAACAAATTCTAAGTATGCTCGCCCAGAAAATTTAACTGCCAACAGAATTCAAGCCTTGAAAACTAAACTAAGCTACAGCAGAGTCACACTGGTAAAAATCAGTGTTAAGGAGGAAACCTCAAAGAACAGACAGGCTAGACACAGTAAAGACTTTGAAGGAGAAAAACCTCAAGGATGATGCTACAATGTCATCAGAAACTAAGACAAAAGTAGTTAGTTAATAAACATCTTCAAGCAGTACAAAATAAGGAATCAAGGCAAAATAAATCAAACAAAGCTATACAACACAGAAAATACAGCTTTTTAAAATACAAATAGAACATTTCAAACAGAAGCTGAAAGCATTTGTATTCAAAGTTTTCTGTAATATTTAAAGCAGTTTAAATCTGTAAGCTAGAATAAGGTGAATGTAAAATTCAATAGTAAAGAGAAAATCAATCTGAAAATGTGTCTTAATTCAAAGCAATCCAGAAAAGAGTAATAAAAGAATAAAACTACAGAAAATTAGAAAACAAATTGGTTGTTGAGTGGCTGGCTGTCTTAGGTGTTTTTCTATTGTTGTGAAGAGACTGAATGACAAAGAGAACTTATAAATGGCACCATTTGGTTAGAGCTTTTTTACAGTTTAAGATAGTAAGTCTATGATCATCATGACAAGGAGCCAGGCAGAGTGTAGGCAGGAATATAGATGGAGCATTAGCTGCGAAGCTTCATGTGAACTACAGACAACTGGTACAGACAGCAAAGCATGATCCGATGTATGCTTTTGAAATTTTGCAACCCATCTCCAGTGACACATCTCCTCCAACAAAGTCACACACTCCAATTCTTGCTAAACAGTTCCACCAACTAGTGACCAAGCATTCGATTATATGAGCCTATAGGTACATGTATTCTCATCCTCATTCAGACCACCACTGTTACTATAATTTTTTTTTTAGACAAATTAGGCATAACATAAGGAATATTGCTTAGGGAACTAAAGAGTATCACCTAATAAAAGGGTGTCAACTTATGGAGTCAGATTGAGATATTGTTTTATACATTTTGTTTCAGTATTTTACAAAACAAGAAGCAAATCTGCTAAAATGCAGGGTTTTTTAAATTATATAATATATAATATTGAAACTAATGATTTATAAGTACAATTGTATATGAATGTGTCAGATATCTAGCTATACTAAGGTAAAATATAAAAAAAATACTATAGAACTGTATCATTCACATAAAGTGGAATAACAAGATAAATATAAGGAATATTGTTTTAGAAACTTGTTATTTTTTTAAATCTAATGGAGGTGTGCAGGTACCATAGTATGTATGTGAAGATCAGATTACAGCTTTAACTTGCATTATCAATTCTCTCTTATCATTTTGGTTCTGGGGATCACAATCAGGTTGTCAGTTTTGGTGGCAAGTACCTTTACCCACTGTGACATCTCATTGGGCCATAATTGAAATTCTTAGTACCTAAGACAGTGGTGATTTTCTGTGGAAATTAATATCTTAAAAACAAAATACATTTCCTGATACAGGAAATATATTACATATATTCTATTAATGACCATCTTCTTGATAGAAGTTTTGATGAAGCCACACATTAAGTACCTAAAACTATTTAAGTTATGTATAGCTTTTCTGAATAAATTAAACCAACAAACATTAATGTAACTGAAAAAATATATATAATGGGATATGGCATCAAAAACCACCAATAAAGACATTGATGTATGTTTATATATGTGTATTTGTCTATCTGTGTCTGTATCTATATGTTGGAAGACCCACAAAACTAGTGTCCTGATAAGAAGGCAGGAAATATCAGAACAGTTAGATGGAAGCCTTATTTATTTAATTAAAGTTTGAAGGGAAGGAAAGGGAAATGCCAGAAATAGCTTTTCCTTTTATGTATATACATATGTGTAAAATACATTTTAACACATTTCTCTTCAGGATTAAAAAATGTGTTTGCAGACAGCTTGGTTATGTTTCTGCCTTAGATATTTAAACTTGCATATGTTATACAATATGTACAAAATTATGCCTTTGTTTTTCAAACAGATACAATGCAAATGCCAGGATCAGCAGCAAGATTTTTCTGTAATTTTAATCAACATTGTATTGTTTGTAGGGATGATATGGTTTTGTGATATAGCATTTTAAATTAACCATTTATTAAGATTTATACAATTTTAAAGACATCTTTGCATTATTGTTTTAATTTTATTTGTATGTATGTATACACGCATACAGATAGTATACATATATGTGCATATATGTATATACATATATGCTCCACTTCCATGACACATAGAAGCCATAAGAATGCATTTAAACCCCAGGAACCAGAGCCTAGAAGCAGTTGTGAGTAACCAGGTATGAATGGATGGAACCAAACCAGAATCATCTGTAAGAGCCATATCTCCAGACCCATAAAGAAAAAAGAGAAAAGTATTCTGTATCACATACAAAAAGGTTACATTCTTGAAATAATGTAACTTCAATAACGTGACTTCTGCATTATGAAGGTTCCCTGCTGAGATCAGTATCCCATGCTAGAAAGTAAGTACGTTCTTTCTTTGGATCTTCAACTATATGGAGAAATACAAATTGTAATTAAATGATAAAGATAGATAGAGATGGAGATGTCCAGATACAGATTTGGATATAGATTTAATTTTTGTGTTTACTTCAAAATAAGAAAAGTTTACTAAATAGGAAAGGCTGATTAACCAAGTTTCCATTTTTTAATTTGATATGCCAAAGATAAATATCTTTTACATTTTTCTCTATACTCAATTTATTCTATAGTTATTTTCTTTAATTCAAAATACACAATAAAAAGTTCACTAATTCATTTTAAGTAGTTCCTTCTCCTTTCTCTCTCTCTCTCTCTCTCTCTCTCTCTCTCTCTCTCTCTCTCTCTCACCTCCTAACCACAGTTTTCCCTCCTTCCTCTCTCACAGTCCCTAGCCCCCAGCTCACCTATCCACCACCTATCTCCATGGCTCATCTGTTTCTCTTCAGGAACAATTAGGCCTCCCATGGATAGCAAACACCTATGGCATATCAAATTGCAGTAAGGCCAAGCACCTTCTCTCCTATTAAGGCTAGCCTAGGCAATCCTGTAGCAAAAATGGGTCCCAAAGGCAGGAAACAGTGTCAGAGACAATCCCTGCTCCCAGTACTAGGAATCTCAAAAGAAGATCAAGACAATAAGTAAAGAGAGGGTCTAGGTCAGTTCTATACAGGCTCCTTTGTTGGTGGTTCAGTCTCTGTGAGACACTATGAGCCCAGTTTATTTGATTTTTTTTGTTGTTGTTGTTGGGGGTGTCTTTGACCCCTCTGGTTCCTACAATTCTTTCCTGTCTTTTGTAGAATTTCCCTCAAGCCCCACCTCATGTTTGTTTGTGTGATGTTGTATCTCTTTCCATGAATTGCTTGGTAAAGCTTCTCTGAAGACAATTGGGCAAAGCACCAGTCTATGAATACAACAGAATATCTTTAGGAATTATTTTATTAACTATTTTTTCTTAATTCTTACAAAACTTGTTTTCATAAGCAGACATATACACATATGCATAATTTATACCTTAACTATATAGAATATGGATAAGTATATGGCACTTAAACTTTGCACAAACATGTATAATATAGACTATACAGTATATAGACCTTAATCATACAGAAATATAATTTGTTACAAAATGAGCCCAAAAATCTCTGTAAACTCTCAAACTGACCATTTTTTAATGATTAGTAGAGGAATAAAATTATCATACATATTTATGTATTTCTATTCATGTACATATCAGAATCACATCTATATAGCATTAAATATTAATTAGAGATAGACAAACTATGCAGCCCAGTTGATAGATGATAAGTATATGGATGGCTAGATAGATGGTCAGTAAATGATAGATAGATAGATAAATAGATAGATACATAGATACATGGATATATAGATATATAGATACATAGATATATAGATGCATAGATAGAGATTACAGATTAAGTAATTATATGATTGATGAGACAGATCAACAATGCCATATGGTTCTATTTTATTTTCTAGCATTATGGTAATAGTACTCTAACAAAAAGCAATGTAGAGAAAAACGGTTTCTTTTAACTCACCTTTTCTGGTTACAGTTCACTATTGGAGTGAAATCAGAGCAACAATTTCAAGTCACATCTTATTCACATTCAAAATCAGAAAGAAGTTAATTCATGGTGCTTAGCTAGCTTTCTCCTCTCTGAGAGCCAAGCACCTAAAACTAGGAAATGGTCCCGCCCATTTTCAGGCTGAGTCTTCCTTACTCAATTAAGGCAGTCCAGTTAATCATGTGCAAGCATACTTATGGACCAATTTGATCTAGAAAAATCCCTACTAAAACCCTCTTTCCACTGGATTCTAGCTTATCTAGTCCAAAATATCCATTCTGAACTCAGAAGTCTTTAATTTATTTTTTCTTTTTCCTCAACCTTAGGTTCTCTAAGAAAAGAGCAATGGATCTAATGTTTGTACCTTCATATATGTGAAGCAGAATGAAATCATTTCTGGGCTTTCCTGCAGAGCAGATATGTCATTTCAATCAACATGGCTTACTATCAAATTACAAAAAAATGTAGCTGAATTTGTAGTTACTGGTCTAGCTTACTCATTGGTCATTATAATGATCTGAGTACCTTAGCTCTCCTTCATTCAAGGAAAAGAAAGGGCTTACTTAAGATTGCTGACTGATGAATATTCTCATGACCTTTTCACTGGCAAGAATGTGTAAACTCAGATTACAATTTCCTGTATCTAAAAATATCACACACACACACACACACACACACACACACACACACACAGAGAGAGAGAGAGAGAGAGAGAGAGAGAGAGAGAGAGAGAGAGAAAGATAAAATAAAATAAAATGTCACTGTAAGAAGTAAATTTCGTTTTAATGCCAACAAACGAAAATTAAAATAATTCATTCCATGTCATGAGACATTGGCTAACTTTGGCTACATTGAAGAATGTCAAATTTCTGCTATAGACTACAGACTTGAGCTAGCCTAACATTGAAGAGCAAAGAACAAAGAAAGTACCTGTCTGTGAAAGTCACTGTATCAAAGGCATACCACTTCTCCATGAGTGTGGGCAGTAGCTGTACTTAATTCTGACTTGGGAATTTCACCAAAGGAAAGAGAAGAAGGTCTCAAATGAGAGACTGAGAATTGATGGGAACCACTAGGAAAAAGACATGAATCTCTTTCAAGGGAAACACAGATAGGAAATGTCTAGAGATAGAAATGGCTTATGGGAATCAAAACCCTCTTTGTAGACTTTATTCAAATATCTTCTAAGCTCAGAAACTGCAGATGGTACTGTGTGAACATGTCACCCAACAGGACCTTACAGGATTTCTTGGTTCCACACTGCTACTTTTATCCAAACCCTTCAGAAACTTTACAAACCGGAAGAAATGAAAAAGGAACAGATAAAAGAAGACAACTTCCTGTTTTGTCAGCATAGGCAGTCAATCCCAGACCAAGCCTTCTTGGTAAGTAAGAATGAAATCGGAGTTTGTGGATTAGAAGTCACTAAAAGACTTTTGGCCACCTACCATGACTAGACAATTTATGGAGGAAAGGGCAGGAAAAACAAAACCAGGTTTTGTTTAAATATCAGAAACCACATACCAATGCTTCCTCTTGTGACTTCTATACAACATCACACTACAAGTATTAAACAAAATAATTACACTGTAAAGAAATCCCATGCAGATGTTCTAGAAAGGGAAAAGTAAAATAATCATTTTTATGGGATATTTTCAGTGACAAATTATTATATTATTTTTTACTTATACATCTGAATATGTTCTTCCTAAACTAATATGCAATCATGTTATTTTTATTACTACTTATTTTATTTCATAAATATAGATATTGGAATTTTTTAAGTTTGTGTTCAGCATTTTATATCTACAAAAATACTTTCTTTAGTACTAAATTAAAAATCATCGCAAGTAAAAACATTTACTATTATAGTGCATAAAGGATTAAAATAATTGTATAAAACTAAGTATATGATTAATTTAAAATTAGGTAGATTTCAAAACTGGAAAATGTACATGAAGTCATCAGTTGTTATTTTATTAGTCTTGTGTGTGATTCACTTACTGTTGATTACGGTATTTGTATTGTATTGCCTGATTTTGTTATGTTGGGCTATTGAATTTAATATACTGGATGGAATTAATTTATTATATTAATCTTCAGTAAAATTGAGTGTAAAAAGTAAAAAATAATTCTAGCTGTTCATCAAGGCAGTCATAAAATACATTAAGAAATAAATTACTGTTTCTATATCTAAAATCTTTTATCTTTTTCTGAGATTCTCAAAATATATAAGAAATATTTATTTTTCCTACATTTTTATAATGATCTTTACTACCATTAAACTGATTTAAGTCCACACTAAAATGACTCTGAAAATGTTTGCCAGATTGTCTGTTGAGAAATAGATGCAAGAATACCAAAATACCCAAAGAAAATTTCCCAAATTTTACTTTCAAACAATCTGCTGTGTTCATAGTGCAAAGGACTGACAGACATGTAGGAAGATGTGAGAAAAACAGGCAAAAAGTCTCCTTGGACTAGGGACATTTCATAGCTATGTCCCAGGACATCAATGTCTACTATCATGATGAAAAAATATTAAACTAATTTTCAAAATTATGACCCAGGAAACAGGAATATAAGTTGTTTTCAGTTGTATTTTATTAAGAAAAGAAATGTTAAGTTTTATAATATCATAAAACATACATAATCTTCATATCTAGTAAAATGTTAGGCTCCAGCAAACATGAAAATTAATTACCGGGAAAAGGTCACTCTCCAGTGATATTAACAGAAATCAGTAACAAGGCCTCTTTCCCAAGAATGAGAAGCAACCCTCCAGAGTTTTCGCATTCAAGCTTATGGAAATGATAACATATATATATATATATATATATATATATATATATATATATATATATATACATATACATATATATGTATATATATATATTTGCAATTAAAATTTTTCTTAAACATGTCTTAAATAATTGGGCTTAATGAATTTATGCATCAAAATTAAATATGAAGATATTACTATGCATATTTCTCTACTTTGTGAGTTTGGTATATGCTTTTGTTTATAAAATTTTGATAAAAGTTTATATTCTGGGGATGTGTCAGCAACATTTGCCTTTGCAGATTTATTCTCTATAAACCTTCAATTCTATTTATTTTATGGCATTTTATATTAAAGATTTTACATTTCCACATATAATGAAATAACACAATATATAATATCCAATAAATGCAACATATATACAATATTTTAAATGAATCTACTGATAAAATAGACTGTTGGAAAAATATTCAAATTAGTCAAAATTTTGCCTTATTTTTGCTATGTATAATATGTTTTTCAATCATAATTTTGAACAAGGACATACAACAAATGTGCAATATTGAAATAGTTTTAAAGTAGTAAAGGAAAGCAGACAGCAGATGAGATAATTTTGAAAGCTTTATGTAGTAAACAGATATTGATGTTGAGCAAAAGTTTATGCTCAACTGAAAAATTATGTAAAAAAATTGCTTTGTTTAAGCTATATTAAACCATTAGTTACTCAGCATTAACAAATATATAATTTAAAAGAATCAAAACTCATTCCTGTATATCTAAAGTGATTTATATTATGTAAATATATATATATATGTGTGTGTGTGTGTGTGTGTGTGTAATTATTTCCACTCCTTACTTCTAACATTCATGCCTGCATGTCTATCCCTTAGGTCTGTCACTAAGAACGACCACTAATAAGATATAAGAAGCAGCATATTAGGGAATGATATAGTCCTTTTGCATGAAGGACTGAAAGCTGCATAAAGTTCATAAATTACAAACAGTCACCAGTTTCAGCATGTACGTACCTTACTATACCAGTAAGATTTGGGACATAATCTAGGTTTTTATATTCCTAACCTAAATACTTTCTTTTATTTTTTTATATTTATTTTTGAAATAATTGTATTTATAATGTATGTCTGTGTATATATTTATGTCTATGTGCTGTCTCTGTGTGTGTCTCTGTAAATGTGCCTCTGTGTGTGTCTATGTCAGTGCATATTATGTGTAAGGGAAGTTTTTCGAGGCCTGAATGGGATATGAGATTACCTGAGTTACAGGTGGTTAAGAGCCACCCTGAATGGGTTCCAAGAATCAAACTCAGGATGTTACCAAGAACAAGATGCGTTCTTTACAAATTGATTCCTCTCTCTAGCATAATTGCTTTCCTTTACATCACATATTGTATTTGATAAAAAATAGGCTTTTTCTTTCTCTCTTTTCTCCCTTCATCTCCCATCTCCATCACCCCCTTTTTGTCCCCCACCCCCAAATAAACCTCAAAAAAAAAAAAAAAAAAAAAAAAAAGAAAAGAAAATAGAGTAAGTATTCTTGGATGGAGGACTTTGAATGACATAGTTTGAATGTTAAACTAACTTCATGAACTCTGTTGTCTTTTAACACTATTAATTAAAATCAAACGTTATCCCCTAACTAGAAACACACTTTTAGTAACACCCTAGGCTCTTGATATGAAGAACGCCCCATGTTTATTCTTTATTCTTTATGTGAACTCTAACAATAATCATTTTTTTCTGGCACTTGTCTCTGACACATCACAATATGTTTGGCTATCCACTTTTCGCACAACTCAGTGTATAGTTTTGTTTCTATTTGTTCTGAGTTATTGTTACAAATAACCATTCTAGTCTCTTTATTTTCAGGACTTACCTTAATGTTTCTTCCTTTCTGGAGCAATTGTCAGAAAGTGTCAATGATGAAGCTAAAAAAACATTTCTTTGTGACTGACAGACACTTTTAGTTGGTGTAGTATTTCAGGCTGACAGTTTTACTTTGTGATTTTAAAAATGTCTCTTACTGTCTTCTGTATTGACAAAAGGTCAAAAGTTGATATTTTCTGTTCTGCCATATACTATGGATTTCCCATAACAATGCTTATGAGTCATTGTACTTTTTCCAGTTCCTGAGCTGTGCCTCTGTGCAATCTTCACCACAATTATTACTTGGGTTTCATGGAATTTTCCCTACATGTGGAAGAGATTGACACAACTGATTCTCTAGTCCTCTTTCTTCTTTCCCTTTCATGGTCTGATCCATGTTAACTTTATTTCTATACATGGTGAGAAATAAAGTGTAATCACCTGTGTATGGAAATGCAGATTTCCAAGCACAGTTTATTGAAGTAGCCATCTTTTTTTTTCAACGTGTTTTTGGCATACTTTTTAAGAATCAGTTGGTTAGGAAAGCATGTGACTATTCATGAAAACTCCTTTGTCTTGTCTTGTCTTGTCTTTCTTCTCTTTTCTTTTCTTTTCTTTTCTTTTCTTTTCCTTTCCTTTCTTTTCCTTTCTTTTCTTTTTTCTTTTGTTTCATTTTTTCTGTTTGTTGAAAAGAGATTCTTCTCTCATGAAATATATCTTAATCACACTTTCCTCTCCTCCACTCCTCCCAGGTCTCCCCCTGACCCCCCAGAACCTCCTCTCTCCTATGGACCCACTTACCATCCATCAAAAGAGAGCAGGCCCCGAAGAGTCAACAACCAAAGAGGACAGAGAAAGATACAATAAGACAAGGCAAAACCCCCATAGCAAATTTCTACAAGGCAAGTCAATAGGAGGAAAAGAGTCCAAAGTGCAAGCAACCGGATCAAAGAAATACACATTCCAACAGTTAGCACTCCAAAACAAACAAACAAAGGAACAAACAAAAAGCAACAAGCTAATAGTCACAATATTTATACAAGAGACATTAGGGCAGACCAATGCAGGTCCTGCACTTGTCACTTCAATCCCTTTGAGCCCTAAATGTCCTGCTTAGTGTCCTCATTCCTACAATCATTTTCCTATACCCACAAACCCTACCTCCACCTTCTTCTGAGGGATGCCCAACTCCAAAGGAAAGGAACATAAATTGTCTTGCTGTGGATCTCTGCACCCACTGTCATCTGCTGCCAAAGAAATCTCTCAGAAGAAAATTGGACAAGGCTCCAATCTATCATTAGGAATCATGTCATTAATTTTTGACAGTCCTGTTTCATTCTATCCTAAGTCTCTAGACTATCCAAGCTCTGGTTCCTGACCACCCAAGTTGAGTTGGGCATGAGCTGCTGCTCATGGAGAGGGCTTCATGTTAATTCAGAGATTGGTTGGGAACTTCCATAAGTTCTGTAGTAGACATGATAGACTGTTGGTAAAAGGTTTTTGTGGCTGTGTTGATTTCCACATTTATCTTTCGGCATCCTGAAAAATACCTTCCTGAATCAAAGAGATTAGAACTTAGGAGTGAGGGCTCCAAGCCACAACCCTCTGCTCTAGCAGCAGCCTGAGTTGTTTCACAGAGACATTAGAATTACCTCAGGAAACAAAAGAATGCAACCCAGTTTCTTCACTAGAAGCCTTGTCTGGTTGTAATGATGTCCTGCTGAGAGTCTTCATCCTCCATTTCTAGGACTCCTCACAAGGATCACCCTCAGAAATTCCAAAAAGTTTTCACTACACTGTGTTTTCACACCATTACACAAGTGGCCCCCAATTTCAGCCATTTCTCTCCACACTCTTCTTCCTTCCCATCTCCCTGGCATACCTGATTTTTCTTGCTGCTGTCCTCAGTGGACACCCCCGCCCATTCCACCAAAAAAAATCAATTTTATTTTCCTTACAAGAGAGATCCATGTATTCTCCTCTTGAGCCCTCCTTGTTACTTTTCTGGATATACAGACTATGGCTTGGTTATTAATATCTAGTATCACTTATATGGTATCTATTGATAATGTCTCCCTAATTCATTTTCCATTTTATTCATTTAGATATTCTTTCCCTGTTAGTATACACAAGAGAAATCTTTCTCAAAAAAAAAAAACAAATTTTTTGTTTCATTGATTCTATATATTGTTCTCATTTTCCTATGTATTTATTTCAGCCCTCAGTTTCATTATTTCTGTGGTCTATTCTTGGATGTGCTTACTTCTTTTTGTTTTAGAGCTTACAGGTGTGCTTTTCTGTTGATAATATCAAATCTCTCTAAGTTTTTATAAAGACACTTAGAGCAGTGAACTTTTTTCCTAGAACCACTTAAGGCATGTCTCATAAATTTTGATATGCTATGTTTTCACTTTCATGGAGTTCAAGAAAGTTTTTAGTTTCTTTATTTTTGCCTCCTCCCATTTTCATTAAATTTAGGGTTGTGCAGTTTCCATACGTTTGCAATCTTTCTGTTATTTTTATTGTTTTGGGTATCTAACTTTAACGTGCAGTGGTAGGAAGAACAACAATATCAACCAACTAGACCCCCAAAGATCCCAGGACTAAAGCACCAACCAATTTGTACACAGGGTTTAGTCATGGCTCCAGCTAGATATGTGGAAGAGGATTACCTTATCTGGCATCACTGGGTGGGGAGTCCCTTTGTTCTGTGGAAGCTTGATGACCCAAGATAGGAGAATGCTAGGCTGCTGAGGCAGGAGTGGGTGGGCAGGTGGGGGAGCATAGAGGCAGGAGGGAGAGAGGAAGGGATAGGGGCTTGTAGAGTGGAAATTGGGAAGGGGTATAACATTTGAAATGTGAATAAATAAAATACCCAATACCCAGAAGATGCTCCAACATGTAATAAAGACACATGTTTTACTATGTTCATAGCAACCTTATTTATAATAGCCAGATGCTGGAGACAACCCAGATGTCCCTCAACAGAGGAATGGGTACAGAAAATGTGGTACATTTACACAATGGAGCACTACTCAGCTATTAAAAACAATGAATTTATGAAATTCTTAGGGAAGTCGATGGATCTGGAGACTATCATCTTGAATGAGGTAACCCAATCACCAAAGAACACACATGGTATGCACTCTCTGATAAATGGTTATTAGCCCAGAAGTTCAGAATACCCATAATACAATCCATAAACCATAAGAAACTCAAGAAGAAGGAAGACCAAAGTGTGGATACTATGATCAGTCTTAGAAGGGGGAATAAAATATTCATGGAAGGAGTTAGAGAGACAAACTATGGAGCAGAGACTGAAGAAAGGACAATCCAGAGACTGCCCAACCTGGGAATCCTTCCCATATTCAGTCAGCAAACCCAGACACTATTGTGGATGCCAGCAAGTCCTGGCTGACAGGAGCCTGATATAGCGGTCTTCTGAGATGTTCTGACAGTAAGTAGAGAGGTTCACAGCCATCCATTGGACTTAGTACAGGGCCCCCATTGATGGAGCTAGGAAAGGACCCAAGTAGCTGAAGGGTTTGAAGCCCCTTAGGAGAAACAATAATATGAACTAACTAGTACTCTCAGAGCTCCCAGGGACTAAACCACCAATCATGCTATGACCATGATGGGACTCATGTCTCCAGCTGCATATGTAGCAAAGGATGGCCTAGTCATTCATCAATGGGAGGAGAAGCCCTTGTTCTGTGGTTTTATGGCCCAATGTAGGGGAATGCCAGTGCCAGGAAGTGGGAGAAGGTTGGTTGGTGCGGAGGGGGAGGGAGAGGGAACATGTTTTTTTGTTGTCATTGTTTTTTGTTTTTGTTTTGTTTTGTTTTGTTTTGTTTGTTTTGTTTTTGTTTTTGTTTTTGTTTTTTTTGGAGGGGAAACTGGAAAAGGAGATGTCATTTGAAATGTAAATAAGGAAAATATCTAATAAAAAAGGAAAATGTAAAAAGAATGGTAAATGAGAGGGAATATTAAAAAAATAAATAAAACCAACACTCTACCAGTGCTAGAAAAAAAGAATTATTTAGATTTTCTTACATTAAGTCTTTCTTTATGTCTGACTGTGATGACAATTTTGGAGAAAGTACCATGATGTGCAGAGAAAATGGTATATTCTTCTGTGTTTGGCTGAAATGTTTTCTAAATACCTATTAAGTTGGTTTCATTAATTGTGGTGCTTTTAATATGCTTGGTCTAGGGAGTGGAAATATTAGGAAGTGTGGCCATGTTGGAGTAGGAGTGGCCTTGTTGGAAGAAGTATATGTCCTTGGGAGTAGTCTTTGAGAAAGATTCTTCCTAGCTACCCAACAATTCCAGTCTTTTCCTGGCTGCCTTGTAATCATGATGTAGAACTCTCATCTTCTTCTCTAGCACCAAGTCTACCTCGATGATGCACTGCTTTCCACTATGACGATAACGAACCTTACCACTGAAACTGTGAGACAGCCCAATTTGAAGGATTGCCTTTGTAAGGGTTACCTTGGTCATGGTGTCTCTTCACAGCAATAAAACCCAAATTAATATATTAATAAGATCTAGTAGCTCCAGTATGTTTCTGATTAGATTTTTGTCTGTTCGTGGTGACAGTTGTGTATTGAAGACCCCTGCTCTCTGTTTGTGAAGGTCATTATCTGAATTAAGCTATAGTAGTGCTTCTTTCATGAACTTGAGTACCCTTCTGCTTGGGGCATAGCTGTTAAAAATTAAAATGTCATCTTGGTGATTGTTTTCTTTTCTTTATGACAATGTAGTATCCTTCTCTATCTCTTTTCCTAAGTTGAGTTTGAAGTCTATTTTGTTAGATATTAAAATTGTTACATCAATTTGATTCTTATGTCCAGTTACTTAGAATATCTTTTTTTAACCATTTACACTGAGGTAATGTCTATTATTGATATTGAGGTATATTTTTCCTGTATAGCAGAGGGATGGATCCTGTTTTGTTTCCATTCTGTTAGTGTCTCTTTATTGGGAAATTGTGAAATTTGATATATAGAAATATTAATAACCAATAATTTTTTTATTTTTTACTTTTGGACTTGGTGGTAGTGTGTGTGTGTGTGTGTGTTTCAATTTTTTTTGTTTTCTTTTTGTTAGGTTAACTATAACCTGTTTTCATTGATATGGTTAACATCCTGCATTTAGAGTTTTCTCCATTTCTATAGTATTGGATTTGAAGGTACATACTGATGAAAATTTGAATTCATCATGGAATATCTGATTTTCTCCACCTATTTTGACTGAAAGCTTTGTTGTATATATTAGTCAGGGATGTCATCTGTGATCTCTTACAATCTGCAGCATAACTGTCTAGGCTCTTTTAAGTTTTAGCATGTCCATGATATGTCAGGCATAGTAACAACAGTTCTGGTTTTACATGTTATTTGATCTTTTTCCTTTGCATGTTTTAGTGTTGTTATAGTTATTGTTGTTGTTTTTGTTGTTGTTGTCTTTGTTGTTCTGTATACTTAGTGTTGTGATTATTATGTGTTGAGTAGTATTATGTGTTTCTTTTCTGGTTAATTCTATTTTGTTTTCTGTAATCTTCTTGTGCCTTCATAAATATCTTCTTTAGGTTAGGAATATTTTTTTTCTATCATTTTGCCAAAAACATTTTCTGGATCATATGATTTGGGATTCTTCTCCTGCCTTTATTCCTATTATTTCTAGGTTTGGTCTTTTTATAATGTCCCTGATTTTGAGGATGTTTTGTGCAAGAAGTTTTTAGATTTAACTTTTTGTTTGATGGATACATCCATTTTTTCTATCATGTCTCTGATGCCTAGATTCTCTCTTCTGTTGATGAAGCTTACCTCTGTAGATTTGTTAGAATTCCTAATGTTTTCATTTTCTGAATTCCCTCAGTTTATGTTTTCTTTGTTGCTTTTATTTCCATTTTCAGGTCTTGAAAAGTTTTATCCATTTCTCTCAGCTGATTGTTTTTTCTTGGTTTTCTTTACAAATCTTATTCATTTCCTCCAGTTGTTTGTGTTTTCCTGGATTTCTATAAAAGACTTATTCTTTTCTCCCATAAGTACCTCTATCCTTTCCATATAGTTGGTTTTTAAGGTCTTTTTCTTGTGCTTCTGCTATGCTTTAATATTCAGGGTCCATTGTGTTATAATACCTTGGTTGAAGCTATAGAATAGAATTGCCCTGGCTGTTCTTTATTATGAGTTTATACTATCTTCTAGACATCTGTGTTTGTGGTAATTAGTAGTTTAGGTACTGAATTTTCACTTTGTCTTTGTGTGTCAGTGTTGTGTTCCTTGGTTTCAGTTTCCTCTCTGGATTTTCACAGAGTGTCATGGTTGTGTGTTGCCTGTTTTAGTGGCCTGCCTGCCTGGTTTGTTTACAGGGAATGCCTGCTGGTATTAGAGCCTGGCGTATAGTGTTGAGTTGGGGGAGGAATGACAGGGGATATGCTCAGTAGAATCTGCAGAAAACATGGCTAGCAAAAACGGGAGGCCACAACTTGAGATCTACTATAACAGTTAGAATGAGATTGAGGCATTTGGTCTAGGGGAACAGAGAAAGTGGAGTAAGTCTGAAGCCAGTCTACATGGCTTTCTACCATGTGTGAACTGAAGTTGACCAGGGGTCATCTGCTTGAGTTTGGCACCTCATATACAGCAAACAAATGAAAGAGTGTGATTAGAAAGAGGTGATCCATGATATTCACAGGAACTGTGGGCAGTGTTAAAGAAGTCTCCCCTATCTCCAGGTGGAATGTTTCAGTTGAAAGGAAACTAACGTGTAGCATAAGTGCTTATATGTAGCCAGAAGAGAAGTGATCATAACCTTCAAGCATATTCTAATGACAAAGTGATGGAAATGCAATTTTCTGACCTCAGGATTTATGTCATATGTTGAAATACTATTGGGTAGCCCAATATGTTTTTTTTACTTCTATTTATTAACCAAGAGGTAAAACTAGAAATACTGTGGAAAACTGCGTGAAATTTTCAGTAGCCTAGATAATGAATACATTAGTTGAAAGACATGTAACTAAATACCATTCAGCATAGTAGCTTGTTAGTTAAAAACATTCCTGTAGAGATCATCATAGTAAATTTGGCTTTATTTGAGAGTTGTGTTTTTTTTAAAAAAAGACTTTGTAGATGAAATATTAGGAAATTCTTAAGGAAATTATAATTAAACTTTGCTTTCAAACTCATCTACAGGGCCCAAATTACTCTGACACTTAAACCAAACCAAGGTTTTAATAAGAAAAGAATGTAGATCAATAACCCTAAATAATGTAAATGAGAATAATCTATATGATGTTTACAACACTGTAAATTATTCATGACTTTTGATAGATCCAACATTATGTCAAACAGATCTTTCCTAGCAAGAAGAAAGAAAGGCTTATACATACAGTGCAACAATAATTTAAACTAAGGAACTAAGTGCTAAGGAAATTTCAGCAAATGGGCAGATGCCAATGTCAACTACTTAAAATATTTTACAAAGTCCAATGTTTAATTCTTTTCTTCTCATGTGTATGTCTGTGGTTTGCATGCATGTGTGCGTATGATTATTCACATGCATGTGACTGCATGTGTATATTACGGAGCAAAGACCAGAGCTTGAGAGAAAGAATATTGCCACATATATAGCAGCTCAGACTTCTTGCTCTAGAAACTCCCCTTGTTCACTGTCTCAGATGGAATTATAAATATTGTCCACATCAAGGTAACAACTCAGTTCTTGGAATCACAACTCCAATAATTCTTTTTAGTGTGACAAACATGTTAACCACTGAGAAATTTACTCTTCCTCAATATCTATATTTTGTTGTTTTTATTGTTGTAAATGATGTATATACATGTTTGGATTATGGAGCTTGTGAATACAATTGCCCATGGAGGCCATAAGAGGGTCTTGGATCCCATGAAAATGGTGTCACAAGTTGTCATGAGCTGAACAACAGGACTGTTAAGAACCAAACATGAGTACTCTGCAAGAGTAGCATGCACTGTTTTTTATTTTTCTTCCAATTTTCAATTTTGCTTTTTCTTTAGTCTTCTCTCAATGTATTCCAACTACGTTTCCCTTCCTCTCCCACTTCCATTTCCCCCAAAATCCCCATTTCCCTTCAGAAAAGAGCAGGCCTCCCAGTGATATCAACTGTATACTACATAACAGATGCAGTAAAACTAAGCATAAACCTATTAAAGCAATATAGTAGTATAAAAAGTGTCCCATGAGCAGATAAAAGAGTGAGACACCCACAGGCCTACTGTTAAGAATCCAACAAAGCCCCCAGGTGAACTATGTCAGTATGTATGCAGAGGGCATAGCTTGGAACCATGCAGGCTCTAGGATTGCCCCTTCAGTCTCTGTGAGCCCCTGTGAGATCTGCTTAGTTGATTCTGTGATCTCAAGATCACTCTGGCTCCTAATAGTTGTTTTGCTGCCTGCAGCATCTCTTGTAGAGCTAAGAATTTGAATGCATTGAACATAAATGTTGTGAATGAGCCTGGTACTGTTTGTATTTTAATGCTAATTCTACTCTCCTGGGAGTGGTTACAGACAAATAGTGAGTCACCAACTCAGGTGACTTCCTGTGAACCAATCACCTAGTGTATAAAGGAGCCAATCACTGGGAGAGTAGGCGGGACTTCCGGGTTGGACAGAGGAAGACAAGAAGCTAGAGAGAGTTAGGTCTTTTTGGAAAGGGAGAGCCTGAGGACAAGAGCTAGGAGTGTAGCTATGAGTGTCTCCCAGCTTCAATGGTGGATCCATGAGGTTTAATGGATTTCATTAGATTTAGGTTTAATAAGGGTTACAAGATTACAGTTTTAGTTGTTGTGTTACCTTTTTTTTTCTGAACTAACTTTGTGTTGTGTTTTCCTTCATGCCATGGCAGTGAACCCTTCTGGGTTTAAGAGAGAAAGGTACAGCAGCAAAGCATGCATTTATCTGAGGTGTACCACAAAGGTCGTGGGGGTTTTGAAGCATGGGGCTGCCATGGTAAGGAACCACCTGTAGGAACCTAGCGAGTTGAGTGGAGAGATTTAGGATCAGAGTCAGTGTCCACTAGGTAAAAAAAGATAGGCCATTGCCCACCAGTCAGCTAGGTCACCAGGGCAGAGACACAAGTGTGGGAATGTATTGAGTCTTTTTTTAAAATTCCCGCAACAGATAAATCCCTCTTATTCTAACATAGCCTATTTTAACTAAGAAAATACTGTTTGATGATTGCTCACTGTTTCTATTTAAAATATTATTTTTACACAGAAATCTCAGTATATTGTTTGGAATGATATGTCTATGTGCAGTCTACATTTTACAATCCTTACAAATTTTATATTTCAGGTTTTTACATTTTTTTGTCTTATTATCTATTACAGTATGAGAAACCATAGTCTGAATGTTTTCAAATATGACATTATTTTCTTTTACTTTTCTTCTGATATCACTGTATTTATGCATCATGTTGACTGGATATCATTCATGTTGCTTGTGTTGTTTCCCATACTTTAGATTTTTTCATGTACTTCTGATTATACACTGTCTCCTACCTTGCTAGGCTTATATTTTGCTCTGTCTTATCCATACATATCTTAGTAGTTACCTATATCACTCGAAAGCACTGGCATGTCTTATTTTTATTTTATCTTGAGCACTTACTAGACAATACTATCAGAATGTCTGTTATATATTCATTAACATTCTAAACTCTGCCTTAATACCTTTCTTCTAAATTATTTCTGTTTGCTACAGTTATATATTTTTTAAGATTTATTTATTATATAAATAAATACACTGTAGCTGTCTTCAGACATACCAGAAGAGGGTGTCAGATCTCATTATGGGTGGTTGTGAGCCACCATGTGGTTGCTGGGATTTGAACTCAGGACCTTTGGAAGAGCAGTCAGTACTCTTACCTGCTGAGTCATCTCACCAGCCCTCCAGTTTTATGTTTTACATTTTTACTTTATTCTTCATATTTTCATAAGCTGTTTCCATTGTAACTTTAATAAGGCAGATGGAAATAATAGATACAATTTAGGCCTTAAATAATTCTATTTTCATTTTAAAAGATTGACTTTGTATACACAGAAAGTATATAACTGGATAGCAGATCCATTAACAATTCTAGATTCCTTTACTCTTAGTCTCTGAAAGGGCCAGTTAATAGCCAATAAATTCTTAGTCCTATTAGATAGTACATTGAAAGCACATTCTATAGGAGAGTGTGACTACCAATGCCCAAGTATTAATAAACCTTGAATTTTAATTTGCCTTTCTGGTTTACAAATTGACCTGTTTGTCAGGGCCCAACCATAGGACTGACATTTTGATTGGCTTAACATATGGAACTCCTCCCTCTAGTCTCCTTTCTTTCTTTTATTTTTTGGTTATTGCAGTATATGTTTCACATACTTGTTAGCTCTGATACCTTGTACTTTTCCTTAATATTTTAATTAGATTTCCAAGTACTTTTAAATGGATATTCTAGATTTATGGAGACTAAAATCAAACATATACAATGAAGTAATAAAAGTAAACTTAAATGATATTTTTATTGTTGACTGTGTACTGTCCTCATTTTTATGTATGCATCTGTAGTGTACATGGGAGTTAAGTTTATGTGCTTGTATAGAAGAAAGGTTCAACATTACTCTGCATTTTACTTTTTGAAAATGGGCCTATTACTTCAACTAATACAGACTATTTTTATTAGATATTTTCTTTATTTACATTTCAAATGTTATCCCCTTACATGGTTTCCCCATCAGAACCCCCCCTAACTCATCCCCCTCACCCTGCTTCTATGAGGGAGCTCCTTTGTTCACTCACCCACTCCTGCCTCCTCACCCTGGCATTCCATGCACTAGGGCATGGAGCTTTCACAGGATCAAGGGCCTCTCCTCCCATTGATGCCCGACAGGCCATCCTCTGCTACATATGCAGCTGGAGTCATGGGTCCCTCCATGTGTATTTTTTGATTGGTGGTTTAGTCCCTGGGAGCTCTGAGACATCTTGTTGGTTGATATTGTTGTTCTTCCTCTGGGGTTGCAGACCCCTTCTACTCCTTCATTCCTTTCTTTGAGACTTATGGAATAACAGGATTCTTATTTTTTCCTATTCTTCAAGTGCTAAGGTTATAGATGTGAGCTACCACAACTTTTTAATATGGGTACAAATAAGGACCCTCTTGTTATGAAATATAATGGGTTGAGGGGGGTACTTGATAGGCCCATATCAAGGTATGTCCATGAGTAATTACACCATGCAGCATATCTGGTATAAAGGGGGCTTATTGGAGTAAGGTAGAGGAGTGAGGATCTAGAAAGTGGCAGAAGCAGAGAAGTGGACATGTAGTCAAACAGGCTGTAGTAGAGCCATGAGGACACAAAAACATGTAGGGGACAAAGAAGAACAGAAATAGGGGGAGACAGAACCTGACAGACACACACAAAGAGAGAGAGACAGAGAGAGAGACAGAGACAGAGACAGACAGACAGAGAGAGACAGGGACAGAGACAGACAGAGAGACAGAGAGAGACAGAGACAGACAGACAGAGACAGACAGAGACAGACAGAGAGTTGAGGTGGTGGGCAGTCCTTTTATATGCAGCCCACATCTGCCACATCTGGTGGTGATGAATTAAGTCATTGCTAGGTCCCTGAGAGGAGCTGCCTGTAAGTTAACACTTTCTGCTTGTGAAGCAAGTACATTTCTGACTAAAACATGTGGGCCAATACTTTTGTTGCCAATTAGCAACTGCAACAATCAATGCTTTAGCATTTTTTGAGGAAAAGGTATTCCCTATGGAAGCCACTTAGTGATTGAATCAAAACCAGTCTGCTGCACATCCTTATTACAAAGAGCTAACCAAGGAGACTGACAATTCATACTATGCAGTTAATGGGTTGGTTGCTGCTAATGCAAGATTTTCTCACTGACAGTTCATAATCTGAATACATTTGGCTTAAGTCTTTATTTTGGTTAGTTTATTATTTACAAAACATGAAATACTTTTTACATGTTTAGAGTTAAGACAGCTATTTTTTTTTTAGAAACTTTAAGTCAAATAAAAATAATTGAATAGAAGTCTATAGTGTTCTCATATAATCATCAAATGCAGCATTTGCTGAAGAAATTGTAACAAACATAAATGTTATAGAATAGTTTTTTTTATATTGGACCTAAAAGTTTTAACAACTTTGTATGTATAACTATCAACTTAAAAACAAAAGCTTTCCCTTCGAGTTTTGAGATTATTTAGTTAAAACATTTTCCATTCCCCTTCCTCTCTCTAAATATTCCCACATATTCCTTCTCACTCTCCTTCAAAAATTCATAGAGCATTTGTTATATACATATATATATATATATTTACATTTATGTTATAAATATAACCTGATCTCTCTGTATTAATGCTACCATGCCATTTAAGTTTGTGAATTTGTTTGATAGGTCATGTTGGGGCATGTCAACACAATAAAATATGTGAAAAAATTTCTTTAGCTTTTGTGAGAGTGAAGAGATATGGTGCATAGCAAATCAAGTTTCATTTTCTGAATAGATTCACATAAATCTCTATCTCTTTTTGCTGGTTGAATATAAAGTTTAAGGTTTATGAAATATTGGGAGATCAGACATGAATTTGATTTGATAGTAAGGTACCAGCTTAGTCTTCCTTTGAACCTGGACTTCGTCATATAGGTATATCACATTTGGGCATTTTCTAGAAATAAAAGATGAAGGAAAAATGATAAAAGAACATGGTATCCCTTTTTAAAATACTAGCTAGGTAAATTAACAAGAAATTAAAAATTTTATCAATGAAACTATAGAAAACAAATTGAGGTATATATTCTGAGGATATATTCTCAAAATATAAACAGAGTTTCACCATATAAGTACTATAAGGTGAATTACTATTAAAAATGAACACTTAAGTTAGAAATAGGTCAATATCAAATTTACTTGAAAAATTGTAAATAAACAAACAAAAATTCTGGTGAACAAAATAGAATTCACAAAAACAAAGAATCAGAAAGAATTATGACAGAGCACAGACTAAGAATAAGTATATGGAGACTGTACAAAATACCTTAACTGATTGTAGTTTTATTTTTCCCCCTAGGGTTGAAGTTTCTTGAACCCTATTTTTTGTCACTACCATGTCTATGGATGTAATCCTTTTTCAGATTCTGTTTAGGCAGCCATGTTGATGAAACTTTATGGACGTAGATGCTGACATTTCTAAGAGACAAAATTTCATAGCAAACTTCCTGTTTTTTTTTTTTTTTCCCTCTGGGTCTTACAATCTTTTCCACTCACTCTGTAATGAGTCTTAGGTATAGGAACTGGGTTGCAGATATACCATTTAGAACTGAGCTGGGCTTCAAAATTCTCCAATTTTAGTTGATGTAGTTTTCTGCAATGTTTTTGGTCTCCTAGAAATAAAAAGTTCAGTGATGAGGGGTGAAGAATACATAAAAGTACATGGAAGAGCTTAGAAGGAAAATCGGGAAGGGGAAATAACATAATTATATCCCAAATTTTTAAAAAATAAATATAAGGTATATAGTTTGTCTGACTTGGAAGAGATTTTTTACCTTTACAATATAAGAACCTTATCCAAGTGTTTTAAAGATGAAAGTGTCATTGAATTTATGTTTTGAAGCAAATAAATTACTTAATTCAATATTTGTTTTAGAATCTCAACAAGTATTATTATTTAGCCCTTCAGTTCTTCCCATTTCTGTCTCAAAGAAAGCAAATTAAATTGTTGTCTGAACCAACAGAACAACTATGTCCTTGGAGAGCCTCTGTGATTTCTAGGATGGTTACAAAAAAGCAGCAAGGAACTTTAATGAATTCTCTTCTCCTTACCTCACATACTGTGCCCTTGACACTAAATTTCCTGTTGTTTTTGTTTAGGATTTGTTTGAAGTTATGAATCCTTTGAGCATAGAATGGAATCTTTACTGCCAGGCATACATGGCATTATGATATTTGAAGAAGGAAAGTTCCTAATTTAATGTAATGGGAAGAAACAGTTTCAAAGCATCCTTAATAAAAAAGGTTTCAAAGGTCAGGGTTTTCTGTCAGAATTCAAAACAACTGTAATAACCAGAAACTAGATAGCAATATAAACATTATTCCTTGGGGGATATATACATGCTTAAAATGAAAATGCTTGGATAGAAACATATTTCATAAGGCTTAGAAAAGAAAGTATATGGCCAGATTTACCCAAAGTTATTTAGTCTACAGCAAGATCATTCTCATGAGCTTTCCACTTTCCCTTTCTCATAGGGTGTTCATGATCATGACAATATTTGTTTCTTAAAAATTTCAGCTATGCTGAGTGAACTAAATGCATCATGAACAAAGAAGACTGAAGAAGCTTCAAATATACTACTTCAGTTAATCTGAGGAAAGATTTGTTTACTTAAATTTAAAAAGAGGAAACCTTACTGTTTTCGAAATATCGGATTTTTCTTACATTATGTTCCTAATTACTATGAAGTATTTTATAATTAATATATTTCAGAGCAACTAAAAATAATATTACAATCACATGCTACTCATACACTTCATGTTATTGGTAAGAAAAAAATCCATCATTTACATGCTACTAGCTGGACAAAATAGGCTATTCTAACATAATGTTAGAATTAACACTTAGTTCAAGTGTTTTCACCTTGGAAAAATTGCAGAACCTATCTATGTCAAAGTTTCTTTAAAGGTAATCATACTTCCTGCAAAGTTTTATTGTGGATATTAAAACTATATAGAGATGATTAAAATGTGCCTTTCCCATAGAGAGGACATAAGTGTGACTACTACACATGAGTTATGTAGTATTCTCAATTTGAGTAATTTTAGGAGATGCTTTATAAAGGATTATTGATGCATAAATGTCTAGAATTCAGACAATTAAATGATGTGACACAGAAATTTGGAACTTAAATATATGGAGCAAGGATAATAAATGTGAAGTCTTGTTACATATTAACTTCTATGGTGGACCTAGCCCATCTAAAAAAACCTTTTAACAAAGTACAATGTTTTAATATTCTGATTTAATACCACATTTCTCTATCTTTATTTTCAATCTTCTATCCATGATTATCTAGGGTTAAAACAAGAAGAAGAAGGAATCTTATACATCTGTTACAGTTCAATCTATGGACAGAAAAACATGAGTATAAACTTTGAAGTGCTAATTTTTGTGGAAAAAAAGTTGTAGTTAATAGAGATTAATATGCTTTCAAGTCACATACTTCAAAGATTATTTACAAAGGAAATGTTAGCTAATTCAAGAAATACATAATGTTAATAATATCAGCAAAGAGACTGAAGTCAAGTGTTGACCAAAAATATTGGAAATATTTCTTTTTTGCTACATGCACCTCAGTTATATTTAGCCACTGAGTCTTACAGAAGTGACTGTCTTGACCCCGTGTTCATTGACAAAAAATATCTTCTTTAGGGTCTCTTACTCTTTTTAAAAATTTAAAAATATTATTATTGTCACTTAAGTGTATGGGTATTTTGCTTGCAAGTATGTCTACTCATGACATATATTGCTGGTGCCCAAGGAGACAAGAAAAGATAATTGGATTCCATGTAAGTAGAGTTACAGAAAGTCTGAGTTGAGCCACCATGTGGATATTGAGAATTATACTTGGTCCCAAAGTAAGAGTCACAAGTATTGTTAGCTACTGAGTCAATGTTCCAGTTTTTCTCCAAATGCTTTAATGTTTAATCCTTTGATTCGGCTTCATCTAGAATGTACCAATTTCTCTCTGTTGCAAAGCAAAACGTAAAGACTTCTAGAGGTCTGCTTCTACATATTGTAGGACAATAAAGAAGAAAAGGTACTGCACATTTATTGCATATTGCAACCTAGGCCATCTTCCACACAGTACACTGTGGACAGTTTTCCTTTGACTTTAGCTGATGGAGTTTATTCATGGTTGTTCTGTTGACTTCTCTGTTGCAGTGATAAAATACTGATTAAAGTCTTTAAATCTTGCAAATTTCAAAAGTTCAAAGTCTTTGTACTGTGTATTAATGAAAAATAAAAGCAAATATTATACATTTATATTCCACAATGGGAGAAGAAGGACACAATTACAATCAGATCAGAGAAAAACTAAAAGTCAACAGAGAAAAAAGTCAGCAGGCTCAAAAAAGCTCATCACCTGACTTAGTGTACTCAATAAGAATCATCTAGGCTTAGTTCCACATGCTACTTTTTGATTGGGTTGTTTGTTTTTTTGGATGGTTAGCTTCTTGATTTCTTTGTATATCTTCGATATTAACCATCTATGAGATATGGGGTTAGTGAAGACTTTTTTTTTCCCAATCTGTAGGCTGCTGATTTGTCGTTTGCCTTACATAAACTTTCCACTTGCATGAGGTCCCATTTATCAATTTATGAATGGCATGAGCCGTTGGAGTTCTGTTTAGGAAATTTCCTCCTGTGCCAATGAAGTAAAGATTCTTTCCCATTTTCTCTTCTATTAGACTGAGTGTATCTGGTTTTATGTTGATGTCCTTGATCCATTTGGACTTGAGCTTTTTGCAAGGTGACAAGTATGGATCTATTTTCATTTTTCCACATACAAACAGCCAGGTAGACCAACACCATTTATTGAAGATGGCTTCTTTTTTTCCATTGTACGTTTTTTGGCTGCTTTGTCAAAGATCAAGTGTCTGTAAGTGTGTGATTTCATTTCTGGGTCCTCAATTCTATTCCATTGATCAATGTGTCTATCTCTGCGCCAATACCATACAGTTTTTTTGTTGTTTTGGTTTTTTGTTGTTGTTTTTTGTTTTGTTTTGTTTTTTTGTTTTTTGGTTTTTTTGAGACAGGGTTTCTCTGTATAGCCCTGGCTGTCCTGGAACTCACTCTGGAGACCAGGCTGGCCTTGAACTCAGAAGTCCACCTGTTTCTGCCTCCAAAGTGCTGGGATTAAAGGCATGCGCCACCACCACCTGACGTAATACCATGCAGTTTTTATTAATTTTTATCACTATTGCTCTTAAGTAAAGCTTGAGGTCAGGGATGGAGATTTCCCCAGCTATTCTTTATTGTTAAGTACTGAGTACCCAGCTGTACCACTTCTTGGCATATACCCAGAAGATGCTGCAACATGTAATAAGGACACATACACATATATTCAAAGCAGCTTTATTTATAATAGCCAGAAGCTGGAAAGAACTCAGATGTCTTTCAACAGTGGAATGGATAGGAAAAAATGTGGTACATTTACATAATGAAGTACTACTTAGCTATTAACAACCATGAATTCATGAAGTTCTTAGGCAAATGGATGGAACTAGAAAATATCATCATGAGTGAAGTAACCCAATCACAAAAAAACACACATGGCATGCACACACTGATAAGTGGATATTAGCCCAGAAGTTCAGAATACTCAAGATATAATTCACAGACCACATGAAGCTCAAGAAAAAGGAAGACCAAAGTGTGGATACTTTAGTCCTTCTTAGAAGGGGATCAAAATACCCAAGGTAGAAAATACAGAGAGAAAGTTTGGGACAGAAACTGAAGGAAAGGCCATCCAGTGACTATCCCACCTAGCGATCCATCCATATATAGTTACCAAACCCAGACACTATAGTGGATGCCAACAAGGGCTTTCTTACAGGAGCCTTATATAGCTGACTTCTGAGAGTCTCTGCCAGTGCCTGACTAATACAGAAGTAGATGCTCACAGTCATCCATTGGACTGAGCACAAAGTCCCCAATGGAGGAGCTAGAGAAAGAACCCAAAGAGTTGAAGGAGTTTGCGGCCTCATAGGAGGAACAACAATATGAACCAACCAGTACCCCAAGAGGCCTCAGGGTCTAAACCACCAACCAAAGAGTACACATAGGGGGGCCCATGGCTCCAGCCACATATGTAGCAGAGGATGGTCTGGTGAGACATCTATGAGAGGATAGGCTCTTGCTCTCCTGGAGGTTTGATGCCCCAATGTAAGGGAATGCCAGGATAGGGAAGCTAGAACAGGTGGGTTAGTGAGCAGGAAGAGGAGGGATGGGATAAGGAGGTTCTCGGAGAGGATTAAATTTGCAATGTAAATAAAGAAAACATAAAAAAGAATGAAATTTGAAAACTCAATGCCAATATTAAATTTGGAAATAAAATAGAAAGATATCAAAAAAAGGAATTGTTTTCACTATTCTGTTTTTTTTCCTTTTCAGATGAATTTGAGAATTGTTCTTTCCATATATTTGAAGATTGTCTTGGGATTTTGATGGGGATTGCATTGAATCTGCAGATTGCCTTTGGTAGGATGTCCATTTTTACTATATTAATTCTGCCAATCCATGAACATGGTAGATCTCTTAATTTTCTGAGATCTTCTTCAATTTCTTTCTTGAGAGACTTGCATTCACAACAGAGGAATCACAAATGTCTCAGACAAACTGAAAGAAATGTTCAAAGTCCATAGAGACCAAAGATAAAAATCAAAATAACACTGAGCTTCCAACTCACACCAGAAAAATGGCTAAGATCTACATCCCAGATGACAACACATGTTGGCAAGGATATGAAGAAAGAGGAGCACTCCTCAATTGCTGGTGAGATTGTGAACTTGTAAAATCACTCTGGAAATCAACCTGAAAGTTTCTCAGAAAATTGGAACTAGATTGACCTAGAGACCCAGCAATACCACTTTTGAGAATATACGCAAAAGATGCCCCATCATGCAATAGGTTCATATCTTCTACATGTTCATAGTTGCCTTGTTTGTGATAGGCAGAAGCTGGAAACAACCCAGATGTCCCACAACAGAAGAATAGATACAGAAAATCTGGTTCATTTACACAATGGAATATTACTCAGCTACCAAGAATGAGGACATCCTAAGCTTTGCAGGAAAATGGATAGAACTAGAAAATATTCTGAGTGAGGTAACTCAGACCCAAAAGGACATATATGGTATGTATTCACTAATAAGTGGATATTAGCCAAACAAACAAATAAACAAAAACCAAAGCAAGCAAACAAACAAAAATAGTACAGATTACCCAAGATAAGGTCCACAGAACTCAAAAAAGTCAAACTGAAGGGCCCAAGTGAGGATACCTCAGTACCACTTGGGAGGGAGAAGAAAGCAATCACAAGTGGTGAAGGAGGGAGGGAAGGACCAACAGACTCAATTAACCTGGACCCCCAACCAGGCAGCATACACCAGCTGATATGAGGCCTCCAACATATATAGAGCAGAGGACTGTGGAGTCTGGGTTCAATCAGAGAAGATGCACCTAAGCAAGCTTCAAGAGAGTATAAGCCTCAGGGAGTTTAGACATCTGCTGGTGTGGGGGTTGGGGATGGGGGAATGGGAGGTGGGGACATCATCACGGAGACAGGTTAAGAGGAGGAGGTATGGGATGTGGAACACTTTGAAGATGTACTGGGAGGAGAATCAAAGCTGGAGTGTAAGAAAATAAATAGATAAACAAGCAAACAAACAAGCAAATGATTAAAAACGAATCATTAGGGCACTGAAGAATTGATGAGCTCTGCTTTACCTCTGGCATTCACAACACATACAGCTTTTCTAGTAAGCTCAGTGTAGTTAAACTCCACACCCTCCACTGTCTTGGTGGTCTTCTGATAATGATCATCTACAATATTATAGGGGGTCCACTGTTACTGCTGCTATGCTTTCACTAATGCATTCTCATGTCTGACCTTCAGGGATGCTGACCCTGCAATATAGTGCCATTCCTCAGTTTCTCTCTATGTCCACTTATATCCTGGAATCTTCTCTGCATCTGAGACTTCCCTTTCAGGAATTGCCTCTCTTGTACTCTTTTTAGGAACTCCAACTCTGCCACATTCAGTTGCCAGCCTTCAGTTGATCTCCATAATCCTCTTAAATACCTTCAAAATCAATACTTCCAAGGTTACGCTTTCATATTTGTAAGTTCACTTAACAGCTAGAGATGCAGCCTTGGCCACCTTGGACAGAGGCTTCTTCTCTGGACTGACCTGAGGAAATATTTCCTATGTGATTTTTCCCTCGGTGATTATTTGCCATAGCTATGTTTTCAGGCCCAGTTATGCAGCATAAATTGTTCCTCTAAAACATAGTAAGCTTTTGTTACACAGATAACTAATTTAAATAGACATTTATATATATAACTAATTTAAATAAACATTACATGAATGGCCTCCTTTTGAGTCATTGAGGAACTCTCAGTCTTCCCTCTGAAATACACAATCTAGCCTTCCATATCTGCATGTATTTCAGAATCCTTTGCTTCTGAGCTCCCATAAAGGAGCCCTGAATCTCTGACCGTGCACTATCTTTTCACCTTGTATTAATTTCTTTTCTTTCACTGTGATAAAGCACCTTGACCAAGGCAATTCTTAGAGCCAATAATGGTTGGACAACATGAGAGCAGACAGCAGGCACAACAGATGGGACAGAAAGTTTTGAGGGCACATTTTAGCTTACCAAGGCCATCCTCATTCATTCAATCAGGCTGAGCTACCTAAACCTCCCAAACACTATCACCAATTTGGGACTAAGTGTATAAACAGCTGAGACTATAAGGGGTAATTTCTCATTCACATCACATGAACCAAAGTTCCAAATGCTTCCATAGTCTTTCCAGAAAAGGACACAATCAAGTCCATTACATTATACCACGCTCTTGGTGCCAGTTTCTAATCATCTGGTTTGCTTGTCTGATGCAGTGATAAGACAATGACCAAAGACACTTTGGGAAGAAGTGCTTATTTGGGCTTACATGTTCATATAATAGTCTATCACTGAAAAAAGTTAGGACAGGAACTCAATCCAAAACAAGGAATCAGGAACTAAGGAGAGAACATTACAGGGTTGCTCTCTCTGTTTAGTGTTCAGCTACACTTCTTAATCAATTCAGGATCATTTGCATTCTGTCTTCAGACTCTAAGGTTTCCTACCATGCCAATACTACAGCATCTTAGGCTTCTTTAGTTTCAACAGTTCCAAACTCTTCTGCATTTCTCCCACTTCACAGTTTTGAAGACCCAAGAAGCACATTATAGGAGTTACCACAGTGATGGCTGATGGCTTCACTTACTTTTCCTAGACATGAACTAAGTTGGGTCTTAAGCACCTAAATCAAGCTATTCAAAACCACCTATAAATCCAGCTTCAGAGAGTTCTAAACCCTCTTCTGACTCTATAGACAGGCCCACATGCATGCACATATACATACTCATACACATACTTAAATTCACTAAAATACATTTTAAAGTACATAAAAATCACATTATTTTAAATAAAATTTCATCTATATATTACAACATACTTCTATTGTGAATTCTTATTTCTTCTCTAGGAATTTTTCCTGAAATATTTTCCCTATAGAACCCGCCATTTCACAATTTTTAATCTAACTTTTGAATTTTGTTCACCATTTCATTTGCAATCTGAAATCTAGCTCAGAATGTTTTAAAAACAACTTTAAAATAGGTTTCCCAAGACAGTATGAACTTTAGAGTCAGCTACAGAAAAGAACCATGAATGGCATCTTCTAAGCAATAGTTTTACTTCATAATCATTAAGATAGACAGGCTAAAGAGATTATTCAGCTGTAACAAACATATGCTGCTGGTACTGAGGACTAGAATTAATTCCTAACACAACTGACAGGTGTTCCTTAGTTGCCAGGAACTCCACTTGCAGGGGCTTGGACAGCTTCTTCTGCCTCCCTAGACACTGTATTCACATACATAAACCAACACACAGAAGACATATACAAACATAAAACTACAGACAAAAATTAAATATCTTTTCATAAGGTAATTCAGGCAGGAGAGATGAGTTGGAAGTTAAGGGCATTACCTGGCTTCATTTCCAGCACTCATGTGGCAGGATAGGTACAGCTATCTATAACTCTATTTTCAGGGAATCTGAGAGCCTTTTCTGAATTTCCAGAAGCACCAGGCATGGATAAAATGTAAACATGCATACAGATGCTCATACACATGAAAAAAATAAATAAAGAACACACAGAAACAAAAGGAAGAAAATGTTGAGAAGGGGATGGGAAGCAGCAGAAGAGACCAGAAGAGTAATGAGGGGGAGATATTGTAGGGGAAAGGACCATGGTTAAGAACAGTCTGCCCTGACTTGACCCTAGGCCTGAGACCAGGGCCATGGGAAAAACTCCCTTCAACCTGAACCTCCAGAAACTTGGAAATTCTTAGCCCATGACTCAGCAGAACAGCCAGAACGTATTTCCTGCTACACTCTTCTTTTCCACTAGCTTAGTACACATGCTCCAAGACCTCTGTTGTCCTTCTTTGCATTCAGAGGCAGCTGCCACTCTCTGTTTGTCCATATTAAATCTCTTTCCTTGGATGGTATGACTTTGTGGTTTTCCTTGGCTCCCTATGGCCAAGACACCCTTGCACCGAAAATAACCAAAAACAAAACTAGAAACTTTTATTGCTGCTTTGCTGTGAATTTAGATAGGCTCCATGCTGCCTGTGCATCCCCATGGAGTCTGAGGTGCAACAGGATCCCATCCCTCTTCTCTGATCCTACTACAACAGACCTTCTGGATCACTATTAATTCAGCATCCCATTCGCCAGCAGTAATTTGTTAAGTTTAGATTTCCCCTTCAGTTGGTGTAAGGATTTCCCTGAGTCTGAAAAAATTGACCCTTGATTGTCTGGCACCCTTCTAGTACTCTCACATGGAGATTCACAGATTCTAAGGATTCTAAGGCTAAGGCTATGGCCTTAAATAAATAAATAAAATAAATAATCTTTTACTGACTTCTCACAAGCTCTCAAGTTCTCCTAGATGTAATCCCTGCCCTCCATTGAGTGCTGTGATGTAGGTACAAAATAGCTTGGTTTAGTTAGGTTATCCCTTAGTTTGGGGGACTCTCCCAACTACAGGTGTTGTGCCCATCCCCACTCCTCTGTGGGAATGGTGATATGCATACCTCTCATTCCCCCTTGGGATGCCTTAGAGAATATTCACCTTTGCACGTGCATCTGACATGAAGAACCCCAAATTTATTCAGTTTTGCAATCAAATTTGGCCTCAATATCACTCTAATAACCAATCCAAATGGCTGCCTGATAGTACCTTAGATCCCAGTATAATTCAGGACCTTTAAAATACTGTGAGGAATTCAAGGAGTGAGAAGTCAGTCCCTCGGCCCAAGCTTTCCTCTGTTTCTGTTCTAATCCCTCTCTTTGTTCTTCCTGTTTGCCCCCTTAGCTCCTCCTAGACATAATGCCTAACCTAAATGATTCCTCCACTACTTTCCATTCAGTTAAAGAGCCTCCCCTTATCTGCCTCAAACCATATCGCCATCTCTTCCTCAGGACTCTCAGGTCTTCTCTACTCTCCTTTCCAAAGACAAGCTATACTAATCAAATCTTCCTGGTGCCTACGTTCAGCCCACTAGCATCCCTTAGTTCTCTTACTACTCATTCCCAGTCAACAATGGAACTCTCTTTACCTCCTCTTACCCTGTCTAACTAGGGCACAATTCTCTTTTTTTCAGGAAGTTTCCAGAATTGATGGCTTGACCAGGCTACGTGTGCTTTCTCACTCAGCAACCTCTTAGATAGAAAAAGAGATTGGGGTCCTATACTACTAATTCTTCAACCCGTATTAAAGAATTTCAATATATTACTCAATGTTATAACCTCACTTTCCATAATATTTATATTATTCTCACCAACAACCATCTTCCCTAGGAAGATAGATGATTCTGAGACAGAAATGGTCCTCTACCAGAATCACAATGGAACTACAATACACTGAGGGTATTTTAGCTAGAGATCAATTTATAAACTGCCCCCTGGCCAGTCTCCATAATACTGTCCTTAAAGTGGTGACTTATGGAAAATCCAATAGATCACCTAGGACAAATACAAAAGTGCATCTTAATTCCTGGACTTCCTAACAAAGCCAATATTACAATATGCAACTGGGATCCTATCTTCCAGATGTGAAACAACTCCTTATGACCTATTTCTCCCAGAATTTTCCTTACATTAGGGTGAAACCTAAATGGTTTAGAGACTGACTCAATAGGCAGAAGTCTTAGCAGTAGCTTTTAACATGTACTATGGGAGAGAAGGCCCCAAAACAAAAGTACTTGATGTTGGCTAAAGTCTTTCAATTCATAGAAACTGTCCCCTTACTTCTGAAAGCCCATAAACCTCTATGGTTTCTTGTGGGTTGCCCTGGCACTGTTTGTATTCCGATGTTAATTCTGCTTCATCAAGAGAGGCTGCTCACATGAGGAGTGATCACTTACTCAGTTGACTTGAGGTGAATCTTCTCCCCATTGTAGCCAGTCAAATAAAGTCTAGAGCTTGTGATTGGGCAGTGGACAGGAAAGGTGCCACAGGAGGTTTTAGAGAGTTGGGGAAGAGAGGAAGGAGGGAAGGAAGAAGGAGGAAGGAACATAGAGGAAGAGGAAGTGAAATGAATGTGGAATAGAACCACATGTCCAGGAGAAACAGCAAGTAACAAGGGATCTCATACTAGGGAATAGAGTAATGTAGTGGTAAATCTGCCCGTGCAGCTTATAAATATTGTAATTGAGTTGTGTGTTTTTGCATATGCATATTGGGGTTAGAGACTTACCACAACACTGGTTTCCTGTTTCAAATGCTGTTCAGAGGGTCACTGGAACTGGGTCTGCACAAACCCTCACAAACCCTATTGACTATGTTTAAGGTGGTGTAATGAGGCTAATATTCACTTATCAGTGAGTATATACCATGCATGTTCTCTTGTGATTGGGTTACCTCAGTCAGGATGATATCCTCCAGATCCATTCTTTTCCCTAAGAATTTCATAAATTCATTGTTTTTAATAGCTGAGTAGTACTCCATTGTATAAATGTATCACATTTTCTGTATATGTTCCTTTGTTGAGGGACATCTGGGTTGTTTCCAGCTTCTAGATATTATAAATGAGGCTACTAGGAACATAGTGGAGCATGTGTCCTAATTACATGTTGGAGCTTCTTCTGTGTATATACCCAAGAGTGTTATAACTGGGTCCTCAGGCAGTACTATGTCCAGTTTCCTGAGGAACCACCAAACTGATTTCCAGAGTGGTTGTACCAGCTTGCAATTCCACCAGCAATGAAGAAGTATTCCTCCTTATCTACAACCTCCCCAACATCTAATGTCACCTGAGTTTTTGGTCTTAGCCATTCTGACTGTTGTGAGGTGGAATCTCAGGGTTGTTTTGATTTGCATTTCCCTGATCACTAAGGATACTTTAGCTCCCTTGTTAAAGATCAAGAGACCATAAGTGTGTGGGTCCTTTAAGTTGATGGATTTCCATATATTGAACCATCCCTGCATCCCTCAGATGAAGCCTACTTGATCATGATGGATGATCGTTTTGGAGTGCAAGAATTTTATTGAGTATTTTGCATCGATATTCATAAGGGAAATTAGTCTGAAGTTTTCTTTCTTTGTTAGGTCTTTGTGTTTTATGTATCAGAGTAATTGTGGATTCTTAGAACAATTTTGGTAGAGTACCTTCTGTTTCTATTTTATGGAATAGTTTAAGGAGTATTAGTATTATGTCTTCTTTGAAGGCCTGATAAAACTCTACAGTAAACATGTCTGGTCCTGGGCTTTTTTGGTTAGGAGACTATTAATGAATGTTTCTATTTGTTATGGGATATGGGACTATTTAGATCATTTATCTGATCTTGATTTAACTTTGGTACCTGGTATCTGTCTAGAAAATTGTCCATTTCATCCAGGTTTTCCAGTTTTGTTGAGTATAGGCATTTGTAGTAGGATCTCATGATATTTTGGTTTACCTCAGTGTCTGTTGTTATGTCTCCCTTTTCATTTCTGATCTTGTTAATTAGGAAACTATCTCTGTGCCCTCTAGTTAGTCTGGTTAAGGGTTTGTCTATTTTCTTGATTTTCTCAAAGAATCAGCTCCTGGTTTGGTTGATTCTTTGTATAGTTCTTTTTGTTTCCACTTGGTTGATTTCAGCCCTGAGCTTATTTCCTTCCATCTACTCCTCTTGGGTGAATTTGTTTCTTTTTGTTCTAGAGCTTTCAGATGTGCTATCAAACTGCTAGTGTATGCTCTTTCCAGTTTCTTTTTGGAGGTACTCATAGTATGAATTTTCCTCTTAGGACTGCTTTCATTGTGTCCCATTAATTTGGGTATTTTGTGGCTTCATTTTCATTAAACTCTAAAAAATCTTTAATTTCTTTCTTTATTTCTTCCCTGACCAAATTATAATTGAATAAAGTGTTGTTCAGCTTCCATGTGTATGTGGGCTTTCTATTGTTTATGTTGTTATTGAGGACCAGCCTTAGTCCTCGGTGATATGATAGGATATATGGAATTATTTCAATCTTCCTGTATCTGTTGAGGCCTGTTTTGTGATTGATTATATGGTCAATTTTGTAGAAGGTACCATGAGGTGCTAAGAAGAAGGTATATCCTTTTGTGTTAGGATAAAATGTTCTATAAATGTCTATCTATTAAGTCCATTTGTTTCATAACTTCTGTTAGTTCCACTGTGTCTCTCTTTAGTTTCTGCTTCCATCATCTGTCCATTGCAGAGAGCTGGGTGTTGAAGTCTCCCACTATTATTATTTGGAGTGCAATGTGTGCTTTGAGCTTTAGTAAAGTTTCTTTTATGAGTGTGGATGCCCTTGCATTTGAAGAGTCGAGGTTCAGAACTGAGAGTTCATCTTGGTAGATTTTACCTTTGATTAGTATGAAGTATTTCTCTGTTTCATAGTACCCAGTCCCTAATTCTGAAGCCCTGCCTACCATTCCATCAGTGGACTCTCACTTTTCTATTCTATACATCAAAAATGCCTTCTTTGTCATGCCTGTTGTTGCCTAGTTTTAAAATATGTTTTACTCTACTTTGGACTGACCTGGACACCCTCCTTCCTACCTGATGGTTTTGTTCAATTCCTTCACCTGTTTGGTTGTGTTTTCCTGTAATTTTTAAAGGGATTGTTGTGTTTCCTCTTCAAAGGCTTCTACCTCTTTACTTGTGTTCTCTTGTATTTCTTTAAGGGAGTTACTTATGTCCTTCTTAAAGTCCTCTATCATCATCATGAGATATGATTTTAAATCAGAGTCTTGCTTTTCTGGTGTGTTGTGGTATCCAGGGCTTGTTGTGGTGGGAGAACTGGGTTCTGACAATGCCAAGTAGCCTTAGTTTCTGTAGCTTTTATCTTTGCCCTTTCCTTTCACCATCTGGATATCTCTAGTGTTAGCTGGTCTTGCTGTCTCTGACTGTGGCTTTTCCTTCTACAAGCCTGTGTGTCAGCACTCCATGGAGACCAGGTCTCTCCTGGCTGGATTTGGGTATGGAGAGCTGTGGCACAGGGCCAGCTATAGGGTGCGGACTGAAACCAGAAGGATCCTGTCTCTAGCTGTTCCTTGGTTTCTGTGCCCTGAGTCCTCCTGGCAGGTCCCTGTTGGGCCAGGTATTTGAGCAGAAGTGGTGGACTTACCCGTGCTCTCAGGTGTGTTAGCACTCCTGGGAGACCAGCTTTCTCCTGAGTGGTTTGGTTATAAAGACCTGTCATGAGGTTTCTTATATAGTGTGACTTTGTGGTATTCATTGGCTCCATGTGCCAAAAGAAAAAAAAAAAATCTTTCAATTATGATTCAAATAATCTAAATATATATAAATGTAAATATCATAATAAAGTACATATATCCTAGTAAAAAGCATAATTAAGTGCCCTTTAAAAATTAAATTAATAAAATAAGATAATCATATATAAATTCTGAGTTTAGTGTCATTTCACATTTAGTTATAGTTTACTTGTACAAACACAGAATTTTATTTATATTCAGTTGACTTGTATTTGGTAGTATAATATGAAACGAGTTGTTACTAGGAACCACATTTTTCTTCATTTGGTTACATATTATAATTCATGTATGTCAAAATGTCTAATGTAGAAAATGAATCTTAGAATTTAATTGCATGTTTTCAAATTAACATTCATAATACTTTAGCACTTGCTTCCTTTTTGTAAATCAAATTCCTAAAATTTACTTACTTATAATTGACAATCAATAAATATTCAGTAGATAATAAATATATTTGGTAATGACAATTCAGTTACTAGACATTAAGTACAATAAAATGATATATAATATTTACTACAACCATGTCATAGAATTTCACATTTCTCCCTCTGTTCATTTCTTAAATGGAACATTATATGATTTATTATTCCACTTCCCAAAAGTTTCATTCAAGATTGAACGTGTTGTGACTTTTTAAAAAAATTAATATGTCTCAACATTCTATGTTGAATACACAGCACTTTTTAAACCATTTGACCTTTGGTAAAATGCCAAGATTGATTATATTGAGAATATGATCAGCAGTTGTCAGAATTAGAGATTATGAAGCCAAGAAAAAAATGAAACATGAAATTCAGTGATATTCTGGTAAACCACAGCATATTGACTATACCTAAGTTACATCATAAAACTGTCTTTTGAGCTTATAAAATAAAAACAAATGTGCTGTATCTAATTTTTCTAACAGCAAGTTTGTCGGACTAGGTAACAACTGTCTTTTGACAAGTCATATCAAATGAGCCTTTGTTTTTCTAAAAATAAAATTCAGTTATATTATCATTCAATTATATTATAATTAAAACTTTTATTATGTTGAAAAATCAACAACATCCAAACATTTTATATTAAAGAAGCTATTAGTATGCAATATGACAAATACAAGGCTCAAATATAAATAAATTTTCAACATTAGTACAGGCAAATTATCCTGAATTAGAGAGAGGGACAAAATAATCTCTTAGTTTTGATAAAGATTGTTTGATAGAGAGTAAAATTAATCAGAAGAGAAATACAATAACAAATAAATTTAATGAACTTCAAATATGAACTATTTTATGTATTAATGCTTGTGAAATGTAGATATTTGTATTAACCAGACAGAAACCCTCATTTTTCATGTGAATGATCCTTCATACTACCAAAAATAGTGAACTGAATTCTAGGAGTATATAAAAAATTAAGAAAAAAGAAAGAAAAAGAATTTTTGCACATAAAACACAGGTTTTTTTTGTTTGTTTTATGGCAGCACCCGTACTAAAATTAGCGTGATATAGCAAAGACTGCTTTGGCACCTGAGCAAAGATTACAGGCAAATTAGTGAATTGTTCCATGTTTTTAAATGAATAGAACAATTCAAAGCTGTAAATGGAAATAGAATTAAGAAAAGGAACAAATACAAAGCAACCAAACTGAGGTAGAAGTGAAAGCAAAATATTTAGGACCTCAAACAGGAGCTTCAGAGGCAAACTTCACCAAGCGAATACAAAAGATGGAAGAATTTCAGACATCAGAGATAC
>NW_022196905.1:199237674-199241170 GCF_008632895.1 Mastomys coucha
AAAAAAAAAAAAAAAAATAGATTCCTTGGACAAAGATAATATAAAACCTAAAATAAAATATCCCAGCCCAAAATATCCACAAATCCTGGGAAACTGAATCTTTGACCAAGTATTCGAATAATAAGTTTGTGGGAAGAGAGGAAACCAGGGTTAAAAACACAGAAATATTTTCAACAATATCACAGAGGAAAACATCCAAACTTAAAGAAGATCCTTACCAATGTAGAAGAGCACAGATAACATGAAATAGAATTTATCAGAAAAGAAATTCCCCTAGACAAATAATAACCAAGGCATTAAGCATACAGAACAAAGAAAAGACATTTTAAAATATTAAAAGCTCTATGGTAACATTACAGACAGACCAATCAAGGTAACACCAGGCTTATCTGCAGAGACTCAACAAACCAGAAAGGCCTAGAAAGGTGTCCTACAGATTCTAAGTGACAAGAAATGCCATCCAGATTACTATAACCAGGAACACTTCACATCACAATAAATGGATAAAGTAAGACAATCCAATGTAAAAACAAATTTAAACAATACCTATCTATAAATCCAGCCTTACAGAGTGTTAGAAGAAAAACTTCAACCAAAAGTTGTAACACACACAAGAAAACACAAAGAGTAAATAATCCTAGAGTCCAAAGCTAGAAGGGGAACACACATACATGCAGACACACACACTACCACCACTACCACAGCTGCTATGAAAGCCACCACCACCAACACAACTGACAACAACAAAATGACAAGAATCAACAAATCAACAAATACTACTCATTGATATATTTCAGTATAATGAATCTCAATTCCCCAGTACAAAGTGACAGTGTAGTGGAATTCATGCTGCAACAGGACCCATCCTTCTGCTATCTACAAGGAACACACATCTCAGTGTAAAAGGATGGAAATAGATATTCCAAGTAAATGGACATAAGAAACAACCTGGTATAGACATTTCCATATCTGGGAATACAGAGACAAAAACTACAAACCCATAAAAATGAAAATCCAACAAAGGAGCATTTCAATTCTTAACATCTATTCACCAAATAGGATACCCTCTTCATAAAAGAAACACTACTACATTTAAAACACATACTAAATGGAACTCACTTATGGTGGAAACTTCAATACCTTACTCTTGTCAAAAGAGAGGTCTCCCAGAAACCAACTAAATAGAAAAATGTTGGAACTAACTAATATTATAAAATAAATTGAGCTCACTTATTTACAAAGCATTTCACACACACCCAAAAGCTGTGTCTACTTTTCTGTAGCTCATCAAAGAAGTGACAACATACTCTGGCACAAATCTCAACAGATACAAGGATACTGAAGTAACATCCAGGATTCTATCTTACCACATCAGAAAAACTAGGTGGATATCAACTATAACAGAAATGAATAAACAAATAAACAAATAAAACCCTTACAAATCCCTGTAAATAGAACAACTCACTACTGAATTAAAAATAGGCCAAGACAGAAATTAAGAAATTAAAAACTGCCGGGCAGTGGTGGCACATGCCTTTAAGCCCAGCAAAAGTGACAAGTCCATAGCACTAGAGCCTATATATTAAAATAGGAGAGATTTCATACTATGAACTTTAAAGTACACTTGAAAGCTGTAGTTCAACAAGGTGAATCAATTAAAAAGAACGGATAGATAGCAAGAAATATCAAACTCGGGGATGAAAACAATAATACAGGAAAAAATACCCAATACATAGACAGTCTATGAAACAGAGAACTAAATTTGAACAATGAATTTGAGAAAATTAATAAGATTGGTTCATTTGAGAAAATGAATAAGAATGCTAGACTCTTAAACAAATTAACTAAAAGAAAGAAAAAGAAGAACCAAATAAGAATGAAAATTAAAATGGGACCATCCAAACAGACATCAAGGAAATCGAGAGAACATAAGAAGGTAGTTCAAAAGCATGTACTATCAAATTTGAAGATTTAAAAGAAATGAGCAATTTTCTCACTATATGTAATCTAAAATATCAAAGTTAAATCATGGTCAAATAATCAGTTTAAATAGACCTATAACTCACCCCCAGTGAAATAGAAATTATAATTAAAATCCCTCCCCCTCAAAATAAAGTCCATGATAAAAATGGTTTTAACATAGAATTCTAGCAGACTTTCAAAGCAGTATTAATGACAATACTCCTCAAATTATTTCACAAACTAGAAACAGAAGGTACAATTACCTCGTTCATTTTACAGGTCACACTTACTCTGATAATCACATCACATAAGGAGCCAATAAAGCAAGAGAATCACTTACTATTTTCCCTTGTGAACACAGATGCAAAAATATGCAATAATATACTTGCCAACTGAATCCAAGAACATAACAAGAAAAATCATTCATCATGATTAAGCTTCATCCAGATGCTCAGGCATGTTTATACATATGTATATCAATAAATATAATCCATCATCTAAACAAGCTGAAAGACAAAAAACACATTCACAGTTTAGATGCTTGAATGACCAAGAACATGATAATAGATATCAAAGGGACCTAGGATAAAGCTAAATAGTATTGTGACATAGAAAAACAAAGTAGGATAATATAATGATTTCTATCACCCTGCTATAACTCATAGAGCAATGTTTTTCTCAGGCATCATCAGAGAAGCCTCTTTCTGCAGCAGAGAGCAATAAATACAGAGACTCACAGCCAGACAGTATGCAGAGAGTGAGAGACCCTGGAAATCTCATCCCTAAATGACACCTCTCCATCAAATCACTCTCCTCGGGGCTTTTAAGCATGCAGAGAGGCAGTTAGGAGGGTCAGAGGATATCAAGAAAACAAGGCAGAGGCAGAATTAGGAGTGAATTCAGACAGAAAAGGAACAGAGATGAACTGAGAGAAGTACAGAGAGAGAAAATCAAATATATTTTGCGATAAGAAAAATATTTTCAATAAATGAAAAAGATATATGTACTGCATTTAAGTACAAGTTTTCTGCATTGTAAATTGAACATAAGAGGATTTAGAGATCTAATCTTCTAAGATACTTTACACAATCATAAGAGAAAGATCTTTGGAGAAAAAATCATTCAGGGTGTTGAATTAAATCTACAGTAATTTTAAGTCTGCAACAAGGCTCTTCATGTTATGGAATATTCAAAATATTAAATAATCATGTACAAGAATTATTTGTTTTTTTTTTCATTCAAAATGCAAACAACTTTACAAATACACCCCTTCCTTTCCATTTAGGTGATTAGTGCCAGCAGTCTCTGCAGATAGGAAAGGTGGGAATATTGATCTAATGTAAAGAATATTGCAAGCTACCAATGTACCCTTTTTTGCATCTTCTACTGTAGTTTCCTGTTATGTTTTTTTTCTCAATATTTTTGTAATTTTAGGATTTCCAGAAAAACAACAAGTTACTCAGCCATAATGCATAGGCAGAGGACCTAGGTCAGACTCCTACAGTCTCGCTGACCTTTTTGTTTTTTGTTTTTT
>NW_022196905.1:199241180-199329445 GCF_008632895.1 Mastomys coucha
TCCACCTGCCTCTGCCTCCCAAGTGCTGGGACTAAAGGCATGCGCCAATCTTGCTGATCTTTGAAAGTTCCCAACAGTCCTTGTCAGTTGATTCTGTGGGCTGAGTTCTCCTGGTGTGTCCCCGAGCCCTTTGGTTCTTCAGATCCTTCATCCCCTCCCTCCTACACAGGATTCCCCAAGATATGCCTAATGTCTGGCTGTCAGACTCTGTATCTGCCTGCATCAGTTGCTGGATGAAGTCTCTATGGTCTCTTCGCTAATACTTCTGCTAAGCTCTGGTCCCAGTACACTCTTTAGGCAGGACAATCTGTCAAAGGTTTTGTGGTTGGACTGACGTTCCAGTCCCTCCACTCCAGTCTTCCCTAGTTGGAGAGGATGGTTAATTCTTGAAATCATTTACAAGAATTATTTGGGAATTTTTTTTTTATTCAATACTCAAACAGCTTGACAAATAAACCTCTCTCTTCCTGCTTAAGAGATTAGTGCCAGCAGCCCCTGCAGATAGGAAAATGTAGATATTAGTCTTTGAGTTAAAAGAATATTGCATATTACCTATGTACAGTTTCCTGTGCATTTTTCAGTGGTTCCTGGTTCTGATGCCACCTGTGGCCTTGTGTCTGCTTCTAAAACATCTGTCACACTCAGAAGAAAAAAATACTATGTTCAGCTTCCAATTTTCTTATAATTGTTAATAAATGACTTCTGTCCAGGATAAATATTTTCCAAGTCATGTGTTTCTTCTGTTTTAATAGGAAAGTACACATTTTAGCAATACTACATTTAAGATAAGTGAGTTATAATAAAACTGAATTACTTTCAATATCTGTATTATCTTACTATTGATCCAGATATGGGCAAAGTGTGCAATTCTGATTGGTGTAAAGAGTTGCTATTCACCGAGGTCTTCTTCTCAGAATCAAGGGCGACAGGAATGGGCATCAACTGTCTTACCTGCTTCTAAAAACAAGTGAGGAGTTTGTTTGTGATGCCTGACAATAGAGCAGCCATTGCTCATATACAAAGGAACTAAGTTGTCAAGGAGACCACCCAGAGAGAGGAGTGACAGTTAGGCTATTAGTGAAATGTCTGTACTAGTCAATTTAACATCTTCCCTAACAGACTGAATTCTGCTCATGAGAGATGGGATTCATAAGTTTTGTCAGGTAGACTTGAGCTGTAGCCACCAAAATCATGTTGTTTAATGTCATAATGCTTCAATCTTAAGTGTGTACAAACCGTCTGTGCTCTCATTGTCTTAGTCACATGAAGATCTAGCAGAGCAGTTTCCTTCTGAAAAATCAAATAAAATTCAAGGAGGAAGAGTAAAGCTAAAGGAGCACTCTGTAAAGCAATTTCATCCCCAAACAGAGCCTCTACTGCTCTAAACTTGGTGCAATCCACTGATCAGTATTCGTGTAACTATTCCTTGCCTACTTGAAACATTCATTTTTTTGTCCCTCCTTTCCTTGTGCTGGACTAACTTCAGTTTACTTAATCACTGCTCATAAATCACACTTCTGTATTATAGAGGACACTTTTATTTTTTCTACATTCATCTTAAAATGTAAATATTGACAAAGAAGGAACTTAAAAATAGTTTAAAATATTTCTTGTAAATTTTGAAGTTCTAAGCGTGTCAAGAGAAAATCAACATTCATTACTGACTTTCAAGAGGTATTGATAAAGCAGGAATCGTCAGAACTGTCAAGATTTCCATGCATTAATGAGCTTTCGGTGTGTGGGAGGCATATAAGAAAATCAACCCAGAGCAAACTTTTTATGAGAAAGAGAGATAAAAAGAGCTAATTTTTAAAAGAACATTTTGGGATGTGTTTGTCAAATGAATAGACTTTACAATAAACCAAAGAATTTAGTAAGTATTCTCTTCCATGTGGTTCTGGTTAACAGTTTAATTACTTCTCTATAATTTAACAGTATTCTGAATTGCTATATGAAGTTTAAAATTTTCATTGTCTATGTGATTACATAAAAGCAAATGATTTATTTTATCATTTTAATATTTTTTGCAAAATGAAAGAAAATGAGAGTATGATTAAACATTTAAGAAAATTTCCATCTCAGAGATATCAATAATCTTGTCCTCACGTGAAATGCATTTTTATTTTGAGAAAATCACTTATTAATGTGTGTCTGCTTTCATTAATTTTTAATGCTATTGGAAAGTGCATGAATTATATTTATTACACTAGAGGAATAATGTTGGAGTCTTATTTAATACTTGTTTTATTAGAGGCACATTTAGCAGGTTTTGGATGTGTATATAGCAATGGTAATGTTCCTGGACACTATATAGCAAAGCAGACACTAAAAGTGGAGCCTGTCATTCCATATTAAAATGGAATATTAAATAATATTCTAGAACACAACTTTATCAATGGTATGATAGTATTTGGATTGGCTGGGATTCCTAAGAAAGCCTATTGGGAGCTCTCAACAAAATTCTAAAGTCATATATTACACAAAATATAGAAAATCATAATTATCTGTGTGCTTCAATCAGAATGTCATAATATAAGTATTGTTATATTAGCAAAGTCTCTTTAATGATATATCAAATAACATGAAAAAGTCAGCCACACCTCTATTAATTTCATTAATGTTAATGATAAAAATAAGAGGTGTTTTAAATGTCTGAAGTAAATGATATTGATATATTTGTATTTTATATTAGTGACAGATACTCATACTATTCTAAGTTATTGCCTTGATTCAATAAAACATTAAAACTATAGAACCAATATTTTCCTTAACATCACTGTGTGGAATAATTTTTTTTCACTGATATTTGAGACTCCTTCTAAGCATTAGTTTCTACAATTAGACTCTCTTGGATGAAAAAGGACTCTCTCCATATCTAGACATCCCTATTACATACTATGCAGGTTTGAAAAATCTTTCTAACTCTAAAATTAACTTAATATACAAAAGAAAAGAGCATAAAATATGTATCTTTTTATATTGAATATAAATATTCAACTTCAGTTGACATTCTAATATAGTCGGGGAAAACCATACCAAGCCCCACCTTAAATGAGAACTACAAGCAATTAATGGCATCTAAGAGAGAAAGATTCAGGAATCTTCAATAGGAACCCTCTGAGAGATTAGAAAAATCTCAAATGGTCAATTCCATGCATATGCATATGAACAATAGGAAAGAAACTTTGCAGGATGTGTGTGTGTCTGTGTGTGTGTGTGTATGTAAAATGTGTAGAAGTCATGAATTTGAAAGATAGTGGTAGGTACATGGAAAGACTTAGAGTAGGGAAAGTGTAAAGTGTAAATTATGTAAACACAGTATTCATGTATGAAGTTCTCAAAAAATTAAATATGTAAAGAGATTGAATTGATATTCCATTGGTTCAAATAGTAATGTACTTGCTAACATTAACAGGCATGGTTGGATACATATAATTATAATGATTTTATTTTTATATTTCCTCTAAATTTCTTTCTTCTTGTTTTTATTATATTTAGTCATATATCACACCACTACTGCAGTGTCCCCTCCATATACTTCTCCCATTACTTCCTCCCCCCACCTCCCCCTCTTCCTCAGATCTACTTCTTTTCCTTTAAGAAAAGAGCGAACTTTCTAGGAATATCAACCAAAAATGGCATAATAAGTTAAAAAGAAGACTGGGCACATACCCTCATATCATGGTTGGACAAGGCAACCCAGTAGAAGGGAAAGAGTCCTAAAGGCAGCCAAAAGAGTCAGGGTAACCCTCCTTCCGCCTGTTAGGAGTCCCACAAAAATATCAAGTCAACAACCATATATTCAGAGGACCCAGCTCATACTCATTTAGGATCTCTGATTGCCCTTTTTGTCACTGTGAGCCGTATTATGTTGGGGCAACTTTTCTTCACATTGTGTGAAGGTATGTCTCTGTATTTTCAATTGTTAATTTTGTACCAGCAGAGAACTTAGTGTTGGTAGGATTCTGGTATTGTCATTTCTATACTCTATCACTGGGGTTCGTGTCTTAAAAATATTTGTCCTGCCTTATCCACCAAAGGCAATCTAGAATTATATTAGAGTTTGTCTAGGTAATTATTGGTTGGAAAAAGATCTGAAAGCCACTATCTGTGCAGGAAGTATAGGGCAGAAAAACCAGGCAGAGAGAATGACTCATAGAGAAAAAAAAAAAAAAACCCAGAAGCTAGAGAATCAAAGAGATCAAGGAAACAGGCGTGGACCTCAATGGAGTAGAAAGGTATAGAGCTAGTCATGGGGCACATCTTCACTGTATAGTTGTTGAGATAAGTTTAATGAGCTAATTGGGGAACTGACCCAGCAAAGACCTGAGCTTTAAACTACAATAGAAGCCATGTGACTTTATTTATACCGCTATTGAATCCAAGAAAGTCCTACTAAACCATTTGAGCCATGCTTAATTGAGACAGTGAATCATTTTCTTGTGATATCTTCAACCCCTCTGGCTCCTACATTCCTTCCACCCTCTTCCTGGGGATTCCCTGAGCTCCACCTTATGTGTGGGTTTCTGAAGTTGCTCCCAACAGTGACTGACTTAATCCTCTCTGATGATAATTACGCCAGGCCTCAGTCTATAAGTATGGAGGATATAATTAGGAAACATTTCATAATTTCACTTGCATTGGTAGGCAGAGGGTCTTGGTCTGGTTTGATTCTATCTTAGTCTCTCCAGCCTCTGGTTCTTGGCACTCTGGCAGTGTCAAGCCTACCATCCTTCTCATGGAATGAGGCTCAAGATGAACCAGTCATTGTTCTTAGTTTTTTTTTTTAATTAGATATTTTCTTTATTTACATTTCAAATGTTTATCCACTTTCCTTGTTTTCCTTCCAAAAACATTATATCCAATCCCCTCTCCCCAGGCTCACCAACCCACCCACTCCCATTTCCCTGTCCTGGGATTCTCCTACACTGGAACATCAAGCCTTCATAAGACAAAGGGCCTCTCCTCCCAACTGATGTCCAACAAGATCATCTCTGCTACATATGCAGCTGGAGCCATAGGTCCTTCCGTATGTACTCTTTGGCTGGTGGTTTCATTCATATTTTTGTCCTTCCTATGGGGCTGTAAACACCTTCAGCTCCTTCAGTCCTTTCTCTAGCTTCTCCATTGGGGACCTTGTGCTCAGTCCAATGGTTGGCTGAGGGCACCCACCTCTGTATTTGTCAGGCATTGGCAGAGCCTCTCAGGAGACAGCCATATCAGGCTCCAGTCAGCAAGCACTTATTGACATCCACAGCAGTGTTTGGGTTTGGTAACTGTATATGGGGTGGATCCCAGGTGGGACAATCTCTGGATGACCTTTCCTTCAGTCTCTGCTCCGTACTTTGTCTCTGTATATCCTCCCATGTGTATTTTGTTCCCCCTTCTAAGAAGGACCAAAGTACCTATACTTTGGTCTTCTTTCTTCTTGAGCTTCATGTGGTCTATGAATTGTATCTTGGGTATTCGTAGTTTCTGGGCTAAATCCACTGATCAGTGAGTGCATACCATGTGTGTCCTTTTGTGATTGGGTTAGTTCGTTCAGTATGATATCCTCCAGGTCCATCCATTTGCCTAAGAATTTCATAAATTCATTGTTTTTAATAGCTGAGTAGTACTCCATTGTGTAAATGTACTACATTTTCTCTATCCATCTTCAACATCCTTAGTCATGAGGGAAACACACATGAAAACAACTTTGAGATTCTACTTCACACCAGTCAGAATGGCTAAGATCAAAAATCCAGGTGACAGCAGATGCTAGTAAAGATGTGGACAAAGAGGAACATTCCTCCATTGCTGGTGGGAGTGCAAGCTGGTACAACCACTTTGGACATCAATTCGGCAGTTCCTTAGAAAATTGGACATAGTACTACCTAAGGACCCTGCTATTCCACTCCTGGGCATATACCCAGATGCTCCAACATGTAATAAGGACACATGCTCCACTATGTTCATAGCAGTCTTATTTTATAATATCCAGAAGCTGGAAAGAAGTAGTCATTGTTTAGCCACTCCCACAGGTGCTGTTGTTTTGTCCTGAGAGTGTTCTTTGCTTTCCAGAAGCTTTTCAGGTTAATGAGGCTCCATTTATTAATTGTCAATCTTAGCCTCTGTGTTTTGGTGTTCTCTTCAGGAAGTCATCTCCAATGCCCATGAATTCAAGACTATTTCCCACTTTTCCTTCTGTTAAGTTCAGTGTACCTGGTTTTATGTTGAAGTCTTGATCCACTTGGATGTGAGTTTGTTTAGGGTGATAAATATGGGTTGATATTTATTCCTCTAAAGGCAAATATCATTGCATCAGCACCAATTATTGAAGATGCTTTTTCCCCACAGTACATTTCCACCTTCCTTAAAAACTTCAAAAAGGAGGTACTCATCAGTGCTTTACATCTGGGTACTTGGTTTGATTCCATTGATCAACCTGTCTGTTTCTATGCTTATACCATTTGGTTTTTATAACTATTACTCTTTAATACATACAGCTCATAATCAGGGATGAGGATACCTCTAGCAGTCCTTTAATTGTTCAGTATTGTTTCAGCTATCCTAAGTGGTTTTTTGCTTTTCCATATGGAGTTGAAATTTGTTCTTTCAAGTCTGTAAAGAATTGTGTTTGGAATTTTGATGGGGATTGATTGAATCTGTAGATTGCTCTCAGTAAGGTGGCCATTTTTGCTATGTTCATCCTATTAATCCATGAGCATGGGAGATTTTTCCATCTTCTGATATCTTTTTCAGTTTTTTTCTTCAGAGCTTTGACATTATTGTCATACAGGTCTCCCACATGCTTGGTTATAGGTACCTCAAGATATTTTTATTGTATTTGTGGCTATTGTGAATGGTGTTGTTTCCTGAATTTTTTTCTCAATAAATTTGTTATTTGTATATAAGTGACACTGATTTTTGAGTTAAACTTGTATCCAAATACTTCAAGTACTATATTGAATGAATATTTAAACTTCTTATCAACCAATTATTTTCTTATTAATTGTAGGTTTCATTTATTTCTTTATAAAAGCAACATATTTATTCTTCAATAAATTTATCGATCACATTTTATAAACTGAAATGGATATCTTGATAGATTCTTATGCTCTGTTTTTCTTTCCAAGAGAAATTGCTGTTACTTAGCTCATTTTATACTGCTTCATTGAACTATGCTATTGAGAAGGTATGTAACATACTTGGGTTGTGGTAGATCTTTGTAGTTGGTCTGATGTTCTTGAATTCATTTTTTTAAAAGCTAATGTTAACTCATAGTAAGCCTTGACCTATATTATCTAAAAACAAGGCCCAATTGAGTTAATTAATTTTGTTTTTTCTAAAGTTGAGAAATCCTTTCAACTGAAACTCAATATTTTAAATATTTAATGCAAATTTAATATTAAGCCAATGATTAATTCATCAGCATTAAAAATTCACTATAAAGAAATGTTAAGTGAAAATAATATCACTATTTTCTAATTATATAAATATGTTTATTTTCTAATTATGAATACATGACCCACAAAATAACTGAAGGATTCTTAAACAACAGGATAACAGATGTTTTCTTTTACTTTAATCAAACAAAATCTAGTAAATACATTTTCTAACTAGGAAATCTTTTGCTCACTTTTAAAGATAGCCCAAAAATCCATGTCATCTTCCAAGAAAGTACGAGTAGCAGTAAATAGAGTTAAAGTGCCAAGTTTTGTATTGATGGCATGTTTTCCTCTTTAAGTTCACTCATTTGACTTCTCCAATATATTTCTTGACCTTCAAAGTCATTCCATTCTGTAGTGAAGTCTCAAAATTCTGCAATTGGATGGAACTAGAAAGTATCATCCTGAGTGAGGTAACCCAGTCACAAAATAACACACATGGTATGTCCTCACTGATAAGTGGATACTAGGCAAAAAGCTCGGAATACCCGTGATACAACTCACAGATCATATGAAGATCAAAAAGAAGGAAGACCACAGTCTGGATGCCTCAGTCCTTCTTAGAAGGGGTATGAAATACAGGAGGTAGGGGGTAGGAGGGACTTGGGAGGAACAGAAGAGGGTAGGGAATAAGGGGGGCAGGATCATGTATGGGAGGAGACAGGATGATATATACAGAGTCTAGAAATTGAACAGAGGTTTGTAGCAATGGAGAAAAGGGAACTGGAGGTAGCCACCAGAAAGTCCCAGATGCCAGGAAAACAAAAGGCTTTCAGGACCCAGCAGGAATGAGGTTACCTGAAATACCCAACAAAGGGGAAAGGGAACCTATAGAGACCATATTCACAGGTTAGGCAAGACCCATGTTTGGGAGATATGGCCACACACACACCTCCAATTTTTTTTTCCAGAATTGAGCATGTCTAAAGGAAATATGGGGACAAAGTATAGAGCAGAGACTGAAGGAAAGGCCATTCAGAGACTGCCCCACCTGGGGATCCATTCCATATACAGTCACCAAACCCAGACACTACTGCTGATGCCAGAAGTGCTTGCTGACAGGAGCATGATATAGGTGTCTCCAATGAGGCTATGCCAGAGCCTGACAAATACAAATGCAGATGCTCGTAGCCAACCACTGGAGTGAGTACTGGGACTTGAATGGAGGAGTTGGGGAAAGGAGTGAAGGAGCTGAAGAGGTTTGCAACCCCATAGGAAGAATAACAATATTAATCAACCAGACTCCCCAGATCTCCCAGGGACTAAACCACAAAGAATTCTCATGAAAGGACCCGTGGATCCAGCTACCTAGGTAGCAGAAGATATAGCCTTTACTGGCATAAATGGGAGGAAAGACCCTTGGTCCTGTGAAGGCTCAATGCCCTAACTGTAAGGGAATGCCAGGGCTGTGAAGGGGGAGTGGGTGATGAGTAAGGGAGTATCCTCATAAAAGCAGGGAGAGGGAGGATGGGATAGGGTGTTCATAGAGGGAAAACCAGGAAAGGGGATAACCTTTAAAATGTGAATAAATAAAATATGCAATAAAAAAAAGAATGACAAAGAATAAAAGGAGATACACACACAGACACACACACACAGAGACATGCACACACACACACACACACACACACACACACACACACACACAAAGATTGCATGAGTGCACACAGTCTGCATGAAACCAATTCTTTCCAGTAATATTTGTTCCTGTTATTCATTCACTAGGAGGGAAAATGATGTACTTTCCTGCTATGGGCCGGCCAGTCTGGGCCTCCCTTAACCTGTGGGGAAACAGGGTCCTGGTACAGGTCGGCAAGTAGTAGGCGAAGAAATAATGGCAGACACAACATATGGAAGTACAGGATATGAATGTATTTCTGAAAATGGCATCAGACTTTTAGCGTCATTACAAAAAAGAAATGAAATATTTGGCAGCTCAGCAGTCCAGGTACATCTGAGACCATCTAAAACACACTGGGTCCAAAGCAGCCACCTCTTCTGGACCGGTGCAGCACCCCAGGGCTCTGAGCACCAGGCCTGCATGGCCGCAGTCGGAGGGGGTTTGGGGGAGGCTGCGGGTGAGCCAGTCAGGAGGGTAGGGGCTCCAATCTCCAATCTCCAATTCTCTGTAGTACTCTACCACACACACACACACACACACACACACACACACACACACACACACACAGACACTCTCAACTCAAGGTCCTGCCAATCCTTAGTAAACGCCCACTATGCTAATCTTCTCTTTCTAGCTAATTCCTAGGAGTGGTTCAGCTGCCTTACATGACTGAGAATGAGGATTCTACTTGACCTTGCCCTGGGTTAAGTCTCCCATTCTGTAAGCTTCCATGCCAATACCCACAATGCCGAAGGCAATTTAGTCTGGATGGGTAACATTCTTTACGAAATTCCAAGCCAGGGTTTGGCTAAGATGTTGGAACATTGGTAAAGGTCAGAGAGCAATGTCCAATTTTGCTTAGGGATAGTAAATCATATTTTAGTGGGCACCTTGCACTTGAGTTTGCAAGCACATATCTGGGCTACCAGATATATTAGGGGATGCCATGAATGAACTCCAAGAGATTGACTTCCTTTGAAGTTTTTTTCGTTTCTGGTCTGTGGCCAAGCTTTTGGGCTCAAGACTTCATTGGAGTGGGCGTGGTACTTTCCTTTTATTTTTTTTGACCTCTGAGGTATTTTTCCTTCACTTCCTCTCTTTCTCACTTTCTCCCTTCTTCATCCTTCCTTTCTTCCTTTCTTCATTTTTTTGTGTTGAAGGTGTTAGTTGCCATTTTCAGAATGCTTAGTCTGAGGAAATTACCTATTTATATTGAACTAAAAATTAAAATCTTAAAAAGGGAATGAGTTGAAGTAAGAATTGGAAGGAGAACTTTAGAGATGTACTATAAGTTCACAATTTTAGAGAGATGATAAACTCTATAATATACTCTCTTCCTTTTAAAGACATAGAAAAAGCCTCTGAATTGGACTCTTTGATTTTTAATGTAGTGATTAATTTGGCGACATATATATGTTAGAGACAAAGATATTTCTTTCCCCAAATCATTTTATTTGCATTTATTTTTGGAGTTAGAAAGTGAAAGAGAGAGAATGAAAGAGAGAGAATACAATCTTGCTTTTAATTAATGTGTACCTTGAGAAGTTCTTTTAGAAAAAGTCAATTATCATACTTCCTAGCTTTCCAAAAAATCCCCTTGTTTTGGTATGGATGTTTAGTCATGTACTCATAAACATTTTTGCACACCCTGCCCTATACTGTGGGAGGCTTGACATCCTCCTGTGTGAGTCAAAATGGTATGTTGTACATAAATAACCAACTTGTCCATTAGAAGAAGATTCATTTAAGTTTTTCTTAGTTTTATATAGAAACATTTTCTTGGTAGTACAAATGTAATGGAGAATACCTTTCTTAAATATTTCAAGAGTGTGTAAATTTCCCTATAATAAATAAAAGGGTCAATTTCCCTATATTAAACCTATAAAAAGCATACATTAGAAGCATAGAGTCACACAACACTCTCTGTTTATTGATTAGATGTTACCATTTTGGATCACTAGCTAAAGAAGCTGAGCTTAAAACCCAGTTCCTGATAAGTTGGCAATAATGAATGACATAGCTACAAGGTGTCTGGAGAAGTAGTCCATATACAGAGTCTTCATTTGAAAAGCCATGGTGATAGCAATAGCTCCCTGCAGTGACTTACCAGAGCAATAAATGCCCATGCATGAATTCTGGTAAGCAGTGAATGACAGCTTTATAATTAGATAGTAAGTTAGAAGCTAGCAGATAATGTTCATGTGTATATTTACACTTCTTTCCTATTCCAGGAATCTCAAAGAGAAAGTTTTTATAAGAACTTAATCACCATATTTTTCTATCTTACCCAAACTTCATGATAGTTTTTCCAATCTCAACCCAAAGACATTTTTGTTATTTTCTGAATATTTCAACATGACCTTTAAAAATGAATTTTCATTTTACGCAAAATTATTAGGCAAAGATAGAATAAAATTCCTTAAAATTTCTATAACTAGCAACATTTTATTCTACTAATAAATTCTACTAATTCTGAATTCTACTAATTCACAACAACTATAAATGAATTATATATTGGAGAAAATCCTATTACTTTAGATTACTGACATAAATAAATTACTACTAGCTAGGTGGCAAGTTCTCAATTCATTATAACTACAAATAAGCTTTAAATATGTAGTTATATTATTTAATTTTATATAAATATATTGAGCCTTAAAATAATTAAAATATTTAAATATACTTATGGAAGCTTCTCATAGGGATTTTTAATAAAACATAATTACATGACATAATACTTATGCTACTAAATAAAGTTATTACAGAAATAATGATTACTTCCAAGAATCCTTTTAGTTGGCTTTTACAAAAGTCTAAGTAACTAAATTAAGAGTTCATAGTGGTATAATATGCCACAATTTGGCCCCAAGTAAGTGAATATGATCCAAATAGAAAAATCAAAGAGGTTTTATATATATATATATATATATATATATATATATATATATATATAAAATGTACATTTTAGTAAACATTCTTGCCTTGAAATTAGCTGGAGGGTTATTGCTCCAATTTTATTCTGGCCTCCATCATGGCCATGGTTACGAGGAAAAAAAAACATCAGTGAAAGAGATTCTACAGTTTTTAATCACAATGTAGTGCTGATTTCTTAATTAATGAAAGGGTCTCTTTCAAAGGCATGGCGACTAGATCTTTAGCTGTTGTTCATTTTATTATTGTTGTCATTACCTTCCATTGTATATATTTATTGTATGGGGCATTGCATTACATGGTGACCCATTCACACACCTATATACTCTATGCTGAGTACATTATATTCAAAACTCATGTCTCTCACTTTTCTCAACATCTTCCCCATTTTGTTCCCTAGACAGATTTACTTCTATTCTCATGCCTTATACACATATGTAATTGGGTATATCTACATATGAATGGCCAATACTTTCAGCCTGGTGAAAGGGTGTGTGATTTTTTTTTTTTGCTTGAGAGGACACATGATGTTTGGAAAGGGTATAAGTATAATCCGAAAAAGAGTAGATGACACTCTGGCATTAATTTGTTCTGGTACTTCTTGCTGGTCATCCTTGGGCTTTGCTAACACTGGCCTTCACTGATGATGCTCTGGCCTTGGTTCACTTCGCTCATCTTTAAAGATGACTCTGACATTAGTTCAATTTGCCTTCTTTGCTGATCACTGCTTGTTGTGACTTTTGTCTTAGGATTTTACTGCTATGAACAAACACCATAGCCAAGGCAAGACTTTATTTATTTATTTATTTATTTATTTATTTATTTATTTATTTATTTATTAGTTTTATTTTATTCTTTTTTTCACTTTTTTTATTGGATATTTTTTTTATTTACATTTCAAATGTTATCCCCTTTCCTGGTTTCCTCCCTCCTCCTGCTTCTTTGAGGGTATTCCTCCACCCACCCACCCACTCCCACCTCCCTGCCCAAAATTCTCCTACACGGGGGCATCATTTGATCCTTCGTAGGACCAAGGACATCTCTTCCCATTGATGCATGACAAGGCCATCTTCTGCTACATATGCATTTGTTGATGGCCTAGTCCCTGGAAGTTCTGGGGCCATCTGGTTGGTTGATATTGTTGTTCTTCCTATGGAGTTTCAAACCCCTTCAACTCCTTCAGTCCTTTCTCTAACTCAGTGCTCAGTGCAATGGATGACTTTGATCATCTGCCTCTGTATTTGTAAGGCTCTGGTAGTACCTCTCAGGAAACAGCCATATCAGGCTCCTTTCAGCATGCACTTCGTGGCATCCACTATATTGTCTGGGTTTGGTAAATGTATATGGGATGAATCCCTAGGTGGGGTAGTCTCTGGGTGGCCTTTCCTTCAGTCTCTGCTTTACACTCTATCTCTATATTTGCTCCTGTAAGTATTTCATTCTCCTTCTAAGAAGAACCAAAACACCCACACTTTGGTCTTCCTACTTATTGAGCTTCATGTGGTCTGTGAATTGTAGCCTGGTTATTTGGAGCTTTTGGGCTAATATCGACTTATCAGTGATGCGTACCATGTGTGTTCTTTTGTGATTTGGTTACCTCACTCAGGATGATAAGACCTCCACATAAAACCAGATACACTGAAACTTATAGAAGAGAAAGTGGGGAAGAGCCTCAAACATATGGGCACAGGGGAAAAATCTCCCGAACAGAACACCAATGGCTTATGCTGTAAGATCAAGAATTAACAAATGGGACCTCATAAAATTCCAAAGCTTTTGTAAGGCAAAGGTCACTATCAATAGGACAAAAGGGCATCCAACAGATTGGAGAAAGATCTTTACCAACCCTACATCCAATAGAGGGCTAATATCCACTATATAAAGACCTCACTATGTTAGACACTAGAGAACCAAATAACCCTATTAAAAAATGGGGTGCAGAGCTAAAAAAAGAATTTTCAACTGAGGAATATCAAATGGCTGAGAAGCACCTAAAGAAATGTTCAACATCCTTAGTCATCAGGGTAATGCAAATCAAAACACTCCTGAGATTCCATCTCACACCAGTCAGAATGGGTAAAATCAAACTCAGATGACAGCAGATGCTGGCGAGAATGTGGGAAAAGAGGAACACTCCTCCACTGCTGGTGGAAGTACAAGCTGTTATAACTACTCTGGGCATCAGTTTGGCAGTTCCCCAGAAAATTGGACATAGTACTACCTGAGGACCCAGCTATACCACTCTCAGGAATATACCCAGAAAATGCCCCAACATGTAATAAGGATACATGCTCCACTATGTTCATAGCAGCCTTATTTATAATAGCCAGGAGTTGGAAAGACCCCATTTTCTGTATCCATTCCTCTGCTGAAAGACATCTGGGATCTCTCCAGCTCCTGGCTATTACAAATAAGGCTGCTATGAACATAGTGGAGCATGTGCCCTTAATTGCATGTTGGAGCATTTTCTGGGTATATTCCTGAAGTAAGTTTTAGAACAAGTGAGATAGAAAATTAACCAAAAGTAATGTAAAGAAAATATAAAGGAAATTTATTAGTCAATAGGAAACTCATGCTGGCCTTGACTCATGTGTACATAAAAGAGTGAAAAAATACAATTTGGACAATTTTGGAGTTATAATATAAAATATTTTAGTCAGATTTGTGTAGTTTACAATTAATTATCACTACAAAATCATAATAGGGCTATTCCATAACTTACAATGACAATGAAATATATAGAAGCATCCCAAAAAATTATAAACTCTCAATGTAGATAAAGTGTTAAGACTTACACATTATAAATAATTGCTATAATGGTTTCAGAGCATAGGTTATGGTAAACCAAAATTCTCTCACAACCACTAGCACAATAATTAAGTAATTAAGTACTGGCATGCTAATGAAATATAAATACATATTTTAAGAACATAATTAAACCATGAAAGAAAAAGAAATAAAAATGTATTAGAAATGAATGAAAATCAATGCCAATAGATTAATTAAAAATTTAGCACCAGTCACAATTATAACTATGTCAAATATGTATTTCCTAAATACTGTAATCATTAGTCATTCAATCCCTACATGCCTCAGAACTGTGTGTTGTTTCTGTTCATACTTTCTTCATTTGATCATGCCAGTGCTGAGAAGTAAAACATTCTAATATGCTTAAAACAAAGAACAAAATATGTTAGCAACCTTGTATCTTTGGAGGTTGACTCTCCAGCAATGCAAATTAATTTTATTTAGAAATATTAAAAAACATACTTAAAGTTAGAGAAATTCATTTCCAACAATTAAGTACTTTCTAATTTGCTCTCCACAAAAATATCCGAAGTAAAAGTCTGTGTGGCTCTCTGCATATGAATCTAATTCAATCACATCTAATGTACATCACATTAGATTGATGTACAAGTGTTTGTCACTTGCTTACATCAAATATGTATTTTATGACTGAGTTTTATTTCTTATTTTTATTTTTTGGATTTTCAAGACAGGGTTTCTCTGTGTAGCCCTGGCTGTTCTGGAACTCACTTTGTAGACCAAGCTGGCTTTGAACTCAGAAATCCAACTCTTCTGCCTCCCAAGTGCTGGATTAAGGCATGTGCCACCACTGCTTGGCAATGACTGAGTTTTAGATTCCATGCAAAACTATTCAGTTGAAAAACTTAAACCTATCAGTTTCCAATGTTGTAAGCCTGGTCTTATTTTGTTAATAGTAATGTCATCTTAAAAATTAAAAGTAAATAATAATTATAAATTTTTGTGAATGATATTTATTGCTTATGAATGAACCTAAAAGTGTAGGTAAATATGAAAACTATATTTTGATTGAATAGTGTTGATGATTTTTAGTCTATTCTAGCTCCCATTATTTTGTACAAATACAATAAAGAACCTTATTTTCAAGCATTTTTGATCACTATAATGAGGTACCTGAGTCTAGATTCTTTATTCAAAAAAGAAATTTATTTAGTAAATAAGTTTGTAGATTTAAAATTATTATTCTAAACTCTAATGAGCACAAGAGGTCTCTAAAGATAAAATTTTTAGACTGGATAAAAGAAGTGCCATTTCTGGCTAAACTTAATCACAAAGCCCCAATTGACCATCAGAGGAATCTGGAAGTTGCATTGTTTCCAAATTACAAAAGAGTTGAAGAAAGGATTACAGCTAATGGATTCAAATTTCCTAGTGTCTTTATATCACATGCACATTAATACATGCGTATGTTTGTGCTCATGAGAACATGTGTACAAATATAAACAAATTCAGGCACATTCATGCATACATGTACTACATACATAAGCATACATGCAAGCCCCTCTTGTTGAAATAGATGATTCTCTCTGTATTGAAGCAACTGTCAAAAGAACCAACAAGATACTAGCAAGGTGTTTACTGTTGTTTCCTTGTTAATATTAATATTAAATAATTTATTAATTTGTGTTATGAATTTAGTTTGCACTAAGTATAATTGATTTTAAGAAATACATTAAATAATATATTTCAGATGTATTCCTGAACACTCATTGATAGCCAAGCACATAATATTGTTTTATACTTTATATTATTTTTTATTTCAGTGTTATCAAATTACCAGACATTAGCTCACAGTACTGCAAGTGAGAAGTCTGGGCATCTCAGTTTGCTACTTAGTGTCATGAGCAGAAAATCAAGCTAACCATAAACTCCAGCTCTCATCTGAAGGCTCCGAGGAAGAATTAACTTGCATCAGAATTAAACAATGTGAGGAAAGAAAGTGCTTTCAAGAGAAAGGAACAAGATGCACCCTTTCATGTATAGAATTTAGGTTTGTGCATTTGTGACACAAATGCAGAAGAGTTGTAAGAGAATAAGTGTGAGAAGTGGGGGTCCGGGAGCAAACTAGAAAGGTAATACAGGACACATTGTGCTCCAAAGCATTCTACATTTCTTTTGCTTTTGTCTCTGTCTGCATTTGCTTTTAGTAGCTGTAGACAGTAGCCTCCTTCTGCTGGACTCATGCCTACTTTGTTATAGGAGGATAGTGTCCCAGCCTTGGGGTCAACTGGTCATATCCTATATCCATAGGGGCAATAACTTTTGAATTTCTTCTTCATCAGAGAGCACTCTGAAAAAATAAAGGTCAAGGGGATTCTTAAAATTCTGTCTCCAGTTATGTGTTGCTGTTATCTGCTAATTCAGTCTTCTTAGCACTCTGAAGGTTTAAACAACCACAAGGCCCAATGCCACAGATATACTTGTAATAAACAATTGCTGAGAAGATCCTCCAAGGGGGTGTCCTGCAAGTTAGACACAGAGCTTCAGCAATGCAGCATCAGAGAGCAGCACCATTGCTCGTGTGAGCTTTGTACTGATATCTCTGCCTTTCAGCCTTTCTGCATGCTCTGGTTAGCAATTACTCCCTCAAGCTCTGCTATGTGACCCCAACAACTCATTGTTTCATAGACTGGAGAGGAGAGGACTTTGTTGTTTTTCTGTTCGTCAGTACACTATCTGGGTGAGTGTATGTTCATACATATCTATCACAAAAAGTTACACAACAGACTGTGATCCAAAATGAAACCAAGGCACAGTTGAGAGCCTCAAAATCCCACATTCACCTGTCCTAGAAACAATAAGTCCAAAGAAACATGATATCCAGAGTAAAATTCAAAATTAAGCACATGGGAAATCAATTGTAGACCTGTGCTTGATGTAATATCATCACTAGAGAAATCAATACTCACTCTAATTTTCGGCATGCTTTTATTGATCTGGAAAGTGTGTTCTTTTTATTTCCATGCAAGTAACTATAAACATAGAAGTTCAGATTCACTTGGGCAGACACAGTAAAGTCAGCTACACTGACATAGGTGTCCAGGTGAAGTCCGCTCTCTCAGAGGCTTCTCCTTTACAACCAGCAGAAGATCACTCCAGCCTTGTGTTTTAATACCAGCATGTACTTCAATTCAGTGAGTCAACTAGTCACAGATGACATACTGTCAAATAGGGTAGCAATAATAAGAGACAAATGCTATCAGCCTCATGGAATTGCATTAAATTGTAGCCAGAAGTAAATACAAGGAAAATACAAGGCTACAGATCCTCCCAGTACACAAATTTGTTATGCATTAGCCAACAGGAAATAGAAGAATGGAAAAATGATTCTAAATCCTCCAATCTACACTTTTGGAATCTAATGAATGTACAGTTATAGAATATTTTTGTATCTTTCTTTTTGTATGTGTAGTGTGAATAAACTCCCTTTTCTTGAAATTAGAATATATTTTATTGAGCTCCTTGAAGATGCATCCATCTGACTTTTGCAACACCCCGTATTGACATTTTCCAAGTCTTTGAGCCTCAGGGGTGGAATCTTCCCTGAGTATCATATTTGAGTGAAGAGGCAAACTTGATCGTTTGTAGGCAGAATAGCATTGTTGAGTGTAAAACATAATCTCCAATGGCAAGAATGAATGTGGGAGTTGCATTCAGGCTGGGTTGGAGTTTCTCATCTCTAATATCAGAGACAATATATTCACTTTGGATGCTCGTAGTATCTAATCATACCCCTGCAGATTGCTAGTTAAACAGCCCTGCTGACTATTTTGGTTGTATCAATGTTAAAAACAAACCAACCAACCAAACAAACAAAAAACACAGAGGCACAGGTTGTATTCTCTGTCAAGGACAACTCTTTTCTTAGTCTGGAAAGATAGCTCAGTTGCTGAGAGCATGTAGTGCTCTGCATAGGGCTCAAGTTTGGTTCCTAGAATCCCAATGAGGTGGCTCACAACTGCCTTAACTTTAATTTCAGGGATCTGACACCTTCAATTTTTGTTGAAAGCACTGCAGTAATTAATAAATACTTCTGCACAGACACAAATGTGTGCACACAATTTTACACACACACAAGCACACACACATTTTTTTCCTAAAGACAAGAAGCCAGGTAATTTATTTAAAGATAATATATATATATATATGCACACATATATATACTATATATATATATATACATATATATATATATATATATATATAAAATTTAAGATACCTTTAAAATTTTATGCACCAAGTACATCACTGTTTTTTGTTTTTTTTCCCCCCGAGGAAATGTTTATAGTTGCTCTTGATGTCTAAGATCAGCATCAAATAAAGAATGACTTTTAAAATCATAATGAAATGTTTCACATTAAAAAACACTTGGAACTATTTTTATGAGTTATTCTAGGCTAGTAATAAATAAGACCTCAATACACTTATAAATTGTTTCAAGCAACATATTGGTGCCAAAGTACACAGAAATCTTATGTATTGCCATCCACACTAAGTTTCTTTTAGACAGTCTTTATATATTAAAACAGGAAAAAAATCCTACTTATCTGGGAAGATAATCAGTGGAAGGTGTTCTAGTTGTAATCTTTTGTGCTTTGCAAAGCACAATTCATATTGAGATTACAAAATCAGCTAGAGTCCTCCAATTTAATTATAACAAGATTAGCTATGTACTCTTCTTAGAGGTGTCCTGGTGGTATCATTTTCAAAACTAAATTTGCTCTCACTGAATTTAAGCTACCTTAAAAAGGGGTTGATAATATTATTATAGCTTCAGTGTAAACTGTCTAGAAACTAGATAGACAACTAGGCTTAGAAAGCATATTTTTAGATAAGTAGAAGGCATGAGAATGTGAGATTTATAATTTTAATTAAAATGGATAGATAGAATTTTACTTACAAATCCTTATAGTTATAGTTATAGTTATAAATCCTTATACTTATAATCCTGCATTGTCCCTGAAATATTAAAACTGTATCTTCACTGTCCTTTGCTTTCTAGGACTGAAATTTTCTTTGGCAAATCAATTTTACTTAGGTATTTATTTAGGTATTATATATTTTATTTATTAGGTATTATGTATTCATTTAGGTATCAGGTATTATGAACATCAGGACATGAGATTGAATTGTTATTTATACTGGCAAAAATGGCATATATACAGCACCTTGATAACCCTTTAAAATTTCTATTTTGTAATTTTTGGGTTACTAACTACTGAAATGTCTTATTACATATTATAGTCAGATTATCAACTGATCAGGGAATTCTGTAGCAGAAATGATTAAGTTAGAAAGGTTAATTTCAAGTAATTTTTTGTAGTGATTATGATGTATATAATTTTTTGAGTTCAGAAAATAAATATATAATTCAGTATTTATGTTGCTTTAAACTATTTTCATTTTTATATTTATATTGACTTTAAATAATCTCCTTCAAAATTCAAAATTATAGAATCACTAGAAATATTGACACAATAAATACTTTTAATGAAACATACTTTTAGTAAAAAATGATAATACTTTAAATGAGATATTTGAAAATATTCTATGTAAACTATTTGGGATAAAGTATTATATGTTAGTCTATTAGTATTAATGATTAGTGTCTTAGTTTGCTCACTTAATAACAGTACTAAATACTAGTTATAGTAAACTGAGAGCTGGTATTCATTAAGACAGTTATTTATAAAGTGCATAGTAGCATGCTGTGGTAAAGCTAGCTGATGTTGTCAACTGAAACTGCATTTAATGTTGTCATTTTGAAAATTAGAAATCCATTATTATGTGTTTATTTTGCTGTGGAAAACAGTAAATGCTATAAACCAAAACTATAAAGAAGTAAAGAAGAGATAGAATTCATCTCTAAATGTTTATCACTATATCACTGTGATGTCAGATCAAGCAAAGAAAATGAAAATTTACTTCAAATTAGGCCATATCTCATTATCCTGAGATGCAACAAACTCATGGCTTTTCAGATATTTGAGTATTCCACCAACACTATCCATATTATGATATAATTGGTCACTTTATCATTTGGGTGACTCTGAAACTTATAAGCCTGTATAGGCTTATGTCTGAAGTGTTTGGCTCTGAGCTTATGGTATTATTTTGAAGGCTGTCCTGTCTAGGATGTGGTATTTAGCATAGGTGGCTCACTGTGGAATATATCTTTGAAAGGATATACTCTTTTCTGGTTCTAGCTTGCACTCTGTCCTTCCTGCCTGTGCCTCTAGTTGGAGAAATCTGTGCTTCTTTCCTGAACTATCGGCGTTAACAGTGCTACGATGAGTTGAAATTTTTCTGAAATAGTAAATACAAACAGATCTTTTCCACCTTGAGTTAATCCTTTCAGAAATTTTGGAAGTATTAACACAAGAATTTCCACTTCTGAAGAAAGCCAAAATTTGTTCAAGTAGAATCCATTTCGCTCATTCATCTCACTTGATTTTCAAGTATAAAACTCGATTTCCAGAAATCTGTGAGAAACCCAAAGAACTGATGTGATCCATGGTGTCACTACTTTCCTTATGTACATTGAGGAAGCTCCTTGCTGTTTTTACTTTAGCTACCCAATGTGAAGGCTAATAAAGTCTGAAGGCATTATGCCCAATTTGCTGAATTATTCTAAAAACAGATTACTATAGTTCATCTATGATGATTGCAAACAGATATTCTAAATATCATTTTTATTTTTGGATAATGCATTATCTACTTTTCTATTTCATTCAATGTCTTTTTTTTCCATTTCTATTAGTATAAATTTATCTAGATTTGCTCATGTGGAATAGTCTTATCAAGATCAAGTTTATTCAATGGTTTTACCTACAAAGGTTATCTCAGCTGCTTAAGATTTCATACAAAATTTGTCACATTCTGATATCTATGAAATAAGAGAGAAATTTAATAAGAAATACTAAGGTATTTCTATAATTCATGGATGCAAAATAGATTTTATTAAAAATGAATAAATAAGAATAGCCATTCCTTCAGGGTAATCTTATTTCTCTGCCACCTAAATTTATTTTGATAAATTTGACTTATTCTCATTTTTCTATGAATGAAATAAAACATAGCCCAAGGTGCTACACAAGAATTTGAAAAAAATCTCTTCAATATTTTATCCTTTCATTTTTTCTTACCCTATTTATCTTCTTTGAAACTGCTAAATACAATTAATTTAGGAATCATGATTTCATGCTCATTAAAGTGATACACAAATTAAAATAATTGGAAGGCAGTATATGGCTAAAGATAGTTGCCTCAAATGGGATAAAATAAAATTAATGCTGCCTTTATATTATTAGAACCTGCTTAGCTTTCATTCCGTCCATTTTAAATTAACTCTAAACTTACATGTCTTAAACTTACACTGTTCCTTTACACTTTCATTTTTTACTACTATGCTCTTTATGTCTCTCTCTGGGATACAGATTTTAACCTTAGTGTTTGTTTTTGCTTTGTTTGGTTTTCTATCACACCATCTGCCTACTGAGCATCATCATTTAACTGAGACAATTGAGATATTGAAGAAGAGTCTAGGTGGCAAACAAGAGCCCACTGACCTGTGGATCCTCATTATTTGTGACCCATTCTATGAAAAAATAAGGCCTTCAGTTTTCTGTGCCTACAACAAGAACTATTTAAAAATAGAAACTTTTATCCTGAATGTGTCAGACAAACATTTTGGATCAAATATTTTTCCACATTTTCTTTTTTTCATACTTTAATATTATGTTTTCTTTATTTAAGACAATTTTCAAATATATTTTGATGATATTCTTCCCTTCATCCAAGTCCCTCCAGATCCTCTTCCACTTCCTACCTACCTATCCACCTTTAAGTTCTTTCTCAAAGTAAATAAATAACAAAATACCCAATGAAACAACAATTCCCTCAAACAAAGAAAACAAAATAAAAGTATATCCAAAAACAAAACAAAGCAAAAATCCAACAAACTATAACCAAAGAAAAGCAAACATACACACACATACACACACACACACACCACAAAAACAAAACAAAATAAACAAAAAACTTCCTGGAATCCAACTATATGTTGGTCCATTACTGCTGAATGTGAGACCTGTCCTAGCATGGTTGATAAACCAAGTGTCACTGTATTGGAGAAAATTGAGTTTTCCTCTCCCATCAGGTGTGTGACAGTTTAGTTGTTCAGTTATTAACTTTTACCCTAGTAGCTGGGTATTAATTAATTTATTGATTAACTTTAAAAATATAAAAAATAAAATATAATAAGACAAAAGCAAACAAAAGCATCACAATGAAGTTGAGCAAGACAAACAAACCATCAGAAGAAAAAGAGCCCGTGAGAAGGCACAAGAATCAGAAAATCACTCATTTTGTATATGAAGAATTCTATAGAAACACTAAACTGGAAGCTGTATATACAGAGGACCTGGTACAGACCTGTGCAGGCTTAGTGCATGCTGTTTTATTCTCTGTGAGTTTCATTTATACACAAAATTCATGTAATTCTAGTATGCTCTTGTGTCCCTGGTTGAAATGAAGTGAGCACTAGCTAAAGCCACTCTGAATGAACATCTAGCAAGACGAGATAGATCCAAGAATGCCTATACTATCATAAGATTTTTATGCAAAACCTATTTCAACTGAGTTGTGTGTAATGCAGAAAACAGTATATGCATTCTTCTTTCCTCTTCTGGATTATTTTTTCTATTATTTTCTCTCTCTCTCTCTCTCTCTCTCTCTCTCTCTCTCTCTCTCTCTCTCTCTCTCTCTCTCTCTCTCTCTCTCTCTCTCTCTCTCTCTCTCTCTCCCTCTCTCTCTCTCTGTGTGTGTGTGTGTGTGTGTGTGTGTGTGAGTGTGTGTGTGTGCCTGTCGAGAACACATCTATTGAAGTATAATGATTCAGGATTATACTAACTAACAAGCAACCACAGCAGAGATGCTGAGGATCTGGAAAGCTGTCTACACTGATTCAATCCATTACTCCTTAACTTAGTAAACTGAAAAGTGATCAAAAATTTCCATCCATTCTCTGTGGAAATCTGAAGAAATATTTTGAGGCATTGTGTAAATTAAACTCAAAGTTAAAGATTTAAAAACATGTTATTATTTAAAGAACCATACCTGTTTCTTGTGAAGAAAAACTCATGTCTATATAACACAGTATGTTGATAATTGAAATATTTTTATATTATTAATTTTATTAAATAAGATATATAAATAATGCATGCTAATTTAATTGAATGACACTGTATTTTGAAATAAGTTAAGTGTTTTGTAAATTTTCTCTACGTTTAGTTTTTCATGTTTGAAAAGTGCCTAATTTATGTTAGTTAAAACCATTTATCTACCAGTTAAGCATTTTCACTTACATCAAATTTCTAATTCTTTTTTTATTAGATATTTTTCTTTATTAACATTTCAAATGTTATCCTCTTTCCTGCTTTCCCCTCCAAAAATCCTCTATCCCATGCCCTGTCCCCCTACTCACCAACCCACCCACTCCTGGTTCCCTGAACTGGCATTCCCCTATGCTTGGGCATCCAGTCTTCACAGGACCAAGAGCCTCCCCTCCCATTGATGTCAGATAAGGCCATCCTCTGCTACATATGCAGCTGGAGCCATGGGTCCCTCCATGTGTACTCTTTTGGTTGGTAGTTTAGTCCCTGGGAGTTCTGGGGGGTCTGGTTGATTTATTTTGTTGTTCTTCCTATGGTGTTGCAATCCCCTTCAACTCTTCCATTTCTTTCCCTAACTCCACCATTGTGGACCCCATGCTCAGTCTGATGGATGGCTGTGAACATCTGCCTCTGTATTTGTCAAACTCTGCAAGAGCCTCTCAGGAGTCAGCTATATCAGACTCCTGTCAGCAAGCATTTCTTGGCATCCACAACAGTGTCTGTGTTTGGTGACTGTATATGGGGTGGATGCCTAAGTAAGGCAGTCTCTGGATGGCCTTTCCTTCACTCTCTACTCTACACTTTGTCTCTTTGTCACTTTGTCTCCCATGATATTTTGTTTCCCTTTCTAAGAAGCACAGAAGCATCCACACTTTGGTCTTCCTTCTTCTTGAGCTTCATGTGGTCTGTGAATTGTATCTTGGATATTTTGAGCTTTTTGGCTAATATCCACTTATTAATGAGTTCATACCATGCGTGTTCTTTTGTGATTGGGTTACCACACTCAGGATGTTATTTTCTAGTTTCAGACATTTGCCTAAGAATTTCATGAATTCATTGCTTTTAATAATTGTGTAGCATTTTACTGTGTAAATATACCACAGTTTTTTTTTTTATCCATTCTTTTGTTGAAGGACATCTGGGCTCTTTCCAACTTCTGAAATATATACATATATATTATATATTATATATATAGTGTGGTATCCTGCCCCTCTGCTCCATTGCGGGTTCCAGAAATGAAAGAAATGAAAGAAAGCTGTGACAGACCCGGGGCTGACACCACCCGCCTGTGGCGCGAAACACTGGCGGCAGCCCCTGAGATCTAACATGGACTTTGCAGCTCAGAAGATCAAAAGAACTGAAACTAAATGAAACTCAGCCTGTTTCTGCCAGAACTCCGTTTGAAGTGTTGTTTTGAACACAGACTGGTGTGCTGTTTTCCTGCTATTACATCTATGCTAAAAACCAAGAATTGTTTAGGTTTCGATCCTGCCTGTGCCATATAAACCCATTTTTCTCTAGTAAAGACACACCTTGATAAATCTACTTGGTGTGGTTCTTTGTCTCCTCCCTCACCCACTTATTTTCCACAGGTACTCAATTATCCCAGTTCGAGAACACCCACGGAGAATGGGACTGCTGGACGCCCCCTCAATATAGTATGTATACTATATATAATATATATTCTATACATGTATATATTATATATATTTTAAATGTGTATACATTTATGTATATGTATATATCAGTGTATGTGCTTGTACTTTGTTAATTTATATAAGTATAGAAATATATAAATTTAACACATCTAGTGATAAATTTTTAATAAAAATAAATTTTCTTATTTAATTTTTATGCACTCTGAACCTGTGGGAAAATGTTTAATGGTGATTACCATGAATTGCACTTGTTCTGCCACCTAAAACAAAAGTGGTATATGAATCTGAAGTTCAGTTAGTTATGTCATTGCCCACAATTATGTCTCAAGATGAAAAAGTGCTTCAGTTAGCTTTATTTGTTGACATATAGGACATATTAATAATAGAAAGTTCTTGTGGTTTATACAAATCTAGTTAATATTTAATTAATATACAATGCATGATTAATACAACTATAAATAAATCATTCTTCTGTTTGTCCAATTCAACTTTGAGATTATGAATGTTTGATTACTTTGTGATGTGAGGGGCCCTTCTTTAAAAGTAGGTCCTTGTTGTGGAACTAATACTCAAAATAAGAATACTCAACAAATGTTAAATTTAGAAGTTACGTTATACTTCAGTGAACCTGAAAACTAGCATTATTTGTGTTTGAAACGGATTTATTTGAAGAGAACTACTTTATATTGCTCTGTATATAATATAACTCTCCCAAGTAAGAATTTAATTTGATAATACAATTGAGAAAAACATGTCAAATAGTACGATAAAGGCATTCTGAGTATACTCCTCAACTAAGTTGATTAATATTTGCATGGCTATTGTCCATAACATTCATATTCATACATATTTTAACTATAATCTTGTGTTCTAGAAGCTACATCATTATGTAATCTTAGCATTTTGTAGAAATAAGACAAATCATACTTAAAGAGCTTATTGCTTATATGGGATATATGATGTCCTAGGCTATATACCAGCATGGAGATGTTGCTCTACCAAATCAAAAGGCTGTAGACAACTTTAGTGTGATCATAGGGAAGTGATACTAAACGAGAGAGCAGATGTGGAAGATGGGGAAGATGGTCTTTGTCAATTACCATGAATGGTGCTCTTTTCCAGGTTTGTGAATGGCATGAAAATGTGAAGGTTGTGTGCAATACTGTGCATTACTGTTGACCTGTAAATACTTTATATTTATATTATGCTATTTACAGTCTTTTACTCAATATTAAATAAGCCTTAGTATATTCTTGCATTCTTAATAAATTTTAAAATTTCCATAACTCACTGTAAGGCCATTTAGCTTGAATGCAAGTACACTGCAAGTTACACCAAATGTTTTTATGGTATTATGATTTTTTATTTAATAATGTTTTATTTTATATTTACATTTTAAATGTTTGGATAAAATTAAGAATTAAATGCACTGTAGCTTAGTTTTACAGTATCAGTCTTCTTAGCTTGGATGCTCTTTACTGTCTTAGAGGCACTGACAGGCAATGAAACTTTCATGTTGAATTCTTCCTGAGGAACCTGTCTAAAGAAATTCCAAAAATGTGAGTATCTTCATAGATCTGACAATGGAGAGTGGTCAATTTGTTTCTCTTTAGATTAGTGCTATACATTTTCTAGTGAGGAAACAATGCCATATGAACATTCTTCTTGATTAATGAAGTATTTCCTTCTTAGAGTTCATGATTTCACACATTTAAACACATTTAGATAGGTCTGAAAAAGATTTTTACTAGACTGTTCATTGTAAATTCTCTAAGGAGTTTTTTTATATATTGTAGTTCTATTTTATTTTGCCTTCTCTTCACTTTTCTCCCCTGTTTGGCTTCAATAATCCCTCATTAATCAATCCCTGAAATATCAGTTCTAGAACTACCCTGAGTCCAAATTGGCTACCTTCACCAAACCTATGTTGACTTTTTCAAACTTTGCATTCTTGACATATCCTTTAGTATTAAATGATTTGTTCAGACAAGATATTTACTTAATTCTTAAGGACATGATCCTAAATCTTAGCAATGTATTTGATGCAGTCATAAATATAATTTTTCTTGGAATTTTCGATGCCTACACCTCATTTCCATCTACATACTGAACAATAGATTTTTGGTTTAATTGTTTTTTTTAATTGTTGTTGTTTGTTTTTTTTTCAGCTCTAACACCTTATACACTTCTATAATTCTGAATCATTGATTAGCTAAAAGACATGAGGCTTGGAGGGAGAAAAGACTCCACTTTGGTATTGCGGTGATGATTATAAATAAACAATTGATGCACATGATAATTCATACTATCAATTATTGATAATTTGAAAAAAAAGTTATATTATTTTTCTCATTGTATTTCTCCACTTCATTGCCACAGAAATTTAAGTGGTCATCAGGTAGCGCTTCTGAGTCTTCTTGACTATTGGCTTCTTGGCTCTTGTAAAACTTGGAAAATTTGTTAACAAATACTCTAGGGTTATTATCTAGTCATCTGTGCCATATAACATCGTTATTTTGTAGTTTCCAACTATCTCCACATATAAATATCTTAATCTGCTCTAAAAATCATGAGATTGAACTGGCCTGTTATGTATGGAAGAAAAATCAAGTGTTCATTAACAGTTTAGTCTATATTTTCTGAAGGTAGTAAAATTCAAGCATATTTGATTTTTTTAAAGTAATTATACTCTTCAGTCATCTTATCTGTACTTCTAGGGTTTCTATTAACTTAAATAAGGTAAACCTCATATTATACAATTAACAGTCCATGAATCATTGTATATGCTCCTTAACAGCCATTATACCACGAATATTCATATATATTATGAATACTTTATTACTTTCTGAATTACCTGTATACAGATAGATAATGCAAAATAACTCCATAGCCAATCAGAATTTTTTTGCATGTGTATACTATGAATATATTCATGTTTATATAAGTGTGGACTACATGTGTGTGACAGTGTCAGAGGAGTCCTCCTTGACCATGTCCCACTTTGTTCACTGAGTCACAGCTTTCTACTTGACACCAGAGCTCAGCAGTTTTATCAGTTTGCCTTGGGAAACCACTATCTTTGGAGCCTGAGTACTGAGATTAAGGATGGACAGGCACATCTGTCTAGCTTTTACATGCCTAAACTTGGGAAAGCAGTTTACACACTGAAACATCTCCTCAAACCTTACCTCACATTTTATTCATTTATCAATAATCATGATGAAATGAAAATCAAATTCTTTATACATTTTAATATTCTGAATGAATAAAATATTTCTTGTTGATATCTAAAATAATAGATCTGCTTCTATTCATTGTCTCCCATTGTAATCTTAAACATAGCTTCACTGCCAAGACTTTTGTTCTTAAGATTTCTTTAGAGACTGTTAGCAAACAAGATAGTTTTACTGTATTAGAGACACTATAACTTAAGTGTATGTTTATATGGTAAGCTATTGTGTAAAATGAATGCATTTTAGGGGGACTGATAAATTCAATTTAAGTGCATTTTACTCAATGATATGCCATTGCCAAATTAGTCTGAGAAGTGTAGTAGTTACTCTTATATGCTTATTTCTATGAGTGTTTGTCAAGAAGAACTATAACAGTGTAACCATGAATAGATTAGTAATCTTAAGAAACAAGGTAAGACATTGGAAAAAGAATAATCTAAAACTCACTCAGGATGATATTCTCCAGATCCATCCACTTACCTAAGAATTTCATAAATTTATTGTTTTTAATAGCTGAGTAGTACTCCATTGTGTAGATGTCCCACAATTTCTGTATCCACTCCTCTGTTGAACGACATCTGGGTTGTTTCCAGTCACAAAAGAACAAACATGGTATGCACTCTCTGGTAAGTGGTTAATAACCCAGAAGGTTGGAATACAGGAAGAACAACCCACAAACCACAAGGAACTCAAGAAGAAGGAAGACCAAAAGGTGGACATTTCACTCCTTCTTAAAAGGGGGAACCAAATACCCACAGAAGGAGTTGCAGAGATTAACTATGGAGCAGAGACTGAAGGAAGGGCAAGCCAGCCTAAATATAGCTATCTCCTGAGAGGCTCTGACAGTACCTGACTAATACAGATGTAGAGGCTCACAGCCATCCATTGAACTGAGTACAGGGTCCTCAATGAAGGAGTTAGAGAAAGGACCTATGGAACTGAGGGGTTTGCAGCCCCTAAGGACGAACAACAATATGAACTAACTAGTATCCTCAGAGCTCCTAGGGTCTCAACCACCAACCAAGGTCTGCTCATGGAGGAGTCTGATTGTTCTGGCAGCATGTGTATAGTAGAGGATTACAAATTCGATCATCAATAGGAGGAGAAGACCTTGGCCCTGTGAAAGTTATTTGCCCCAGTGTAGGAGAATGCCAGGGACAATAAGTGGGAGAGGGTGCGGTGGCAGGCATGGGGAGGGGGAGGCAATAAGGGTTTGTTTTTGTCGTTTTTGTTTGTTTCTTTGTTTTTTGGAGGGGAAACTGGGAAAGGAGAAATTTACATGTAAATAAAGAAAATATCTACTAAAAAAAGAATAATCTAAACCTTATTGAATGAAAGGTTTCATATTATAAATATACTTGTTACTTTTATTAAGTACATATTAATTTTCAATGTTTTTTTTTTACACTCACAATATATTTTTTGCCTGATATTTACGATTTTAATGTCTCCCCTTTCTTGGGTATTTCAGCTAATGTCTTTCCTGTTGGGTCCTGGCGACCTCTTAGGTTCCTGGCATCTGAGACTTTCTAGTGGCTACCTCAGTTTCCTCTCCCCCTCTATGACACACCTGCTTTTAAATTCCTGACCCTCTACTTCTCCATATATAAGCTGGCCCCTGTAGAGACCATATCCAGTAGATAGGCATGACCACCAGTTGAAGGATGGGGCTACCCATCCACCTCAAAAAAATATTAATCCAGAATTCCTACTGTCAAAAGAAAATGCAGAGACAAAGAGACTGCCCAACCAAGGGATCCATCCCATCTGCTGACACCAAATCCAGACACTATTGCTGACGCCAAGAAGTGCTTACTGACAGGCGCCTGCTGTAGCTGTCCCCTGAGAGACTCTACCAAAGCTATACCAGTACAGATGAGGATATACACAGCCAAACATTGGACTAAGTGTATGGACCCCATTGGGGAAGTTAGGGCAAGGACTTTAGGAGCTGAAGGAGTTTGCAACCTCATAGGAAGAACCATAACATCAGTCAACCAGAATCCCCCAATGCTCTAAATCACCAACCAAAGAGTACACAAAGGGTAACCATGGCTCCATCCAGCTAGATATGTAGCAGAGGATTGCCTTATCTGGCATCACTGGGAAGAGAGCCCTTTGGTCCTATGGAGGCTTGATGACCCAGGATAGGGGAATGCTAGGGCGCTGAGGCAGGAGTGGGTCTGCGGGTGGAAGAGTAGCCTCATAGAGGCAGAGGGTGGGAGTAGGGGATAGGGGGCTTGTGGAGGGGAAACTGGGAAGGAAGATAACATTTAAAATGTAAGTAAATAAAATAACCAATAAAAAGATTTTAATCTGGATAATATCCTTCAAAAACAAGCACACTGATACAGATTTTTAAAAATATTGTTGAGATAAATAAAGTGGAATCACTATCATCTAGAACTATTCAATACTCACTAAATTGAAACAATTCTCTAAAAGTAAAACACTCTAAATACTTAGAACTCCTTTATTCAATATCTTTCCAGATATATTCTAACATTCATATGACTTTATGAGTAAAATTACAGTTGATTCAAAGTCACAGTAAAATCCGTGCTGTGAATTAGCTGCAAGCAAATAAATGGTCTTAATTTATATGTACAATATGTTTTAGTAGTGAAATATTAACTCGACCTTCCAAATTATTGCCTTAGATTTTTCCAAAGATGTTTAATAAAGTCCACCATTCTATAAAATAACATCAAAGAAAGTAAACAATTGTTTTTACTAAATTGCCTTGGAAGTATTGAAAGTCATTTTTTATGTTTCTTATTATACTTCGCATAGTAGAAAACATAGACATTACCTAGACTTCATTTCATGGTACTATTAAACATAATTTGAGTATTTCTCTAAAAAGCTTCTTTTCTCATAGATTAGATTTTAGAAATGATGACATGTTTAGTGTGTGGATTTAATGATTTTCAAATCCTTTTTTTATTATCATGTCTTCATTATTATTCTTAGACTTAAAATTATAGTGTCTTTAAAATAGAAAATATATTAGTTTGAGGAACTGAACAATCTTAATATCCTTAGAAATTGTATCAGCACATTCGAATGTAACGTAAAGTACTATTCAATTTCTCATCATTCTTTCTGGGAATTCATAGTTAAAATCACTACATTAGATGAAATAGGGGTAAATAATGAGGTAATTATTCCTATTTCATTATTTTAAATTGATTTATTTGGGGTTGATTTGAAATTGATTCATTGGAGGAATATAGAGAAATTCATTGTTTATATAATACCAAAATAGAATAGAAAGTTTAGAGGCATTTGCAATCTTAATATATATTCTATATTATGTGGCATTCTAATTAATTAATTCAAATATGAAAACCCAAACCCTGCTGTAGTATTTCTTCTGTCTATAGGGCTTCTTATTTTTTATACAGTACTTAATATATTTATTGATGTGTTTATATTTTATTAATTTCATATCTAACTTGTAAACATCTTTTTTCATTTTTATTACATATTTTTATATACATGTCATATGATATCTCTTTTCCAAGTTTCCCTTCCAAAAAACAAGAAATAAAAACAACAACAACAACAACAATAACAAAACCCCCTGTGCCCTCCCCCTCCCTCTGCTCACCAACCAACCCCCTCCTGTTTCCTGGCCCTGGCATTCCCTTACACTGGGGCATAGAACTTTCACAGGACAAAGGGCTTCTCCTCCCACTGATGACCAACTTGGCCATCCTCTGCTACATATGCTGCTGGAGCCAAGAGTCCCACCATGTATACTCTTTGGTTGGTGGTTTAGTCTCTGACACCTCTGAGGTTCCCAATGAAAGAGCTAGATAAAGGACTCAAAGAGCTGAAGGGTTTGCAACCCCTTAGGACTAACTTGTAAACTTTTAAGGGGAAGGATTTTTATGATTTTTTTTTCATTCATTTAGGGGAAAAGAATCCCTGGATATCTGATAGCTAACCTCCTATATGCTGATTATCTTACCCAAGGATATACACATGCTCAATACATTTAGTATTATATAATCAGGGAGGTACAAAACATTTTTTTATCTTTCTTATTACTAGATTGAACCACAGATTACACAGACACATAAGAAAGGAAGATCAGCTGCAACAACATTTTTCAATCTTCATAGGTAATGAGTCTGTTCTAGTAGCCAAGACAATGCAATTAGGTATAAATACTCCTTTGCTTTGCCAGTGCCTTCCCTGTGGAAATAAAACAAGCAAGGTAGCTTGGCAGCTGCTTTATCAGACATATTTACAATTTAATTTTTGGTAAGAGGGTGCTTTAGAATCAACTCAGAGTGGAGGACTAGAAAGACCACTCATTAAATGATTTGCAAGTAATGTCAATGTGCAAAAATAAATAAATAAATAAATAAATAAATAAATGATTAAAAGAATGAAAATCCAGCTTCACACTCAGTTAAAAAGTTTGGTCAAGCATGATCATAGTGACAGAATGTAAGCTATCTCTTCCACAAAAAAAGAAAACAAAAAATATAGATTAATGTTTTCCAATAAAACTTCCTGAATTTATCACTGAAAGTGAAGCTTATAAAACACAAATGTCATCAAAATTTTAAAAATACATTATTTATATTTATACTGATAAAAATATACATACATGATAAAGAATGGAAAAATATTTTTAAAATACATAACTGGGACTCTGAATAAAGAAAACTTACAAATATCAAATTTCACAAATTATTCCAATAGAATTGGAGAAAGGGTGTGACATCTCACTAAAAACAGAAAACCAACCAGGCCCCCCAGAGCTCCTATGGAGTAAACCAACAACCAAAAAGTGGAGGGACCCATGACTCCAGCTACATATGTAGCAGAGGATGGCCTTATCTTACAACAATGGGAGGGCACGCCCTTGGTCCTGTGAAGGCTCATTGCCCCAGTGTAGGGAAAAGCCAGGGCGATGAGATAGGAGTGGGTGAGTGGGTTGGGAAGCACCCTCATAGAAGCAGGGAAGAGGAGATGGGATAGGAGGTTTGTGGAAGGGAAACCAGGAAAGGATATAACATTTGAAATGTAAATAAATAAAATATCCAATAAAAAAAACAGAAAACAACAATTAACATCACTGCTATGAAAGTCCAAATGAAAACATAACAAGCTAGTGTTATGTAAGTTTCAATGAAGTATACAGATAAAGGAATGGCAAGATGTCATGAAGTTTCAGAACATTTTGAAACCTCATATTTATATATTGAAAATGAAGCAGACATAAGGACAAACTATTTTGTGATCTTCAAATATAAATATACAGTTACTGCAAGAGCCAGAGTCAGTATTAACAACATAGATATTATTAAATTAATATAAAATCTTAAAGACATTTATTTTTTTAAGACTTATTTATTTTATTTGTATGGGTACACTGTAGCTGTCTTCTGACACACCAGAGGAAGGCATTGAGTCCCATTATAGATGCTTATGAACCACCATGTGGTTTTTAGGAATTGAACTGTGAACCTCTGGAAGAACAGTCAGTTCTCTTAACCACTGAGCCATCTCTTCAGTCCAAAGGCACTTATTAAAAACATTGATAATGATTTATTTTTTATTAGATATTTTCTTTATTTACATTTCTCCCAGTTTCTCCTCCAAAAAACAAAAAACAAAAAACCTAAAAACAAACAAACAAACAAAAAACCCTGTTCCCTCCCCTGCTTACCAACACAGCCTCTCCTGCTTCCTGGACCTGGCATTCCCCTATGCTGGGGCATGGAACCTTCATAGGGTCAAGGGCCTCTCCTTCCATTGATGCCCAACTAGGCCATCCTCTGCTATACATATGCTGCTGGAGCCATGGGTCCCACCATTTGTACTCTTTGGTTGGTGGTTTAGTCATTTTTAATATCTAAAATAGTATCAAATGTATGGATAGGTGAAATGTTTTGCATTCATATACTGTCACACTAAACAAATGGAGAGCTTGCATATGTGATTGCATGGATAATGTTAGCATACGTAATTTAGGCACAGAAACACTTTAATCAAAGGGCAACAGAAGAATTGTTCCATTTATGTGATTTTGAGAAAAAATATGCTCTGTTAGCAGAAAAAAATCATTGTTGTCATGAAATAAGTAAGCATGTGAAGTAAATTATTGTCATGATCTATAGCCAATAGCAGAGGATAGTGTTATAAAACCAAATTTGTCACTATCAATTCCTGTTTCTTATGGGTTTAATTCAATGTTTTGATTGTGAAGTTACATTATATATATATATATATATTTTCAATATGTATTTCACTGAGTGCTAAAGCTAAAAGCAATACTTTATTGGTAAGTAATCCCTTAGGATGGTTGGAATAGAGAATTTAACTCACAGTAAAGCTAAAGTTCAAGAGATTTCTTTTGCCTTGGACATGGGTTATCATAAATGTTACCAACTAAAGTTTTAAGTTGTTAGAGATTTCTGTGAAGAAATCATATGAGACAGATAGTTAATATTTCAAATTCAAGAGTAAAGTGCATTATTGATTTGAAAAGTTGAGTTTAAGTACAAAATCTTTCGAGATACAGCAAATCAGGAACAACATTTTCTTGAAAACCGATAACACATTAAATGGTTACTCAATTTTAATTTGTGCATGGCTACTTTTTATTATACTCAAAATGTTTCTGTACTGTAATTCAGTTCAGTTGATTAAAATGTGCACCATCTTGTCAGTGCAAGAATGGAATTGAGAGCTGACCATTATACTTTTGAAAAAGAAATGCATATTTCAAATAAGTTGTACTAATATCTTTTTGTACACAAGGCAGTATCCCACTCATAGGAGAATGGGCTCAGCATTTCTTTTGCTGTAAACATATTCTATAAGATTCTCTATGAGGTGAACATAGTGCATAATGATCAATGCCTCTGGAAATACTTCATGCATTGATTTTGATAAATATTCATCATAATCTTTTTAATAGTTAATGAAAATACACTTTTATGAAGTAGGTGATTTTTACTATAACTTTATTACTTAAAGAATGGGGGTATTACATACCAAAGGGATACTTTTATTTTTTACTTATAGGATATCTGACTATTAGCCAACTTAGAAATTAAAAAAATAGTTTAACATTCCTTAGAAATTTGATCTTAGTGAACATATTTGAAATCTGAATATTCTAAACACCCGATGCAAATGTATATAGCAGGCTGACTAATGACTACACAAAGTAAAAAAAAAAAACTTGGATGTCCTCTGACAGGCTAATAGACAAGACATGGAAAAATTATTCAGTGTAATTATTTATAAAACATGAAAGATAAAAATAATATATTTTATCTATTCTTTTTGTTTTCAACATGCTTATCTATCAAGGTTACAAAAGTAAATTATATATATTGACATAAAATTAGTTTATAATTCTAACATTTAATTTTATAAATTCACTGGTTTCCCTCCCTTTCTTTCTTCTTTCTTCCTTCTTTCCTTCCTTCCTCCCTTCCTTCTTTCTGCCCTCCCTTGTTTTCTTTCTTTGTTCCTTCCTTCCTCCCTCCCTCTCTTTTCTTCCTTCCTTCCTTCTTCCCTTTCTTCCTTCCTTTCTTTCTTTCTTCCTTCCTTCCTTTCTTTCTGATAACATTAAAAAATAAAGTATAATAAAGGGATGCAACATGGCAACCCAATAGGAGAAAGAATCCAAAGAAAAGGCATTGGAGTCAAAGACCTACTTGTTCTCACAGTGAGAGTCCCATATAATACTAAGATAATAGTCATAAATTATACACAAATAACCTATGCAAACCCATGTAGACCTGGTGTTTACTATTTCAGTCTCTGTGAGCTTGTGTGTACCTTACTCAGAAGATTCAGAGGGCATTTTTCCCCTAGTGTCTTCACCCCACTCTGGTTCATATAATCTTTTCTCCTCTTCTTCCTCTGGATTTCCTGAGCTCTGATGGAAGGATTTGAAGAAGACCCTCCTATTTGACTATTCACATAATATCTGGTTGTTGGTCTTTTCCCATCTTTTTGCAGAGAAAGCCTGTCTGACAATGACTTGGATAAGTCACTGTTCTACGATTATGGCAGAATATCATTAGGGGTGACTTCATTGATACATTAAAATTTCTTTTCTTTTTTTCTTTTTCATGTTTCTTTTTTAGGTCAGTAGTATTTGATTTTATTATTGGTCTCTGGCCTATCTTGTCTCTGGTTTGGTTACTCAAGGTGTGCCAAGTACGGTTTCCTTCTTGTACAGTGAACCTTAATTCAAATCAGACATTGGTTGGTCATTCCCACAAGTTCTGTAACACTAGTTCCCTAGCTAATTTACAAGGAAGACAATTTATAGTTGAAGGTTTTGTGGCTGGATTGGTATCAACTTTCTCTTTCTGTACCCTGCAGGGTACCCTCCTTCACCAGGCAGGCTAGAGATGAAGGTTCCATGCAGACACCAGCTTAAATTTTCCAAGTTCAAAGTGTCATGTGGTGTCCTCATCAATGGGCACTGCTATCAAATTTCAGAGAACAAACCTTTGTTTGGCAGCAGCCTGAGCTTTTTTGGAGATATCCCGTCCTGGCCAACAACTCAATTAAATTCAAGCCAATACTTCCTGGTGATGAGAAATAACCTCTTGAGACTGACTCCATAGCCTATACTACTAGGAGTCCTCATTAGGATCTTCATAGATTCCAGGAAGTTTCCATTCTAAGTTTCTACACCTCCCAGGAAAAATCCTCAGTTCTAGCCAACTCTCCCTCAACTCTCTCACTCCACCCCATCTCTAGCAGACTTCATTACCTCACCCTCTTTAGTTACCAACTACCTTCAGTCAACCTGTAAAATCTATTCTATCCAGTCCAACTCCCCACCCAGGAGATCATCTGTACCTATTCTATCTGGATCTGCAGATTGTAGCCTGGTTTTTAATTACTTAATGGCTAACATCCACTTATAAATGAATGCACACCATATTTATCTTTCTTGGTTTGTGTTACCTCACTGGGGATAATTTTTCTAGTTCCACTTAATTGCTTAAAGATTTCATGTTAGTTCTTTTACCACTAAATAATGCTCCATATGTAAGTGTACCACATTTTTTCTAATCTATTTTTCTGCTGAAGGACATCTATATTATTTATAGTCTCTGGTTATTATTGATAAATCCACAATGATCATATTTGAGCAAGTGTCCCTATGTCAGGAACATTCATCAGGGGTGTTATAGCTGGATCGTGAAGTACATCAATCTCCAACATTCTGAGAAACTGCTATATTCAGTCGCTGTATAAGTTTACATTGCCACCAGCAATGGAGGACTATTTATCTTGTTCCACATTCTTGCCAGCTTATTTATATTAGTCATTCAAGCAGGTATAGAATGGAGTCTCAAAATAGTTTTGATTTTTCACTTCCTTGATGGCTAAGGATGTTGAACATTTCTTTGTTTCTTAATCATTTCAGAATCTACTATGGAATATTCTATGTTTATATCTATACCCCAATAATTAGCTGTGTTTTTATGTCATTCTTGAGTTCTTTATATATTTTGGATATTAATTCTTTATCAGGTGTGGAGTTGTTAAAAATCTTTTCACTTTCTCTAAGGTTCCACTTTGTCTGATGGAAGGTATCCTTTGCTTTATAGAAGCTTTCATGGAGTCCCTCTTATTAATTGTTGCTCTTAGGACCTGTGTTACAGGTGTTTTGTTCAGAAAATCATCTTTTCTATTAATGTATTCAAGGTTATTCTCCAAGTCTCTCTTCTAACATAAAATCTGTTTTTATGTTGTGATCTTTGATTCACATGGACATAATTTCTGTGCAGGGTGACAAGTATGGATCTATTTTCATTCTTCTACGTAAAAACATCCAATTTGATTACCACCATTTGTTGAAGATGCTGTATTTTTTCTGCCCTGTATTTCTGGCTTGTATAAAATCAAACAGCAGTTGTCTATTTATGTTTGGGTTTTCTCGTTCTTCAACTCTATCCCATTGATCAATGTGTCCAATTTTATTTCATTACCACACTGATGCTAGCTTCATGTTCTTTGTTTTTTTCTTTTTTTCTTTTTTTTTTAGTACAACTTTATATACAAGTAGAAATTGAGAATAGTGAAAACACACAAAAAGGTCTTTTATTATTCAATATCATTATTATTCAACTATCCTCATTTTTGTTTTTCCATATGAAATAATATTATTTCTTTTTTGTTTGTTTGTTTGGTTGGTTGGTTATTAGAGACAGTGTTTCTCTGTGTAGCCCTAGCTGTCCTGGAACTCACTCTGTAGACCAGGCTGGCCTCGAACTCAGAAATCTGCCTCCCAAATGCTGGGATTAAAGGCATGCGCCACCACCGCCCGGCTAATATAAGTTTTTGTTGTTGTTGTTTTTTGTTTTTGTTTTTTGTTGTTGTTTTGTTTTGAGACAGGGTTTCTCTGTGTAGGCCTGGCTGTCCTGGAATTCACTCTATAGACCAGGCTGGCCTCGAACTCAGAAATCCACCTGCCTCCCAAGTGCTGGGATTAAAGGCATGCACCACCACTGCCTATGTTATTTCAAGGTCTGCAAAGAATTATATTGGGATTTTGATGGCAATTGTATTTAATCTGTAGATTTATTTTGGTAACATGGCCAGCTTTACTTAATTAACCCTAACAATCTAGGAATATGGGGGATCTTTCCATCTTCTGATATCTTTTTCAATATCTTTCTTAAAAGACTTGAAACTTTTATCATAAAGGTCTTTTACTTGCTTGGTTAGAGTTACTCCAAAATATTTTACATTATTTGAAGCTATTGTAAAGGGTATATTTCAATGATTTTTTTTCTCAGTGTTTGTCATTTGTATATAGGGTTTCATTGCTGTGAAAAGACACTATAATCACAACAACTGTTATAAAAGAAAACTTTTATTTGGGGGCTGGCTACAGTTTTAGAGGTTTAATCCATTACCATCATGGCAGGGAGCAGAGTAGCAGGCAGGCAGAAATGGTGTTGGAGATGGGGCGAGAGTTCTGTTTCAATCTGAAAGCAGAAGAAAGGGCCTGTGTTATACTGGGAATACATTGAAGACATATAAGACCTCAAAGCCTACCCCTACAGTGACACACTTCTTACAACAAAGCCACACCTCCTAATAGTGCCATTCGCTATGGCCAACATTCAAACACATCAGTCTCTGGGGACAATTTCTAGTCAAACCACCACAAAAGGCTACTGATTATTTTAAGTTAATCTTGTACTCTGCTAATTTGTTGAAAGTATTTGTCAGCTATAGGAGTTCCCTAGTGAAAATCTTAGGGTCACTTATGTATATATTCATATCATCTGCAAATTAAGATACTTTGACTTCTTGCTTTCCAATTTGTATCTCTGAGCTCTTTTGGTTTTGTTACGGTTATTGTTAAAACTTTACTCTATTGAATAGATAGGGAGAGAATGGACAGCTTTTTCTTACTCATGTTTTATTGGAATTAACTCCTCTTTGAAAGTCTTGTTAAATGTTGTGCTAAAATCATCTATCCCAGAGCTTTTATTGGTGGGGAGTGGTGGGGGTTGGAATAATTTTAATGACTGCTTCTGTGTTCTAGGGTTTACAGGTCTATTCAAAATATTCCTTTGATCTTGATTTAATTTTGGTAAGTGGTCCCTATCAAAAAATACTCTCTTTTTTTAATTTTCCAATTTGGGGAAGTACAGGTTTTTAAAGTATGTCCTTTGATTCTCCTGATTTCCTTGGAGTCTATTGTTATTTCCCCTTTTTGTTTCTGATTTTGTTCATTTGAATATTGTTTCTTCGTATTTTAGTTAATTTGGATAAAACCTTGACTGTATTTTTGTACTCTCAAAGAACCATATCTTTGTTTCATTAATTTTTTGAGTTGGTCTCATTGTCTTACCTAATTTTATTGATTTATTTTGGTCTATTGAGTTGGCGCTCAGCTTGATTATTTCTTGGCATCTGCTCCTTTTGGACATGTGCCTTTCCATTTGTTCTAGAGCTTTCAGGTATGCTGCTAAGTTGCTAGCATGAGCTCTGTTTCCTTTCTAAATGTAGCTACTGTATGCGTTGAGTTCTTCTCATAACACTATGCCCTATAAGTTTAGGTATTCTGTGTATTCATTTTCATTGAATTCTAGAAAGTCTTTCATTTCTTTCTCTATTAATGTCTTGATCCATATTCAGTAAGTAGAGATTTGTTCAGTTATCATGTGCTTGTAACTGTAAAATTTATGTTGTTTTTCTTCTTATTAATATCCAGGTTTAATCTGTGGTAGTTGGACAAGATGCAGTCAATGATTTCAAACTTTGTATCTGTGGAGACTTTCTTTGTGTCTTAATATGTGTTCAGTTTTTGAGAAAAAGTAATTGAGTCCTAAGAAGTAGGTAGATTCTTTTCTGTTGCATGAGGTATTTTTTAAAAATCTCTTAGATCAACTTGTTAGCTCCAGTGTTTCTATGTTTAGTTTTTGTGTGAATGACTTGTCCACTGGCAATTAGACATTGAATTCTCCTACTACCTGGTATAAGTGTCAATATGTCAGTTAAAGTGAAATAGTGTTTCTTTTATAAATTTGAGTGCCCTTGTATTGAGGGCATAGATATTAAAAATTGAAATGTCATCTTGGTGATTTTTTTTCTTGATAACTATGTAATGGTCTTCCATGCCACTTTTGAATAGCTTTGGTTATTTTACTGATTGTAAAATGGTGGCAACACTTTCTTCTTTGGTCCATTTGCTTAGATTATCTTTTCCCAAACCTTTACCCTAAGGTAATGTCTATCTTTAATGTTTAGTCTCATTGCTTGGATATACCATTTAGTTGGATCCTGGTTTTGATCCATTCTGTTAGTCTCTGCCTTCTCATTGGGTAATTAAGATCACTGATATTGAGAGATAGCCATGAAGAATGATTGATGATTCTTGTTATTTTTTGTTGGTTTTTGTGGTAATGAAGTGTGTGTGTGTGTGTGTGTGTGTGTGTGTGTGTGTGTGTGTGCATGCACGCATGTGCATGCATGTTTGTGTGTTACTCCCTTCTTTTAAGTTTGCTGGTGTGAGATTATTTATATCCTTCATATTTCTGGATGTAATTAACACCCATATATTAAGATATTTTTCTAGCACCTTCTACATGGCTGGGTTTATAGATAGATAAAATTTAAGTTTGAGTTTACTGTGGTATATCTTATTGTCTTTATGGTGATTTAAAGTTTTTTCTGGCATAGTAGTCTGGCCTAGCATCTGTGATCTCTTAGAATCTGCAGCACATCCTTGAAAGCCCATCTAGCTTTTAGAGTCCCTATTGAGAAGTCAGTTATAATTCTAACAGGTCTGCCTTGGGCTTTTTCCCTGGCAGCTTTTAAATTTCTTCTGTTTTTTATCATTAGGGGTTTTTGTTTGTTTGTTTGTTTTTAATGTGGTGAAAGGACTTTCATTTCCAGTCCATTCTATTTGGTGTTGTAGGCTTTTTGGACCAGTGCAATAATCTCCTTTGCTGTTGTTCTGTATGCTTCTCGTACCTTGATAGGTTTAGAAATATCTTCTAGGGTTTTATTGAAAATTTCTTCTGTGCTACTGAGCTGGGATTCTTCTTTAATATACTTAAGTTTAGTATTTTCAATATGTTCTGGATTTCCTAGACGTCTTGCAACAAAGGTTATTTTTTTGTGTGTCAGGATTTTCTTTTCTTTTTTTAACTTTAACAATTTGTTGAATGTTTTGTCCTCTTTTTTTTAAATTACATTTCAATGGTTATGTTCTCTCTTCCTTCCTTTGTATTCTGTTGTAAAGGGTTTTTCTGTAATTCTTGTTTTAATTTCTAAATTTTTCACTTCCAGAATTTGCTGTTTGTGTTTTCTTTATTGTTTCTATTTCCATTTTTAAGTCTTGAACAGTTTTGTTTGTTTCCTTTATCTGTTTGTCTTTTACTGAAATTTTTTAAGGAATTTATTCTTAGAAAACTTCTATCATCTTTATATATATACTTAGTTTTAAAGTCATTTCCTAGCTGGCCAGTGGTAGCGCACGCCTTTAATCCCAGCACTTGGGAAGCAGAGGCAGGCAGATTTCTGATTTCTGAATTCTCGTCTACAGAGGGAGTACCAGGACAGCCAGGGCTACACAGAGAAACCCTGTCTTGAAAAAAAAAAGTCATTTCCTTGTGCTTCTTGGATAGCAAAATATTCAGGGCTGACTGTGGTAGGAGAGCTGTGGCCCTAGCTGTTATTGATTGTGTTTAAATCATGTAGTTTAGGTACCTGGGTTTTTGATTCTTATAGATCTAGGTGATGATTTCTGGATTTGTCTTTGTTCAGTGGGTATTTTCTTTCTTGTTTTCTGTTTCCTCTCCAGATTTTTGAAAAGTGTGATGGGAGTAGGGGAAAAGGAATGTTGTCATGCATGATCAGCTGCTCTTCAGGGGATCACATTGGGCATTGGATCTAGAAGAAGAGATGGAAAAATAGAGGGCCTGAAGGTAGACAAAATCTTACATTCATGTAGGTGCTGTGTGTGGTTTAGCTGGGGTCCATGTTGGAGTCGGGGGCTGGGATACAGTGACCCATGTGCAGAGGGAAGTAAATAGGGGATGTTGTGTGGATCTATGAATAAGACAAGGGGGTTGAACTAGAAGAAGAGGAAATCATGGTAAGGGTCTTCATTTTCCTACCTTGCTTCCCTAGTCTGCTTAGCTTGTGTGTTTCCAGTGAATGCTTGCTGGTGTTGGAGGCTGGGAGAATGGGATGAATTGGTGGGAGAAACTTTGTGAGAGAAGATGTTTGTGCTCCATTGGCGATGCGGTCAGAGAAAGAAGGGAGAACTTAGGAAAATTATAATGGGTTCAGGGTGGAGTGTTGTAACCCAGGTTCAGTAGGAGATGTATGGGTCTACCTAATGCCTACTTGTTGCCCTGGGAGTAGAGGCCCAGATGTTAGCAGGAGGTGCCTGCTGGAATTGGGGTCTGAGGGTGGAGGGAGTTGTGAACCTTTTAATAGGTCTTTTGCTGCTTCTGCAGAGCTGGGGGATAAGACTCAGGGATTGGATCTTGGGGACCAGAGAGAGAAAAAATCAAGTCTACATGAAACCTATCTGGTGGCATGGCTTGTGGTTTAGCAGCCTCAGTTTCAATTAGTTTTCCCATTTTTTAATTAGATATTTTCTTTATTTACATGTCATATGGTATTTCCTTTCCCAGTTTCCCCTGTGAAAACAAGAAAATAAAATGAAATAAAATAAAAAACAAACAAACAAACAAACAAAAGAATTTTTCCTCCTGCTCACCAACCCACCCTCTCCCACTTCCTGGCCCTGGCATTCCCCTACACTGGGGCATAGAACCTTCACAGGGTCAAGGGCCTCTCCTGCCCTTGATGACCAACTAGGCCATCCTCTGCTATACATATGCTGCTAGAGCAATTAGTCCTACCATGTGTACTCTTTGGTTGGTGGTTTAGTCCCATAGGAGCTCTGAGGGTACTAGTTAGTTCATACTGATGTTCATCCTAAGGGGCTGCAAACCTTTCAGCTCCTTGGGTCCTTTCTCTACCTCTTTCATTGGGGACCTTGTGCTCAGTCCAATGGATGGCTGTGAGCCTCTACTTTTGTATTAGTCAGGTATTGTCAGAGTCTCTCAGGAGACAGCTATATCAGGCTCCTGTCAGCCAGCACTTGCTGGCATCCACAGTAGTGTCTGGGTTTGGTGATTGAATATGGGAAGGATTTCCAGGTGGGGCAATCTCTGGATTATCTTTCCTTCAGTCTCTGCTCCATAGTTTGTCTCTGCAACTCCTTCCATGGATATTTTCTTCCCTCTTTTAAGAAGAAACGAAGTATCCACACTTTGGTCTTCCTTCTTCTCTAGTTTCTTGTGGTTTGTGGATTGTACTTTGTGTATTCCGATCTTCTGGGCTAATATCCACTTATCAGAGAGTGCATGTGTTCTTTTGTGTGTTCTTTTGTGATTGGGTTACCTCACTCAGGGTGATATTCTCCATATCCATCCATTTCCCTAAGAATTTCATAAATTCATTGTTTTTAATAGCTGATGTACCACATTTTTTGTATCCATTCCTCTTTTGAGGGACATCTGGGTTTTTTCCAGTTTCTGACTACTATAAATAAGGCTGCTATGAACATGGTGGAGCATCTGTCCTTATTGCATGTTGGAACATCTTCTGGGTATATGCCCAGGAGTGGCATAGCTGGGTCCTCTGGTAGTACTATGTCCAATTTCCTGATGAAGCACGAAACTGATTTCCAGAGTGGTTGTACCAGCTTGCAATCCCACCAGCAATGAAGTAATGTTCCTCTTTCTCCACAACCTCTCCAGCATCTGCTGTCACCTGAGTTTTTTATTCTAGCCATTCTGACTGGTATGAAATGGATTCTCAGGGTTGTTTTGATTTGCATTATGCAAATCGATCCATTCCTATCTCCTTGTACAAAGCTCAAGTCCAAGTGGATCAAGGACTCCCACATAAAACCAGATACACTGAAACTAATAGAAAACAAAGTGGGGAAGAGGCTCGAGCACATGGGCACAAGGGAAAATTTCCTGAACAGAACACCAATAGCTTATGCTCTAAGATCAAGAATTGACAAATGGGACCTCATAAAATTATAAAGCTTCTGTAAGGCAAAAGACATTGTCAATAGAACAAAACAGCAACCAACAAATTGGAAAAAGATCTTTACCAATCCTTTATCTGATAGAGGGCTGATATCCAATATATGCAAAGAACTCAAGCAGGTAGACTCCAGAGAACCAAATAACCCTATTAAAAAATGGAGTACAGAGCTAAACAAAGAATTCTCAACTGACGAATACCGAATGGCAGTTTCAATTTCTAATAAGGTAAGAATTGATAAGTATACTTTTGAGATGAATATGGGTAAATATACTTATCTCATATAAGATATGAGGTAAATACTTTACATATATATTATGTGTTGTGTTAAATTAAGAATTCTGGTAGTAAACAACTTGTAATGGTAAGAAACTTTATTGTAAATGAGTAATTTCTAAACATGACTATTATATTTATAAATAATATAGGACAAAACCGTGTATTTAACTGTGTGTATGTGTATCTCTGTGTCTCTCTCTCTCTATTCCTTTCTCTCTCTCTCTCTCTCTCTCTCTCTGTGTGTGTGTGTGTGTGTGTGTGTGTGTGTGTGTGTGTCTGTGGCCTAGTAATGTCAATTGTCATAGAAACCCTCTAAGATCTTTTAACATATCCTTCTAGAATATAGAGGGATTATTGTAATACATTAAGATACAAGAAGATATGGGCCAATTCAATTTTTTTTGAAAATCGCAAATAAAAAGTTTAATTTCAGAATCCAAGTTCATCATTTATAAATGCACTAAAGCACAGTCATGCAAACTCAGACTGAGCCTACATAGAGTATTTTAACAAAACATTTTTTTTTCTAAAAGGTCAAAGGCAAATGAGCTATTTGTTTCACCTATAATATTTAATTGGTTTGCAATGAGAAAATGAAAAACATTTTTAGACATTTTAAGCAAAACCTTTGGAGGCTGGTAAAGAACCTAACAGCTGATACTTCATTTCATTATCCTTGGGATTCTATAATGTCCCAACGATGACTGAGGCGTCCCTATCATAGGAAAAAAATCTAAAAGCCTAAGAACTTTCTCATGACTGCAATAAACAAGTGCTTTCCCTGTCAACAAGCTACTTCCTCAAAGTAGAATCTGAGCTATGTCTGGTCAAACTGTGAGGGGGTCAGGGCATACTTCTTTTGAGATAGCTTTATTGTATAGAGACACAAAAAATAAATCAGAAGCATGGAAATTTGATCAACAGGACATCTGTTGTAAATGTGTCATATCATGCACTGGGGAAGTCCTAAGCATGACTTTAAAATGTGGATCCAATTTCAAGGAGCTCATGAAACTTGGGCCATATCTTCTTGTATCTTAATGTATTACAATATCTCAGGTTTTAAAATGAAAAGAAATCAGACTGAAAAGGTTCTACTACATGCTGTATACTAATAGTATGACATTCGGAAGTACTATGGAAATATTACCAAGAACAATGATGAGTGCTTTCTAAAGGCTCAGAGAGAACAAGTATTTAAAACAATAAATTTAATGGGAATTTTTAAGAGTCATGAAATCAATTAGGATATAATAATAGATCTATGTAACAGTTAATATTCTGAATTTTAAAGGATGATAGTGGACTCTGGGAAACTTCAGAACTTACAACTAAAAATGTGATTGTGCAGGTGAGGAAATATTTTAGAGTTGTAAATGTTACAAAATAATCTTGCATCATTGCAAACCTATGAAATAAGCATGGGAGAAAAGCAAGCATATTCACTCCATGTAAACTACATGAGGCTAAAGACAGCATAATTGCCTATCCTACTGTTGCCTAGCTGGTATAGTTGTTTCTGATAGACAAAAAGGAAAGATTTAGTATTATAATAGGAATTTGATAGCTGTTGGAGTGACATTTCTCAGTGCTTGGAGTATGTGGTTACACTTAAGCAGGCAAAGAAAGCTACAATACTAATGTGGTAGTGAATTAGAATTGGAGGTCATTGTGAGCATGGATTTAATACCAAGAAAACAATGATGCTCATGTCAAAATGCAATTGTAGATAACTAGATGCACATGCGTTAGAATACTCACAGATGTTCTGTTTCATTTTTACCAGGAATCTGCTAGCAAAGAACTGAAAGTATTAAATATCCAACCTAATGCCTCAATCTTTTTTTAATTTATTTATCTTTCTCTCATATATTACATTTAACTTCAGTTTCTCTTCCCTCTGCACCTCCCAGAAAATTCAACACACACAAATATGTACGTGAATGCACGTGCCTTCCTCTTGCTTCCTTCTCCATTTCCATTCAGAAAAAGGACAGGCTTCCCAGGGATATGAAACAAACATGGCCTATCTGCTTGGATAAGACTAAGCACTTCATAATAAGGCTGAATGAGGCAAGCCAGTGAGACAAGGGTCCCAAAATGGGCAGAAATGTCATAGACAAGATCTACTCCAACTGTTAGGAGTCTCACATGAAGATCATGGTATGCAGCTGTTACATATGAACAGAAGACCTATAACAGACCCAGGCAGGTTCCCGGATTGGCAGTTCCATTTCTGCAGCCCCCTTGGAGCCAAGGTTACACCTGTTTGATTGCATTCTCCTGTATTTCTTCATATGTATTTCATTCCTCTTTTAATGACTCTACATGTTTGAAGGTATTTTCTGGGATTTCCTTAAGGGATTTATTCATATCCTCTTTAAAGGACAACTATCATCTTTATAACATTGGTTTTAAGATATTCTTCTTGTGCTTCAGTTTCATTATAATATTCAGGGTTTGTTGTAGTGAGATTGCTAAGTTCTGGTGGTGTCGTGTTACCCTGGGTCTTCTTGAATGTGTTCTTATGCTGTCCTTTAGGCATTTCATTTCCCCTGGTGTTATCTGGATGATCCTAATGGCAGCAGGACTTCTTAGGAAAACGCAAAAAGCTGTGGGCCAGACAATGAAATTCAGGGTACTTGACTCTGCTGGCTGTACTTCAGGCCAATCCCATTCTGCAGGCTGTTTTTTGGGCAGACTCAACTGAGAGTGGGTGGATGTGACTGGGATAGAGCAGGGTTCTAAACTGGTTGGTCTTGGGGCCTCAGAAGGTTTCCATGGGAGATCAAGATGGTGTTTAGTTCCCTGAAATGCCTTCCACATCAAAGAGAGACCCCAAAGGTAGACAATTGCTTGGGAGACTGCAAGCAACTCATCTCTGCAAGCTGTGATCTAGGCAGACCAACTGGGATGGCAGACAGATTGGACCAGGATGGCATTGATCGAATGTGGTTACAAGTTGGATAGTTTTGGAGCCACAGAAGGTTTCCACAGGGAGGCAAGACACTCTTGTGGTCCCACATGGTTCCTCCAGACTGAAGAGCAAGTCCAGATCTAGACAGTGGGGCTCCAGGGATCACGGCCACTCCTATTTTTGTTTTACATAGCACTATGAACCGAATTAGTGTTGTCCATATGCACATTGATGTAGAGTCAGCCACAAGCTATGGACAGTAGGCATCCCCCTAAAAATAGTAGCTCTCACTTTTTCCACAGCAGTCAGTGTCTAATAGCTCCTCAGGTAGGAGTGCAGAAGGTTTCAGATGTGGTGGGGAAGGAGAAAGTTGTTCAGAAGATAATATCTTGACAGCAGAAAGTTATTCAATGAAGCTGCTCATTTCCTCCCCTGCTATGTTATTACAGAAAAATGCTGCTGTACAAGTCAGGGAAGACCTCACACTGTCTCACTGTACAGTATCTTTTTTGCAATGCTTTCAAGAATATACAGGAGCAAAAGTCTAAAGGGCATGTTGTGGTGGAACTTCATCTCAGTGGCATAGTTTCTGTAAATGTGCTTTGGAGAGCCCAAAATATATTACCTTACTTCTTTGGTTTTTCTCAATATTGATACAATTTGTGGAGGCTTAGATATAGGAGGAACACATAGGAATTTTCATAATGAGAAGGAGCAATTTCTCATATCACTAAGATACATAGCAAGAAGAATGACATAGGATATCTCATTGAATTTTACGTGTTAACACTGAGTGAACATTTTTATTCTAAATCTAAAAGACATTTTTTAAACATGAAGCAATGATTTAAAATGTGAAATATTGCTTCTTAAAAGTTTGCTTTAATTTAACAGAGTGTATCTTCTTACAGGAAATAGTTCAAATGTTCCCTGTAACCTATAGAGAAAGGAAAAAGGTACAATCACTATAAATGAATGCAATGAATAGGTTCTGAAGATTGTTTTACCATTGGATATTATACTTGTGGCTTATAGAATACTTTTAGAAGTTGGAGGAATTTGAATTTCCTTTGTGTATTCTCATAAATGTAGAATTTTATCACCAGTTTATGGGGTATAATTGTTGAAGGTATCAGGAGTTCTTTATATTTATATATGAACAAGTACATTACTAGTCTATGCAATAAGGCAATACATAGGAATGAAGATGTAAAAGATAACTAATATGGATATAAAGTATATAGCATATGAAATCATATACATAGGTGGGAAACTGCTGAGGAAAGTATGCTAGGCACCATAAAATGCTGCTCTGTCTCCTCCCAAAAAAGTATGACTGGTATTCACTTGAAAGTATCTCACAGTGAAAGCCACACACATTTAAAAAAAAATAATGTAAAAAAGTAAACCAGATATAATTTCATTTTTTTCTTTTTTAGTATGCTGTTCTTCTTGCCAGCTTACTGTGTATGAAGGCTGTTCTATGCATCATCTCAGATAATACTTAGTGAAAGGAAGATTTCTATGGCAATCTATAATCCTCCATCATAAGGAAGGAAACGAAGGTGTAAATGCACGTGTTTCTTGTTCTATTTTAAGAAAAAGTATGTAAGAACAAAGCAAAGTTCAATTAATAGAGAAGGAAGTGACAAGATATGTTAAAATTTAATTTTAAGTAGAGAAGTTAACACTAAGAATGGGAGCAAAACTCAAATATGGATGTCTAAGGAAGAGTATTTCATTCAAAAGCCCTACAACAAGGAAACATGTAAGGGATACCTGCTGAGTGACCAAGTGGCCAGTCTGGTGGGAGGAGAGAGGGGGAAGGGGATGGAGGGAGGGAGGGGAGGAGAGAGGGAGGGGGAGTGACAGAGACAGACAGAGACAGAGACAGACAGAGAGAGAGGCAGACAGAGAGAGAGGCAGATAGAGAGAGAGGCAGACAGAGAGAGAGGCAGAGAGACACGGAGAGGGAGAGAGGGAGAGGGAGAGGGAGAGGGAGAGCAGGGTGAGCATGCTATGGGGAGAAAGCCAGTAAGCAGCACCCCTCCATAGACTCTACATCAACTCCTGCTTCCAGGTTCCATCCTTTTTTGTGTTACTGTTTGGACTGCCTTTGATGATGGACTATGATATAGAAGTGTAAGCCAAATAAATCCTTTCTCCTCAACTTGCTTTTGGTTTTAGTGTTTCATCATAGCAACTGTAACCCCAACTAAGACACTAAATTTATGAGAATGAAGACTGAGTATTGAGTAGAATTTGGATAAACCTCATTTAAGAGATGCTTTATGACACATATAATTCTGGAGAACTCAGTTTACAGATGGAATATGAAATCCTGATCTAGGCTGTGATCCTCCACAGACTATCAAAGATTATGGAGCATTCCAATATCACTAGGTCAGTTGAATAATTGGATCTCATCATTAAAGGACTCTGAGAGGGAATGGCCAATAAGAGGTTAAAATCAAGAATATATTAAATGTGGAATGATTATTAAAGAAAATATTAGGAGTTTAAATTATATTGACAATTGTAATAAAGAATTAATGCTAAGGCTTGTTACCTGCTATATGGAGAGGCTGAAAGTCAGAGGTTTAACAGTTAATAGTAGCATGAAGTTCACAGAGGATCTTCCTTCAGTGACGGAACAGCAAGCAGCTTTTGTGTAAAAGAAAAATATTTTATGAGAGTGGGATTCATGAGACAGTAGCAGGTAGAAAATTGGAGATAGCAAACATACAACTGGATTGTGATAGCTGTAATGAGACTATAGTCAGGTATGGGGGCCATGGTTCAGTAACAGACATCACCTCTGCTCTTCAAGAAGACCTTGGTTCAATTCCTACCACCCCAGTGATGCTTCTGACTGTCTGAGACTCCATTCCCAAGGATTCCAGTGCCCCTTTTATGCCTCCATAGATAGCACATATACAAAGACATATATACCGGATAAAACAAACTCATAAACACACACCTAACACCTAATAAGATTGCCAAAACAGTAAAAATAAAAGACTAGAGAAAAAACAAGGTCAGAGACATGTTTCTACTAGTACTGTTTGGTTTGCAGAAGAATCATTTTTACTATATAAGAATCATTTACTATTCTATAATTAGAAATCTTTAATTTATAGGAGAGAAAAAGGTAAGAAGCTGATAGAATGAGTGGAACACAGGAAGTGGTGGGAAAGAAAGAGAATGTGTGACATTCATCCTTAAAATTCTTTCTAAACAAAGATTAAAAATATGGATTTATTAGATAAATGTGATGGTAAAATTTACAAGTGACTTTCATGTTATTGACATATTCTTTTCATGAGAATGTAGATCATCATATGAAAAGACAGAGAAAGAAGGGCTGGAATTTGAGGACATAGTGTGTTTGTGTGTGTGTGTGTGTGTGTGTGCTTGTGAAATCTCAACAGAACACAGAGAATGGATGAGAGAAATGTGATATTACAATAAAGACCCACTGAAGGCTGAAAGGCATGAATGAATATGCACCGTCCATAAGTAGCACATTTCCCCCCAGCTACTCTATGCTGCCAGCAGAGTAGAGATGACAAGAATTTAACAGGACTCTGCTCTGTGAACAATGACCCAGCAAATAGCATTATTCCTTGTTTCTTGAGATAAAATTATTGTGATAAAAGTTACATACATAAATAGCTTCAAACAGATGATAGAAGTTGTGCTGAAAGAAACTTTCTATTATACTCAATATATGTTGTTTATTCAATAGAAACATTTACTTTTTATTAACCTTTGATTCTACAAAAGGAAAACCATGATGCCCACTTATATTATGTCTTAATAGTTGTTTTAATTTGAATAGAAAGAAAAAACAATGATACTCTTTTTGCTTTCTGAACGGCCCAAACAGTTTATAACTTGTGTTCAAAACCATAAATCATGGCATCCTCTGGTAAGAGTTTAGGACTGACATATTTAAATCTAATATTAGAGGTATATTTTATAGATATAAAATAATATATTTTAAATTGATATTTAATAATTAAATACAATGCTGGTTTTATTTTAAAATTAGGACGTTCTGAAGTATTCCCAGAGTTCAAACTCTAATGGACACATCAGAAATAATGAAATCCCGAAAGAAAGCCAAAATGTAGAATCTGGCATTGAGGACAGGACCAGCATCCCCAATCATCAGAAAATGGGGAGTAATTCAACGATTCAAGAGCAACATGGAATTTATTAGTACAATTATTTAAAACAGAAATTTTAGCCAATATATTCATATCTATCACTAGAAGTGAAACAAAAAGCTTGCCAAAACATCCATCACTTAAAAAATGCATTTTGAGTGAACAAGCAGTTCAGAGCTCTTAAGTAAATTGCATTAAAAGGAGATGAAAGATCTTTGGGAAGCTAGAATTCAGAGCAGGAGAGCATAAAATAGAAATATTGTCATCAATTGAAATTGCTGAAATAGATCTCATATCTAAAATATGCTAGAGAAATATCTTAACTTTAATAAAAATGGCAGTATTTATAATTTCCAAGATTTTATGTTTAATTGAAGTAGTGTTTGGAAGGCAGCAGTTAATGGAGCCCTGGTCAGGGGCTTGTCATTTAAACCAGATACTTGGTTGCTACAGAATACTAATTGAGTGATTTAACTTTCTGAAACACTAAGAACACTAGCTATTCATCCTCTTATATTAAAAGTGAAAACTAAAAGTGCAGTTCTCTCCCTGCCTCGTTCTCTCTTTCCTTTATCTCTCCTTGTATGTCTTTTGAAAGCAGATCTATAATTTCTTGTTTTATCCAGCCACATTTCCTTTTAAAGCATAGGCATTACACATCAGCTGCGGTACTTTCCAAGGATTCACGCCCAGAGTCTTCACAACAGGGCTTTGCTTCCTCACTCACCTTGACACTGGGTATCTCAACTCCCTGACACACTATTTGGCTTATCATTACTATTATTCACTCTAAGATAACTTTGTAGGTAGCTTTTTATTCAGGAAGTACTGAATATTCCATAAGGAATTTTCTGTATTCAGTTATTCAGAACAAAAAATTATTGCTGTATATCTCATTATAGAATGCAAAATAGAAGCAAAATATGGTAGTGTAATAGTATGATTAGGTACAATAATAATGTTGGTATTTTTAATGTTCCATGATTATGAATTTCCTTTATGGCCAAAGTCACCTGCATTTCAGAAAGATTTGATAAGACAATAAAAATAAAAGCATCCAGAAAAACTTAACCTCTACTAAAATTTACAAGGAAATGTTCTTCTATAGTTAGATGTAACTGTGTTTTATTATTCAAGTAAGGTTTGCTGCAGTAAATACAAATCCCTCAATGATTTTACAATAATAGTTAACTAAATCTACTTTTATAATAAATGATACAACTTTAATTAGCTTAGTATATGTTTGCTATTTTAAATTCAACAAATTATATTGTGATATCTTATATAACTTTTTGGGGGGGCATTTGTAACCTATTATAATTGTTTTATCTTTTGCACAAAGATAAAAGAGAATACTGCCGGAACACTCAGTAGGTCTGAGTCCAGCTGCAGCCCTTCCTCAGTTCTCTACAGCATTCTGAATACTAAGTTATTGCTCCCATGACATGGAAGCTCTGACTGAGCTCCAAGGTTTGTCCTCAAAGACTATGGAAGCATGTGTTACTATTATGCATATGTATACAAAGATGCACACACCTAATGTAGCCGACATTTCAAACTCAAGTGATACATGGAATTGCTATATGAACAAGATTTTTCTCACTCAGTTCTTTCCTCTTCTTTTACTTTCTGCAAATGAAATAATTGTAAGACGTACATCTAAAGGGAAACTAACCTACCTTCAATATTCAAGTTTTCAAAGAAGTAGTAGTATCATTATTTTGAATCTAAAATATGTTTTCTTTTTTTTAATTGGATATTTTCTTTATTTACGTGTCATATGATTTCTCCTTTCCCAGTTTCCCCTCCAATTAACAAACAAACAAACAAACAAAAACAACAAGAACAAAATCCTGTTGGCTCCCCCCTCCCCATGCCTGCCACCCCACCCTCTCCCACTTATTGGCTCTGGCATTCCCCTACACTGGAGCACAGAACCTTCACAGGGCCGAGGTCCTCTCCTCCCACTGATGCTCGACTTTGCAATCCTCTACTATACACAAGCTGCCAAAACAATCAGACCTTTCTTCTTGGTATTTGGTTTTCTTTCACATAAAACTTTAATTATACCTATATTAAGGGGAAAAACTATTTGACTATGATTTTGAATCTATATTGTAACTGCATATTTTTTCAGTTTGAAACTCTATGAGATTAATTCAGACTTCCTGCCATTCTGATTCTGTTGCATTCTTCTGGGTGGTCTCAAACCTAGGATATGATACATATGTCATATTGTGGCAGGTTAAAGGTCCTCTGGCAGACAGGCTTGTCTTTCAGACTTAGTGGCTGTTTACTGACAATAAGTTGTTGCACAGAGCTTTCTGACATGCATTGGCATTTTTTCTTTCAGTTCATAGATTCTATGAGCAATTTCTATAACTCAGAGACAGATGTGAGAAAGCCTTTGTCTTGGTCAATTGAAGGTCAATGAGGTGAAGATCTTATTATATCTCTCCCTGTGTGAGAATGCTGTGCCACTGAGACCACTCAAATGATGCTGTCTATCATTCAGGCTTTACTCCTAACAGGAAAACTGCTGGACCCTAGACAAAAAGCCAGGAAATCATGCCTCTGTTTTCAGGTTCACAGCTAACATCTGAGTTTCCATCTTAGGATTTTCCACATCTAACAGCTGACAGGTACTGAAATATGAAGGGCTCAACTCACCTACTTTCATGGCATTTAAATCTTTGTAGAGACTGATGAAGCTACAAGGTAAATATAACCTTCGGTTTTGTTTTCTGTCATTACATCCTATAGCATGGCATCTTCTTGAGTGAACTTTCCTAACCTCTACGATTTAGGCCTCCGGTGTTAGGTATTTTCAATGTATTTTATTTCAACTGGTATATATACAAACACATACATACATGTGTGTATATGTATATATATATATGTATGTGTGTGTGTGTATGTGTGTGTATGTGTGTGTACATATGTATGTATGCATGTGTGTGTGTGTGCATATGTATGTATGCATGTATGTATGTATATGGGAACAGTGAAAATTATCTTCCCATATAGTGAATATGTAATGATCAGAGCAGAGTAACAGGTACATTTATTGAGTCTGAATTTGTACTAGGAACATGCAAGATCTTTAATGTGGGCATCCTAGCAATCCTGCTGTGTTCTAGGGCATTTAAAGAGATTTCAAATTAAAAATCATTTTCTTTCCCTTAAAAATTTCAGCACCTAGAAAATGAAAAGAAAAAGTAAAAATATCACAATTTCATATCTGTTTCCCAAGAATTAAAAATTAGGACTTGGTTCTATGATAACTGGTTCCATCTGGAATTGACTGGAAGCTTAGCTGCAAATCATTTTATTTGTCAGGAATAGCAACCAGGACTTGAGATTCTTCTGTGAAGCAATTATAGTCAGTTACAAATTATAGTACAGTTACAAAGAACATACTTTTATATTTACCTGGATATTAAAAGGAAATATATTTACCATCAACTTAAGTTCATTATCCACTTGTCAGTTAAAAGATTGCAAGTGAATTTTATAAAATCACATTTTTTTTACAGAATAATTGCATCTAGGATGTATAATTTATTGCCTTTATGATCCAAGAGAATTCTCCTGAAAAAATTAAATAGTTGAAAGATACATTTTCCTCCTTTCTCTCTGACTGGTTATTTCAAATGAAACTATTCTGAGAGCTGTTTTGAAGAAGTCTGAAAGATCCAACCTGCTGTGTACTACTGTTCTGTCTCCAGTTGTGGGGAATAAACTTTCTGTGCTGGCTTGTTGTAGTTTCCATTGTCAAATTAGATTTCATGTGCTAGAAAACTTTATAGCATCCACTGCTTCTTCCAACTTTAAGCCCACGTACCTTCTTAAAATTTAACTTGCTGCATTATGTTTACAGAGAGGAGACAATTCTAATATCATGGGGTTTTAAAATAAAGAGGAATCTATACTTGTGCTAAAGATAGAGAATAAAATTGAAAGCTAACCTCTGCAAGGTGAAGGCCCCATCTTTACACACCATGGTCCCTCCAATTTTTCTGCATTCACAGATGTTCCCTCCATAGTAGCTTAGCTTTCCACCCTTCTTACACAAAGTAATCAACCAAGAAGTGTGAGAATACTTTGAGTCCAATAATTGTTCCACTTTAGCTTTGATGCCTTTGAATTACATAAGGCTTCATTTAAAATTGCACAAGGAAAAGCATGGAGTGGCATGAAAACACATCAGGAATCTCCTGGTGTCTTCAGAGGGTTGATTCTCATCATCCACATGAAAATATACTAAGGTTTACAAGACAGGAAATATAAAATATTTGTGTCATAAATTCATTGTAATAAATATACATGATATTTAAACTTCATGGCTAAGTTTCATATGTTTACTTTTTGTGGGAAACAACATAATCAGGGTATGTATACATATTTGTTATCACTTGTTTTGAGAAAATAATAAATAAATGATTCCCAATGAAAGTAGAGAATTGATTGATTGATAAGTGCTTTAAATGAAACAATAATAATGTGATTTGCATAGATCAGATTCGGGGTTAAACTATGGTCAGTTGCACTTTTATCAAAAAAAGAAGCAAAAGACTTTTAAGAAATTATATGTGATTAAAGTTGTTTTCAATTTTAAAAAAGTTGCTAGTTCATAAGTATATGATATATTTATTACATTATTTATTAATAGTAATAAGAAGTCAAGCCATAACGTTCATAATGATAGGTTCAAATTTTCCTAGTTAAGTAATATTCAAATTTGTTATGCTCATTAAATTTCCATACTTTTAAATATCATTAAAAGACATAGTAGATATAAAGGTAATACATTTACCTATATTTACCATATTCACTTCATTAGATAATGAAACTAAAGAATTTACAAGGCTAAATATTATCGTAAAAAAAAGCAATTTTATGCTACATTGAGCAATTGAATTTTAAAAGCCTACAGTCTCTTATTGACAATGTCTGTCTAACTAGACATTAGCTGTGTTGACTCATCTGCCTCTGCACTGAAACTGTGCTATTGCCATATTCAGCACAGCGTTGGATCACTCCATAATATCCAGAAGAAGATAAGAGTGAAAAGGAAGAGTACAATGAGAAAATTAAATGTCCTCATAAAATGGAAGAGTATTCTTCTGTTTTTCTCTGACTTAACACAGGTTTGTATCTAGGAAGAGAGCTATAAGAAGGATCAGAATTTAAACTAGAGAAAATATGCATCTAATTATAATTCTCAGAATAACATTTAATGTTATAATAATAATAATAAGTATAGAATTCTGAGGAGAATATTATTAAAACTTAAAAGAATATCATCAGTGCAATAAGTGTCAGGAGCTCCTCAGGCCAGGAGAGTGGAAGACAGAATGAAAAAGCAAAACAGAACAAGGAAAAATGTAAGAGAAATCATACAATTTAATATAAGCCAATATGAAAGTCACCCTAATAAGGTTAAACCAACCATTGGCAAGGAGGATGCCTTAGTGATAGAATAAGGAAGTCCAAATTGTCAGGGAGAGCTTGCTTACAATGGAGGTTGCAGGATGAAAAGAAACCTGAAGATTTATAAAAGCCATGGCTACAACTCTGTAAGACACCAACAAAAATCATAACACTTTATGTGCATTCCAGTGAAATCAAAGCCTACTTATCATTAAGAATGCCAGACATAGAAAATGAGAAAATGTCTAGCTGTGACATCTAATTCGAGACACTATGTTACATGTATATTATACATAGTTATTCAAATGGCAAAGCTGATCCTTGATTAATTAATATAAAGGTAAAGAATGTGGATATGCCAAAACAAAGTACTTACTTATATTTGATTCACCATACTTTCTGGTTATCAAAGGATAGCAACAGACAAGCCCATTATGAAAATAATAAGAATAAATTGATGTTTTAGATTTGAGTTTTGAAATCTGAGGAATTCAAATACGTAGTGATTAATACGTAGTATAGAAAGTATCCTAGCATATTATGTTCTTGCTGACACAAGTCTTCTTCCATTCACAAATTGTCATTGAAAAGCCTAATCATTTTGAGTTTTACTACAAAGTGATACTCATGAATTTTGGTATTCTATACTTGAAAATAAGCATTGCAAATTAAGAACAAAGAAAGTGTGTGTCAGTTAGTGGGGTTTAGAAAACAATATTCATTGATTCCGTGTGTTGCTCACATGAGAAGTCATGAGTGTGTGTGTGTATGTGTGTGTGTGTGTGTATGTGTGTGTGTGTGTGTGTGTGTGCCTGTGTATGTGTGTTTGTGTATGTGTGTGTATGTCTGTGTATGTGTGTGTATGTGTGTGTGAATATGTATATGTGTGTGTGCGCATATGCATGTGCGCACATGCACTTATGCACAAGGCTGAGAAAAATTGCACTATAAAATATACTCCACTCTCCTAATATCAGAGGATCAAGCAGTAATCTTCCAGAATGTCACATTTTGTTTGTAATTGTACATGATCAATGGCAATTATTTGCTTACTTAAGATGGTATTATAATCCTTGACTAAGATCATGGGGGACTATTATATATAGTGTTTTGGCCAATTTTACATGAGTCTGACAATTAACAATTTACTATAAGCTATCATAGCCAGAATATATTTTCTGTTCTGACTGGTAAATAATGTGAAATACAACATTTGACACAGTTACTTTAATCACCATTAGTTAATATAATGCTTCCTTATGGTTCAAAAATTAATTTGAACGATTCTTCTTCTTAAAATCAAGTAGAAGATTCTAGGATACTCTAATCTATATAAAATAGAGCTTTGGAGAACTAACAATTGTATAGTGATCCAAAATTTTAAAATATCTAGTGACTTTATTGTCACTGTAGTTTTAAAATCATTTTACATTCACTATTTACATGTTGACTGGTGTAAAAATCCTGTCAAACCTCCCAGTATTAAAAATGCTGATATACAAAACTACAGTATACAACACTTGGTAGTGGTAATAAATCCCCATGTGCTTTCAACGTTATAAAATATGTTCAAAGATATTATAAGCTATATTAAGTATTTTATTGACTTTTATGTGGCTATCATTTGATTTGTGGTTTGCAGAGATTTTTCATTAACACTTAAAAACCAATATCATAAAATTAAGTTCATTGATGTGATTGTCTTGATAAGTGTATGTATGACTACAGTTATTCTAATCACATCATTTGTCTGCTGTTCCTTGATAATCCCATCCTATTTCTCAGAGATCATGGTTAACAATTGCTTTACCTTCCATCATTCAGTCATTGAGCCATGCTAACCAGGAGACTGACTTTCAAATTCACTCTGCTGTCATTGAGGTTCATGCAGGTGTTGAATTCACCATAACTTCACTGTTTTATTTTTCTAGATAATATTATATAATTATATAATAATAGTATTATATAATTATATAATACACTGCATGTATTATAGTTTTTCACTAATTGAACAAAGTACAGAAGACCTTTCCAGATGACTACAGATATGGTAAATGTCACATTAAGTTACTTTGCATAATTTTTCGACAATCTTCTTAAGGTAAATATACAATTGTCATATTTTGTTTGTTTCTTTCCTTTTTCTCATTTTCTTTTCTGTCTATTTTTGGGGGCAGGGAGAGGGAAACAAGGTCTCCTCTAGCCCAATCTTGCCTGTAGCTCCCTAGCCTCCAACTTGCTATGTAGCTGATGATGATTCTGAACTTTGGATCCTCATGCTTCAAGACCCAAGTGCTAGCATAAAATGGAAGCATCACCACACTGACAGTTGAATCCTGGTCTTTGAGCATGTTAGGCAAGCACTTGGACAACCAAGCTACATTCCAACACCAGTCATTTGTTTAGCATGGGGTGCTTGTGGGTCTGCTAACAGTGGGAGTGGGGGTGTCACTGGCTCATTTTCCTTTTCGCAGGACCCTATTCCTCCTCCCTAGCCTTGATAGAAGACTTTGTGCCTGGTTCTTATTGTAACTTTCTATGCTATGTTCTGTTGATATTTCTGGAAATCCTGCTCTTTTCTAAAGGAAAACAGTGGAGGAATGGATCTAGGAGAAAGGGATGTAGGGGAGGGATTGGGAAAATTGGAGCAAAGTGAAGCCGTGATCAGTATATATTGTATGAAAAAGGAGTAAACAAAAAAAAGTAATATTGTTAATGTTGTTTCCAAAATATATAATTTTTTAATTAAAATGTGCAAAATGGTTATTTTAAAATTGTATTTTCAGAAACTTCAATATCTGTGTTACTTTCAGTTTAAATCTTTCTAAATGATAGACCTCAAGTATCCACAAAGGCAAATGTATTAAACGAGTTTTTCCCAGAATGAGACAACAATGGGAACGTGGGGAAACCCTGGAGAAGAACCACATGGGATGTCCTTAGGCTATAGTGGACATGGACTGAGAATACATGGTGCCTGCCTTCTTAGTTTTGGGAATTTGCTTTCCTGTAATGATATAAGCTGTTCACTCCCAGTGTGTGCATTTGTCATGATGTGATGCCTCCCCAGAGGCCCAAACTCATGATGCCAACCAACATCCAATACGGTAAGAACATTGCTATTTATATGGTAATTATCTTAATTATATCATTATATTGATAGAAAGCTGCCAATATATACTTACTGATGAACATATCTCCCTGTGTCAAAGTGTTACTGATTATGATACCATGTGACTTTCAATTATAGATTAGGAATTTTCAATTTTATAGTTTGACATTTAAATCATATTTAAAAGCTACTTAGCTTTGTTTTGGCAAACAAATAACTCAGAACATGTAGGTCAATCAGCTTGCTCATCCCCATCCCTATCCATTCTAGATCCTTGTTGGAGCTGTGTGGATTTGTCAGGCATAGCCATAGTCAATGCCAATCTTTGAGCAGAAAAGCTCAGCAGTGTACCAGCTACTTCATGTATTACTATTTGATGAGAATCAAATATACCATTGAAGAAGAGTTTGAATTGCTATGAGGTAGTTCCCCAAAGCTTTTGCTCTTTGTTTTATTTGTAGTTTCTGGCACTGGAAGCTTCCTATTTAGCTAGCTTGAAATCTAAATTTCATTTAGTTTAAAATTGGTATGTATTTTATTCATTGTTTCCTCTTCAGGTTGTAAGCAACATGAGAAGAAACAAAAAGGGAATAAAAGTAACAGCATTTCCCAAATCAGGAAGGAAGTTTCCCAAGTGCAGAGTTTTGGCATTGCATAGGGACTAATATACGAGCAAATAATTAATTCAATTTACAAATTGCTTTTAAGTAGTCTTTTATTAATCTTTTTAGAATACGATGCATGAATACCTACAGTATATTTTGATCACACACACACACACACACACACACACACATACAACTCTCTACAACTCCCAGATCCATCTTCATGATTACTGTTTTTTGTTGTTAAAGCTTGTGTTTTTATAACCTCCCATGTCAGATGTGTGCTGCCTGTGTTCACAAGGGTGGGTCCATCCATGAGAACACAAAGGACTTACCACAGATTGCATTTATGTGGATCACAGTGTTGAATCTTTAGGTCTGTGGTTTAATGTGCAGTATCTATGATCAAGATAAACCAGAAATCCAGAAAGGCACTTTTGGTGAGAAGAGTGAAGGAACCTCTAAGATGTGTGGTGTGGGTGGAGAGGAGGTAGACTGCAGGTGATATGTACAGAGAAGGAAATAGATTATTTTCAATAACCAGTAAGAAAAAAAAGAACATTGGAGGATTTCTGATCTCTCTCTTTAGGCATTGTGGTTTGTCTCTGTTGTTCATCAAACAGAAATATAAGGTACTTCTAAAAACAACCATTCTAGGAGGTGAATCAACCAAAGTTTTAAGGATTGCTGTACTCAGGCTAATTATACCAAAAGAGAAAGAAATAATTAGCACCTTTGGTTTTGGTTTTTCGAGACAGGGTTTCTCTGTGTAGCCTTGGCTGTCCTGGAACTCACTTGGTAGACCAGGCCTCGAACTCAGAAATCCGCCTGTCTCTGCCTCCCAAGTGCTGGGATTAAAGGCGTGTGCCACCACCGCCTGGCTTCACTTAGCACCTTTAAGTTATATAGTCATTCCCTCAGTTACAGTCTCGTTATCATCTTCCCATCACTATCCTGTACATTCTTTTTTATTTGGAATTAGTTCAGTTGGAAGGAATGGAACATGCATGTTAGTAATAAATAAATCAGTAGTTTTCAAATGTATTCTTTCTTATTACAAAACTAAGGCAAATAGCCAATAAAGCCATAAATATGTACAAATTATATGGTACAAAACAGCAGAAAAAATATATGTAAACAATGACATGAGTTTCCTTCATGGTGGTAGGAAAATAAATAAATAAAATACTACTATTAAAATATTTAAGATTGTAATATATTAAATATATGGACTGTTTAAAGACATGCATATAAGAAAAATCATTTTAACATGCTGTATTATCTAACATAATTTAAGAAAGTGGAGAAAAGTCTCATGACAGGCAAAGAAAACATTATTAAAACAAAGAGCATATAAATATTTCTTAAAAATAACAAGTAGTAATGATTCTTTGGATGATGTGCTTTCCATATATTGTGAAACAATGGACATGTTTTAAAATATAAAAGAACATATGGAGATACCAGAATTTATTAGCACTGATAATATTTCATATATATTAATAGTATTCCTGTATCTGTAAATTCTGGAAATAGAAAGATAAATAATTTTCTAACTGAGAATATTTGTGCCTTCTATTAATACGATATAGTCCATCCATTCTGGACAAACTAGTGGTCATTATTTGCTAATAAAAGAATAAGAAAAGAGATTTCAATATTTTTTCCTGAATAAGTGAAATCAAAGTTATTTAATAAAGTGACATTAATGGAATTTTTCTAAAACAACCTCAAATAACTTTTTAAAATATAGGCTTATTTTCATTTAATTTAAAGTATACTACTATCACAAATTACAGCTTAATAAAAAACATGAATAGAATAATATAGTCTTGTTCTTATATGAGATCAAAGCCTAATACACATTTTAAAATTAGTCAAATTTTGTACCTTTAATATTATAAATATTATAAATATGAAAAATGTAGTCTATCTCCCATATTCCATTTGTAGGTGGTTAAAATGATCTAAATGAAAAGACCCAGAAAAGAAAAAACACAATTCCTCTTATTTCTTCCTAAGAAATCATAACTAACTTCACAAGATGAAATGATTTTAATTTCTCTACACCATTCTTCATCCTTATAATGAGATATCAGAGTCTGTCTGACCTAGGAATGGGAACAAACCATCATACATCCCCTATATAAATTCTTGTGTTTTTTGGGGGGAAAGTACTTGGAAATTTAGATACATATGTCTTGCAGAATAGAAATAGCCAACACTATTTCTTGCACTTTGAACCTTTTCTTTCCAAGAATTACATCACCATCATTCCTACGTATATATCTACTTTGCAAATAATATAAGTTTAAATATGTTAATGTTACTCTTTGGTCTCTCTATCTAAAATTGAAGAATCTAAAGAATAATATCTGATAAATGACTAAAATCATAATAATGAACATAGGCTGTTTTATGTTTCAAATATATTGAAGATAAAGGAGGCATTAAACTTAATGGAGTAGGGTAGCTACACTAACCCAAAGGGGCACACAAGACCCCTTCTTCCAAAGATGCAAGATTTTCCTTGAGTCTGATGTACTTCAGAACTCAGAACCCTTCAGCTGATTGAGGCTGCTATAGTATATATGGGAATGTCTATATGTGTATGTGTATATATACAAGTTTATTAATGATTATATGTACCTATGTAAAATATGTGATATACAAATGAGAGAAAGCATATATGTCTTTTAGACTTGTCCTTCAAATGATATTTGATGGTGCATACTGTTAATTCCAGTAGTTTGGGAGGCACTGGCAATGGAGGATCTCTGAGTTCAAGGATAGCGAGCCTGGTCTATAAAGTGATTTCCAGGACACTGGGAGTATATAAAAAGTTTCTGAAATCACCATAATTACCTTCATTGTGGCTGATAGCTCTTTTGTGCACATATATCACAAATTTTACATCCATATTTGTGCATTTCAAATATATATATATATGTTATATTTTGTAATATATTCACAAAGACAATGTGATTCAAGTTTTGTGCTTGTACTGTTTGAACACTCCATATGATCCCCCTACTACTCCCATTTTACAACTATCTGGTCACCTTTCTTTCCCTAGACAATGTTGCTCCAAATGTCACAGTTTTGTGTCTGTACAATATCCAGAATCTATAAATAAGAAAAAAACATGAAAAAAATTTTCTAGAGTTATTTTACTTAATAAGATGATATATCTATGGCTGTGTTGTCTTGCAATTGCAATGCTTTCAGGCTTTCTTATGGTTCAAACTCCATTTGGTAAACACCTTATATCTGATTTATCCATTTACCTATTGATAGATGAATAGCCTGATCACTTAATTTGATGATTGTATCTGGTGGTACATAATCATGAATGTGCAATATCTGTATTACAAGTTGATTTTAAATCCTTAAAATAAATGACCAAGAGTGGTATAACTTGGTCATATACACATTCTATTACCTTACCTTTTAGCTATCACAGGTGACACATTATGATTTTTTCTTTTATTGGAAAAAGGTTTTTTAACATAATATAATTTGGATCACAGTTTCCACTCTCTCTCTTCTCCTCCTAATTCTTCTCTATCTCTCGTTCCACCTAGATCCATACTCTTTCTGCCTCTTGTTAGAAACCAAATAGACTTCTAAGGAATAATACTCTAATTAAAACATAATATACATCATAGAATATAATAAGAAAATACTACAACTAGCACATCAAAATAGGACAAAACAAACAAATGGGAAAAAAATAACAAGAATATGAACAAAACACAGAGACACAGAGAGACACTCCTTGACACACTCAGGAACCTCATAAAAACACTAAACTGGAAGCTATACATAAGGGACCTAGAGGAAAATAAAGTAAAAAATATAATGTGTTCATATTTCACATAAATTTCATGTGTATCATGTATTGTCTTATAATATATTTATCTTAGTTTATATATGAAATAAGATGAAAATTTAAAAAAAGTCCAATGTAGAGGAATTTTAATCCAGCAACATGGCTATTGTGGCAAAGAATCATATCCAAAGAACTGAGTCTTTATGATCTAGCTGGAATACAGACACACCCTTAGTACATACCTTTAATCCCAACCAACATAGGTAAAGTTAGTTTGTAGAAGGAAGCAGCCATGTTTGAGAGTAACATCTAATTGAGGGCAAGACAAAGGGAAGAATCAGAGAAAGATTTGACAGAATGCATCAGGGATACATACAGCTCTCACAAGAAGAGAGCACAGGAAAGAGAAACTATTTAAGAGCAGTGCAGGGAAAGAGTCAGTGATTTGGGAGTTGGCTTAGTTTGGGTCAGAGCAGTGACTTCTTTGCACTAAAGTTGACTTCCTCCATGAGTCCAATAGTTCAATGCAGGTTTGCAGAGTCAATTGAAGTCAGAGATTAGAACAAGTTGCCTGAGTTAGTTTGAGGCCAAGCAGAGCAATTCAATGAGAAGTTGAGAGAAGCCAGATTGACTCAGTCAGCTTGTAGAAAAATTTGAGCCAGAACAGCTGAGATGCACCGGCCAGACAGACAGAGTTGACAGACAGAGTTCAGAAAGAACTAACAAGGGTGAGCTTACTCATCAGTTAGCCTCTGATGTGACAATTACATGAGTCAAACAAAAGTTACCTTTACAGGACTAACACAAAATTATATGACAAGGAATCTTGAGTTTATTTTTTGTTGATCACATATTGCTGGATATTTGGCCTGCCCTTAAGAGTAGTGTTGTTCCCCACTGCTCTTAATTTGAGAAAACTAATTAGCAAATAGTGATCAAGTGGAAAAGGCCTCTGAGTCTGGGATGAGGGCCTGTGTCCAATACTCCTTTCATATCCAGGTCCATATCTGATATAGACGATGCATGCTTTATATCTGCTACCTGAGTTTCTATGAGTGTGTATGTGCATCTGTTTCCTTGGTATCCTCCACTGTTTTTGCCTCTTATACTCTTTCTGACAACTCTTCAGCAAGGTTCCTTGAACCCTGAGGAGAGAGAATTAATTGGGACATCCTAATTAGGACTGAGTGTTCCAATGGCTCTTATTCTCTGCATATTGTCTGGCTTTTGTTCTCTGTATTCCCAACTGCTGCACAAGGAAGCTTTGCTCTTATGGCAGATGAGCAAGGCACTGATTTATGAATATAGCAAAATGTCATTAGGAGTCATTTTACTGCTACATTTTAAACATTTTAATTAATTAATTGGATTGATTTACTTTTATGCCAATAGTATTTAACTTACCCTAAGTTCCTGGGGTGTCTATTATTAGACTCATGGTCACTCAGTATCACGTTTGGTTTCTGAATTGTGGAGAAGGCCTTAAGTTAAATCAGATATTGCTTCGTTACTCCAACATGGTTTGTCCCATCATTGCACTTGCATAGCTTGTAGGCACATAGAAGATTAAAGGTTATATAGCTGTGGTTTAGAATTATATTTCTTCTTTGGTAGCAAGCAGAATAGCTTCCTGTACCAAAGGCAATAGCAAATAAATGTGAGGCCACTGTGTATGTAGCAGCTCAACATCTACATGTCCTGTGAGTTGTGTAGGTATTATATTTAGCAATAGAATATTTCCATCAATTTATAGAGACAAACTATAGTCTTGGCAAAAGTCCAACTTGTTTGGGAATTCCCATGCAACCCATTTCAATTATATGTAACTCAATTACGGTAATGAAAGCTAAATTAGATGCTAAGAGATGTTCAACTGGGGTTCTATCTATCCCATTATTTGAGAATTTCAATTATATTGCATATATACATATGTATATATATATTTAAGAAAACTTTAAAGATATTAGTTTTCCATACTATTCTTCAAGTGTCAGTTTTAACTGTCTTGTTCAGTACTGCCCCTTCTTTTCCTTGCCCCCCCCTTTGCCACCTGATTGTCCTGTTCCATCCCAGCCCCATAATTCTTATCTGTCTATTCTATTACCCATTCCTAAGGATATCTATCTTTCTCCCTATTCCTTTACTGTATATTTAATCTCTGCAGCTCTATAAATGTAGCTTGGTTCTCATTCACTTAACAGCTAACATTCATATATGAAAGAATACATGCACATTTGTGTCTGGGTTGCCCCACTGAAGATGATTTTCTTGTTCCATCAAATTACTTGTGAATTTCATTTTTAACAGCTGAATATTATCCCATTATATAAATGTATTACATTTTCTTTATTCATTCATATTTTAAGGGACATTTTGAGTTATATTTTCCAATTTCTGATTATTATTAATAGGGAAGCAATAGATGTTTGAGCAAGTTTATCAGTGGTAGGGTGAAGTGTCCTTTGGACATATTCTCAAAGGTAGTATAGCTCTCCTTCCTTCTGATCTGCACTGGTCTACCTTGGGTGCAAACTTGGGGGAAAGTCTCACAGCCCCTGGAGGAGGCTCAACTCCCAGGTGCCCTAGCACTCCCAGGATCTTAAGATCAGGGTGAGCAGAACACAATATCTGTTCCAACACCACTAGGAGTAAATAGGACCAACAGGATCCAATGACAAAGGAACCGTGCCTGACCAGTGGCTTGGGTTCCTTCTGGTCTGTGCCAGTCTACATTGGGAGTGAACTCAGAGAAACTCACAGAAGTTATGAACCAAATGAATCTAAGAAGTATTTATAGATCATTTCATCTGAAAGCAAAAGAGTATACTTTCTTCTCAGTACCTCATGATACCTTCTCCAAAATTAACCATATAATTGGCCACAAAACAAGCCTCAACAGATAAAAGATTGAAATAATCCCATGTACCCTACCAGATCACCATGGACTAAGGCTAGTCTTAAATTCCAACAAAAACAACAGAAAATACACATGCTCATGGAAACTGAATAATGTTCTACTCCATGATAACTTGGTCAATGAAGAAATAAAGAAAGAAATTAAAGACTTTTTAGAATTAAATGAAAATGAAGGCACACCATACCAAAACTTATGGGACACAATGAAAGCAGTGGTAAAAGGAGAACTCAGAGCTCTAAGTGCCTCCAAAAAGAAACTGGAGAGATCTTACACTAGCAATTTGACAGCACACTTGAAAGTTCTAGAACAAAAAGAAGCAAATACACACAAGAGGAGTAAACAGCAGGAAATAATCAAACTCAGAGCTGAAATCAACCAAATAGAAACAAAAAGAACTATGCAAAGAATCAACAAAACCAGGAACAGGTTCTTTGTGAAAATCAACAAGATAGATAAACCCTTAGCAAAGCTAACAAGAGGGCACAGAGACAGTATCCAAATTAACAAAATCAGAAGTGAAAAGGAAGACATAACAACAAAAACCATGGAAATTCAAAAAAATCATCATATCCTACTACCAAAGTTTATACTCAACTAAATTGGAAAATCTGGATGAAATAGACAATTTTCTAGACACAATATGCCAAAGTTAAAACAGGATCAGATAAACCATCTAAACAGTCCCATAACCCCTAAAGAGATAGAAGCAGTTATTAATAGTCTCCCAACCAATAAAATCTCAGGACGAGATGGGTTCAGTGGAGAATTCTATCAGACCTTTAAAGAATACCTAATACCAATACTCTTCAAAATATTGCACAAAATGGAAACAGAAGGTAAACTACCCAAGTCATTTTATGAAGCCACGATTATGCTTATATCTAAACCACACAAAGACCAAATGAAGAAAAACAACTTCAAACCATTCCCTCTCTTATAAACATTGATACAAAAATACTCAATAAAATTCTGGCCGACATACGAGAACACACCACGATCAAGTAAGCTTCATCCCAGGGATGCAGGGATGATTCAATATATGGAAATCCATCAATGTAATCCATTACATAAGCATACTCAAAGCAAAGAACACATGGTCATTTCATTAGATACTGAAAAAGCATTTGACAAAGTTCAGCATCCCTCCATGTTAAAAGTCTTGGAAAGAGCAGGAATTCAAGGCCCATACCTAAACATAATAAAAGTAATATACAGCAAACCAGTAGCCAACATCAAACAGAATGGAGAGAAACTTCAAGTAATCACACTAAAACCAGAGATTAGACAAGGCTGCCCTTCTTTCTCTCCCTATCTTTTCAACATTGTACTTGAAATTATAGCTGCAGCCATTATACATTATACAACAAAAGAAGGTCAAAAGAATACAAATTGGAAAGGAAGATGTCAAAGTATATCACTATTTGCAGATGATATTATCATATACTTAAATGACCCAAAAAATTCTACCAGAGGACTCCTAAAGCTGATAAACAACTTCAGAAAAGTGGCTGGATATAAAAATAACTCAAACAAATCAGTAGCCTTCCTTCCTCTACTCAAAGGAGAAACAGGCTGAGAAAGAAATTAGGGAAATGACACCCTTCACAATAGCCACAAATAATATTACATCCTTTGGTGTGACTCTAACCAAGCAAGTGAAAGATCTATATGATAATAAGGAAATCGAAGGAGATCTCAGAAGAGAGAAAGATCTCCCATGCTCATGGACTGGCAGGATTAATATAGTAAAAATGACAATCTTTCTGAAAGTAATCTACTGATTCAATGCAATTCCCATCAAAATTCCAACTCAATTCTTCATAGATTTAGAAAAGAACCATTACAAAATTCATTTGGAAAAACAAAAAACCCAGGATAGTGAAAACTATTCTCAACAATAAAAGACGTTTAGGGGAAGCACCATCCTCTGCCATCCTCTGCTACATGTGCAGCTGGAGCCATGACTCCTACCATGTGCACTCTTTGGTTGGTGGTTTAGGCCCTGGGAGCTCTGGGGGTATTGGTTAGTTGTCCCTCCTATACGGCTATAAATCCTTTCAGCTCCTTGGGTCCTTTCTCTAGCTCCTTCATTGGGGACCCTGTACTCAGTCCAATGGATGGCTGTGAGCTTCCACTTCTGTATTTGTTAGGGACTGACAGAGTCTCTCAGAAGACAGCTATATCAGGCTCTCGTCAGCAAACCCTTGTTGGCATCCACAATAGTATCTGGGTTTGGTGATTGCATATGGGATTGATCCCCCGATGGGGCAGAACTTCTAGTAGAATCACCATCCATGACCTCAAGCTGTAGTACAGAACAATTGTGACAAAAACTGCATGGTATTGGTACAGTGACAGGCAGGTAGATCAATGGAATAGAATTGAAGACCCAGAAATTAGCCCACACACCTATGGTCACTTGATCTTTGACAAAGGAGTTTTTCCAATGGAAAAAAGAAAGCATTTTCAACAAATGGTGCTAGATCAACTGACGGTTAGCATGTAGAAGGATGCAAATCGACCCATTCTTATTTCCTTGTATAAAGCTCAAGTCCAAATGGATCAAGGACCTCCACATAAAGCCAGATACACTGAAACTAATAGAAAAGAAAGTGGGGAAAAGCTTTGAGCACATGGGCACAGCAGAAAATTTCCTGAACAGAACACCAATATGTCATCTCTGTCATTGCCTGGCCCATGGCACCAATAGCTTATTCTCTAAGATCAAGAATTGACAAATGGGACCTCATAAAATCGCAAAGCTTCTGTAAGGCGAAGGACACTGTCAATAAGACAAAATGGCAACCAACAAATTAGAAACGATCTTTACCAATCCTGTATCTGATGGAGGGCTAATATCCAATATACACAAAGAACTCTAGAGGTTAGATTCCAGAAAACCATATAACCCTAAAATGGGGTACAGAGCTAAACAAAGAATTCTCAACTGAGGAATACTGAATGGCTGAAAAGCACCTAAAGAAAGGTTCAACATCCTTAGTCATCATTGAAATGCAAATCAAAACAATCCTGCAATTCCACCTCACACCAATCAGAATGGCTAAGGTCAAAAACTCAGATGACAGCAGATGCTGGTAAGGATGTGAAGAAAGAGGAACACTCCTTCATTGCTGATGGGATTGCAAGCTAGTACAACCACTCTGAAAATCAGTTTGGTGGTTCCTCAGAAAATTGTACATAGTACTACCTGAGGACCCAGCAATACCACTTCTGGTCATATATCCAGAAGGTGCTCTCATATGTAATAAGGACACATGTTCCACTATGTTCATAGCAGCCTTATTTATAATAGCCAGATGCTGGAAACAACACAGATATCCCTCAACAGAGGAATGGATACAGAAAATGTGATACATTTACACAATGCACAATGGTGTACTTCTCAGCTATTAAAAACAATGAATTTATGAAATTCTTAGGCAAATGGATGGACTTGGAGGATATCATCTTGAGTGAAGAAACCCAATCACAATATAATACACATGGTATGCACTCTCTGATAAATGGATATTTGCCCAGAAGCTCAGAATACCCAAGATACAATCCACAAACCACAAGAAACTCAAGAAGAAGGAAGACCAAATTGTGGATACTTCGATCCTTCTTAGAAGGGGAAACAAAATACCCATTTATAGAGACAAAGTGTGGAGCAGAGACTGAAGGAATGACAAACCCGTAAGTTTTCTTCAGAAGAATACTTGATGCATTACTCAATATAAACTTTAGTGTTTTACAATAAAAATTGAAATAAAATATGGAAGAATTATAAAAGAGCTTCTATAAATATTGACAATATGAAAATTGCAGAGAACAAAGCACAGCAGGACACGTTTTACATGGATATTGCATAGGATATTAAAGATGCTCAAGTAGACTAAAAAAAAAAACAAACAAAATGTGGTATAGCTGGATCTTGAGAGAGATCAATACTGAGCAACCACCACACTGGGTTGCCATATAGTGGGTGTGCAATTCACTCCCACCAGGAATGAATCAGTGTTAACATTATTTTATATCCTCTTCACCATGAGCAGTCATTTGTTTTATTGATCATAGCCATTCGTATGATGTAAGATGAAATCTGAATGTAGATTTGATTTTCATTTCCGTGATGACTAAAAATGCTGGACATTTCTTCACGTGTTTTTCGGTCATTTCAAATATAACTCATTCTTAAATGGTTATATTGATACCTAGTTTTCTATGTTCTTTATATGTTTTGTATTTAGCCTTTTATTGGCTGGACACTTCTTAAAACATGGTCCCATGTTGCTGTCCTTTGACATGCAGAAGATTCTCAGTTTTATGAGGTCTATTTATTGATTGTTAATCTTTGTTCCCGTGATAATAGAATTTGATTCAATACTCTTTTTGCTGAGAAAATAAGTAAAGGCTATTACCTACTTTCTCCTTTATCATGTTCACTTATGTGGTGTTTTTAGACGGACTTGATCCATTTTGGAGTTGAGTTTTGTGCAGGGTGATAAATGTGGATCTATCTGCACCCTGTACATGCAGAGAACTACTTTGATCACAACCATTTGTTGAAGGTACTGCCCTTTACTCCAGACTGTGTTTTTGGATTCCTTATAGAAAATCAGATGTCTATAATTGTAATTTTATGTTTTCTTTCTCAATCTTATTCCATTTTATCCACAGCTTTCTATTTTTTATTACTATTTCTTTATAATAAAACTTGAACTCATGGATTATGATAAGTGTATACAGTATATCTTTTATGATTCTGGATTGTTTTAGCTATCCTGTTACTTTTTTATTTATGTGTGTGTGTTTCCATGTGAAGCTGAAAATTGTCTTTCAAGATTGGTGTAGAATTGTGTTGAAATTTTAATGATGATTATATTGAATATGTACATTGCTTTTAGCAGGATGGGCATTTTTCACTATTAATTTTTACTATTATTTATTAATCATATCAATTCGAGAGCACTAGAAAATTTTCATCTTCTAATAACTTTCTTCAGTTTTCTTCATCAATGTCTTAATGTTTTATCTAACAAGTCTCTCACTTGTTTGATTAAAGTTGTTGCAAGATAGTATACATTTGAGGCTAGTGTGAAAGTGTTGTTTCTGTGAGTTTTTTCTCAATTCATTTGCATATGGGAAGGCTAATCATTTTGTAAGTAAATTTTATATGCAGTTACATTGTTCAATGTATTCATCAGCTATAGAAGTTTCCTGGTAAAATTTTTAGGATCACATATGTATATGATCATCATCTGTAAATAATGATGCTTTGACTTCTTCCTTTTCAATTTGTATCCCTTTGATCTCCTTTAGTTATATTATTATGTATTGTATATATACAGCTCTAGCTAAGACTTCAAGTATTATATTGAACAGGTATGGAAAGAGTGGACAGCCTTGTCTTTTTCCTGATATTAGTGGAATTGCTTTGTGTTTCTCTCTGTTTAATTTGATGTTGGCTATGGGTTTACTGTAAATTGCCTTTATTATGTTGACGTTTGTCCATTGTATCGCTAATATCTGTGATGCTTTTATCATAGAGGGGTGTTGAATTATATAAAAGGCTTTTTAGTCACATAATGAGATAATGAGTTGGGTTTTGTCAGTCTGTGTATATGATGGGCTATATGATTGATTATATATGTTAAAACTTTTCTGCATCACTAAGTTAGGAGTGCTTGATCATAATGAGTCATCTTTTTGATTTATTCTTCAATTTGTTTTTCAGATATTTTCTTGAGAATTTTTGTATCTATATGTATGAAGGAAATTAGTCTATATTCTCTTTTGGGGGTATTTTCATGGTTTGAACATCAGGGCGACTGCGGCCTCTTTAAATAAATTGTAGGAGGATTGTTCTGATTCTATTTTGTGGAATAAATTTCTGAGTATTGGCATTTACTCTTCTTTACAAGTCTGTTAGAATTCTAAATGAAAATTTTCTAGGCCCAGGCTTTTCTTTTGATTAGGAGACATTTAATGTCTGCTTCTATTTAACTATGTGTTATTGATCTGTTTATATTGCTTTTCTGCTTCTAAATTTGGTAAGTAATATGTAAAAATGATCCTTTTTGTTTAGATTTTTCAATTTGTTGGGATGCACATTTTTGAAGTATGCCCTTATGATATTATAGACTTATTTTAGTGTCATTGTTATGTCTTCCTTTTCATCTTTAATTTTGTTTAGTTGGAAATTCTTTCTCTGCCTTTTAGTTAATTTGTATAAGGTTTGTCAATCTTATTGATTCTCCAAGAAACAACATTTTATAAAGTTTGTCAATCATATTGATTTCTCCACGAAACAACTCTTTGTTTTATTGATTCTTTGTTTTTGTTTATTTCCATTTTATTGTATTCAATAAAACCCAATTCTGGGTTTGTCTATTTTTCATCATTTACTAAGTTTGAGTGTGATCTCTTCTTTTTTTCCTCAAAGTTTAAGATATGCTTTTAAGATATTGCTATGATATTTCCCCAATTTATTTTAAAAGTTATGAACTTTTTGAAACTATGAACTTTCCTCTTTGATTTTTTATGCCCTATAAGATTTAGGATTCTTTGATAATCATTCTCATTCAATTCTAGAAAGTCTTTAATTTCAGTATCAACACATTTTTCATTTAATCTTCAGTATTTTAATTTTAATAAGTATGTAAGATCTTTGTTCCTTCTATTTTTATTTATACACAGTTATCTGTGGCAGTAGGATAGGATGTAGGAAGTTATTTCAACTTTCTTATATCTGTTTGGACTTGCTTTATATCCATATAGATGGTAAATTATGGAGAAATTTACATGGTCTTCTCAGAAGATATATGCTTTAGTGTTTCAATGGAAATGTTCTATAAATATTTGTTCACTTCACTTATTTATAACATCAGTTAACTGCATAATTTCTGTTTAGTTTTTGTCTGAGTGACCTTTCTATAGTACAGAAAAAAGTACTGAAGTCTCACACTTTTGGTGTGAGAGAGTGAATGTGTCATTTAAGGGGTACCCATGCTTCATTTATGAACTTAAGCACACATTTGTTTAGTTCATGGATGTTAAAAATTGACATGTCATTTTTTCATTTTTTATTTATTTTTTTTACTTACTGACTTACTTACTTACACTCCAGATTTTATTCCCACCCCTGGTCCACCCTTCAAATGTTCCACAACCTCTAATATCCCCTAACTCCTCCTCATCCCCCTGTCTCCATAAGAATGTCTCCACTCCCCCATCACCACCTCTACCACCCACCCAACAAGACCTCTAAACTCCCTGGGGCTTCCAGTCTCTTGAGGGTTAGGTACATCATCTCTGAATGAACACAGACCCATCTGTCCTGTACTGTATGTGTGTTGGAGGGCTCATATCAGCTGGCTTATGCTGTCTGGTTGCTGGTCCAGTGTTTGAGAGATTTTAGGGATCCAGGTTAATTGAGACTGCTGGTCCTCCTACAGGCTCACCCTCCTCCCCAGCTTCTTCTAGCCTTTCCCTAATTCAGCCACAGGAGTCAGCAACTTCTATATATTTGTTGGGTGCAAATACTTCCATATAACTCTTTCAGTTGCTTGGTGGGTCTTCTGGAGTGCTGTCATGATAGGTCCATTTTTGTGAGCGCTCCATAGACTTAGTAATCATGTTAGGCCTTGGGATCTCCCCTTGAGCTGGATCCTACATTTGCCTATTGCTGGGACATCTTTTCCTCAGGCTCCTCTCCATTTTCATCCTTGCAGTTCTTTCAGACAGGAACAATTATGCGTCAGTTTTGACTGTGGGATGGCAATCGCCTCCTTCACTCTCCTCCCTGTATTCCTGTTGGAGATAGGCTCTATAAGTTCCCTCTCCCTATTGCCTGGCATTTCATCTAAGGTCCCTCCTTTTGAGTCCCTTGTCTCACCTCCCAGGTCTCTAGTACCTTCTGGAGGGCCCCCCAACCTCTTACCTCCTGAGGTTGCCTGTTTCTAATCTTTCTACTTGCCCACAGTGCTTCTGTCTTTTCCTTCACTCAGTACAAGATCAGGTTTCCCTCTCCCCAAGCTCAATCTCTGTCCATTTTCCCTCCCAGGTCCATCCTTCCCTCCCTACTTGTGATTGTTTTTTTTTCTCTCTCTCTCAAGTAGGACTGAGGCATCATCACTTGGCCCTTCAGCTTGTTGACTTTTTGAGTTCTGTGGACTCTATCTTGGGTATTTTGTATTTATTTATTTTTATTTTTATTTTTTGGCTAATATCCACTTATTAGTGAGTACATAGTATGCATGTCCTTTGGGGTCTGAGTTACCTTGCTCAGGATGATATTTTCTAGTTCTATCCATTTGCATGCAAAACTCAGGATATCCTTGTTCTTAATAGCTGAGTAGTGTTCCATTGTATAAATGAACCACATTTTCTGTATCCATTCTTCTGTTGTGGAACATTTGGGTTGTTTCCACCTTCTTGCTATCAGAAATAAGGCCATTATGAACATAGTGGAATATGTGCCCCTGTGGCATGCTGAGGTATATTTTGGGTATATTCCCAAAGTTGGTATTTCTGGGTCTTAAGGTAGATCTATTTCCAATTTTCTGAGGAGCCTCTAGATTGATTTCCAAGTGGATGTACCAGTTTGTAATCCCACCCACAATGGAGGAGTGTTCATATTTCTCCTCATCGTTGCCAACATGTGTTGTCTCCTGAGGTTTTGATCTTAGTCATTCTGGTTGCTGTAATGTAGAAGCTCAGGGTTCTTTTCATTTGCATTTCTCTGGTTACTAAGGACTTGGAACATCTCTTTAGGAGCTTCTCAGCCATTCGAGATTCCTCTGTTGTGAATTCTTGGTTTAGTTCTATATCCCATTTATTGATTGGGTTGTTTGGTCTTTTGGTGTTTAGCATTTTAAGTTATACACACACACACACACACACACACACACACACACACACGTATATATGTATTGCATATTAGCTTTCTATTGAATGTGGGGTTAGTGAAGATTTTTCCCAATCTGTATGTTGCTGATTTTTTCCTATTGACTATGTCCTTTGCCTTACAGAGCTTTTCAGTCTCATGAGGCTCCATTTAACAATTCTTGATCTGAGAGCCTGGGCCACTGGAGTTCTGTTTAGGTAATTTCCTCGTGTGCCAATGATATGTACCATTTTTCATACATTGTACATTGTACCAATATGTATCATTTTTCCCTACCTCCCCTGATTTGTTTTGGTTTGAAGTCTATTTTATCAGGTAACACTACACTGGCTTGTACCTTAGTTCTGTTTGCTTAGACTATCATTCTTAATCCTTTTATTCTAAAGTATGGTATATTCCTAAAGTAAAGCTTTGTTTCTTCGATACAGCAGAAAGATGACTCCTGTTTTGGTATCCATTCTGTTAGTTTGTGTCTTTTTAGGGAAAATTGAGATGATTGATATGGAAAGATATCAATGAGCAATGTTTACTGATTCCTGATTTTCTATTGTTGTCATTGTGGTGGTGGGGTAGTGTGTGTGTATATGTATATGTATATGTATATGTATATGTATATGTATATGTATATGTATATGTATATGTGTTTGTATATGTGTTTTTCCCTCTTGATTTGTTGTACTCTTTGTTCTGTTTTAGGCTGGAGCTTTCCTTCTAACACCTTTCAGAGGGCTTAGAAAAATCTTGCATTAAAATGGTCTTATTATATAATATATTATTTTATCTAAATTATTGAAAGTTTATGGTACATTGTATTCTTAGTTGGCATTTGTGGTCTCATCTAATCTGTCAAATATCTATCTAGGCCATTCTGGACACTAGATTTTCCAGTGAGAAGTCAAGTGTTAACCTAATAGATCTGGTTTTATATTAATTTGACTTTCCCCTTAATATTCATTGTTTGTTCTGTATTGTTTAATGTTTTGTTATTATTTTATCAAGAGGGGAATTTATTTTCTGGTTCAGTCTATTTGATTTCTATATTCTTATTATACTTTGATGAATTTCTTTTATGTTATGAAAATTTTCTTTTATGATTTTGTTCAAAATATTTTCTGTGCCTTTAACCTGAGATGTTTTTCTTCTTCCTCTGTTCCTATATTATTCTTAGATCAAGTTACAGATATAGGCAGGACAATCAGAATAACATTTTAAGTAACTTTTTTCACTGTAAATTTCAAAAGCCAGAAAAACTTGGAAAAATATACACTGGGTTTGATGCCTGACCAGACTTCTATACCCACCCAAACTGTCTTCCATAATCAAAAAACAAATGTTTCCTACATTAAAATATGTTAATTAACTTTAATTAAGCAAGCACATACAGAAGATACTAGAAGAAATATATCAGGAAGAATATGAAAAAGGTGGTAGAGGAAGAGGAATCAGAAGAGGAGGAGGAGACAAAAGAGGTGATAGTGAAAAAATTACAATATTAGGTTTATGATTAAATAAAACAGAACTGAAAAACAAATGGCCTAGATTCAACAAAATGGGAAGAATCTGCATCTAGTTTTCAATATTAACAGTAAATATCAAGTGGCCCAATTCTTAAATCAAAAAGTCCATTAGTAGATAGATCAGGGTTTTTTTTTTTTTTTTAAAAAAAGATCCATCTTTTTAGTTGTCACTAAGAATCATACTTCACTATCAGAGATAAAAATCTAACTTATAGTGAAAAGATGGTGAAGGAATTCTAGCTACATTAAAGTAGAAAACAAGAAGAGGTTACTATTCTGTTTAGGCAAGGCCCTGGTTGTGGGAGGGGACTACCCATTCATCTCCAAATTTTTAACCCAGAGTGGCTCCTGTCTAAAGAAAATAGAGGGACAAAATGTGGAGCAGAGACTGAATGAAAGGCCATCCAGAGACTTCCCAACCTGGGGATCCATCCCATATACAGTTACCAAACCCAGACTCTACTGTGGATGCCAAGAAGTATATGCTGATTGGAGCCTGATATAGCTGTCTCCTGAGAGGTTCTACCAGAGACTGATAAATACGGAGGAGAGTTAGATGCTCACAGCCAACCATTGGACTGAGCATGGGGACCCCAATGGAGGGGTTAGAGAAAGGACTGAAGGAACTGAAAGTGTTTGCAACCTCATAGGAAGAACAACAATATCAACCAACCAGACCCCCCAGTGCTTCCAGTGACTAAACCACCAACTAATGAGTACACACAAAGGGTCTCATTGCTCTGGCTGCATATGTAGCAGAGGATGGCATTGTTTGGCATCAATGGGAGGAGAGGCCCTTGGTCCTGTGAAGGCTCCATGCCCCACTGTAGGGGAATGCCAGGGCCCTGAGGTAGGAGTGGGTGGGAGAGTACCACTGTCATAGAAACAGGAGGAGGGGGATTAGATGGGGTTCATTTACTTTCCCTAAATAGGGATTGAAAAGATTAAATAGTTTTTATTACAAGTGTATCAAGGCTGTCACAAAATTACATAGCATTTGTAGAACAGGATAGAATAAGGGTATTGATTATTAGTGCAATGCAAGAGAGATCATGAGAGTGTTTGAGATATCTCAACTAAACTGTTTTTTTTCCTACTTACATATTTAAATGCTGTACTATGTTTTATAATTTGTGATATCTATATTCTTAATCTACCATGAGGACAGCTATCTGCATTCATATACCATTATGAGTCAATTCGAATGTCTTTCTAAACATTGTTCATTGACATATACACAGATCTTGAAAATTAAAATTTATAACATTCAATTTACAAATGAAAATCATTATAACTTAATGTAATTTTTAAGTGAAAATATTATTTTGTTCTTTAACGGTGAGTAATTATTTACTGCATTGTGAATATCTGGGTATTAAAGGAGATAGAAACCATCATACTTTATCTATAAGCTAGTAAATATTATAAATACTCCACATATTCCTTAGGGTGTGCTTAAATCAAATGGTCCTTAATGTCAGTAAGCATGTGAGCAAGAAACAAAGGTTGACATCCAATTAACATGGTGTGTTACAGATTTAATGGGCAGTAATAAATTCACATCCATTCTTTGGCACTTTTATAAAATGTGTGGTAACAAGTGGAATAAACCAGAGGGATGTTGCTCCATTGATTTGTAATAAATTCCTTTTAAATTATTTGTTTTCAGGGAGGAGAAATTTGTTTTGCAGTGAAAGCCATAGGTTATTTAAACTTTTGCCTCCACAGTAAAACCAAATAATAAAATACAAATCCGTATGCTATTTAGGAATCTCATAGGCTCTAAGCTCTAGCTTGCTATGTTATTTGATTTTATTTTTAGCCACACAACTTGTAGCTGTTTCTGGAGTCTCCTTTATTATTTTATTGCCAGTATTCAGAAAGTTCCATGTTGTCAAGAGATTCCTCCCACCAAGGATTTTAACAAAATGTAACAGTAAAGTTTTAATGAACAAGCAAACTTTTGCATACAAATTTATAATTCCAAGGTTTTTATATCGGAAAATATGTCTATAAATGATAACATGGGCATGTTTTTCTATGAGATGAACTATAAAAGTAATTTCATGATAATGATTTATCTTTTATATGTAGAATATTATATTTTGTAATAATTGGTAGTGTACATATTGTATCCAGAGTCTATCTAAAGCTGTGTGATGTGTATCTGAGTGTATCATAACTAATATTTTTATAATTATTTTTTGTAATATAATTACTTTTTCAAAGTAATCTTTCTCATAAAATTATATCTTAATCATTTTATTATGTGTGACATTTTGAATTTTATTTTGCATCTGAAGTAAACAATATCTAATTCTATGAGAAGTATTAATTGGTAAATTACTCAATTTCCTTCCTGTGTACCCAGTGAGATTTTACGTATTGATACATTCCCAAGGGACAAACACTAAAAGTTTTTAACTTTTCCACTTCCTACATAGTCACCATTGTTTATATGGGTTGAAACTCATCATTATGAAAGTCAGGTCCCCCAAATTCTCCATCTTATTAATAGATATATTACAAACAATGAACCACCCTATTCCATTTTGTGTTCCACTCTGGCTTTCTCACCAAAATTCTACTTTTCGCTTTAATTTTATCTTTTTTAAATTTATTTTTAATTAATCATTTCATTCATTTACACCTCAAATGATATCCCCCTTCCTAGTTAACCCTACGGAAGTCCCCACCCCATCCCATCTGCCTAGCAGAGGATGGCCTTGTTTGAAAGTTTTATCTTTTTATTGCCCCATTTCTTATATGGGTGAGATCATGTTGAATTTGTCTTCATCTGACTTAATTAATGCACTCAGCAATTCTCATTTGTTTATGCAAATGGAAATATTTCCTGTTGATTCCAGAATATCATTCCATTACATATAGACCACTTTTTGTTTGTTAGTAGTCAAAACATGTAGGAGGAGAAATTTTAGACATGCTTCCTAAAGAATTATTTCTTCGTTTTGAAAAATTGGACAAATTTGTCATCATGAAATTCTACATGTTAGCCCTATAACTCAGTTCCTTAAAATTGATGAGGCAAGTATGATAACTACTATACTATGAAAACAATACAGTTCCTTAAATTGTGAAACAAATTGTTGTATATATTCTCATAAAACCTTCTTCATAATTACTAATCTCACAAAAATTTGTTCTATAGGAGGCATAGTTCATGACTAATTTAGTTCTATTGCACTATATCACTCTATTACTTATTTAGTTCTATTTTTATTTCAGGTTGAACTCTATTCAATGTTTCTTTCTTTTGAATGGTGTTTTCAGATCTTTTATACCTTTTTGCCATTTCATTCATTTACAGATTTTTGCCTTCATTTGTGTTTTCTTGGAGCTCACTGAGGTATTCCTTCACTGTATCTTTAGTGAGTTGTTTGTTTTTGTCTTCCTTAAACTCCTTGAATTCTTTGATGGAATTCTTGGGGATTTCTTTCAAGGTCTCTATGTTGGGGTTCAACTCAGCAATTATAATTTGAAAGTACTATTTTAAATGTTATATTGTAGGAGAGAATGATTGTTTTGTTGATGGTTGTAATGCTTGATTTATTTTGTTTTGCTTTTAATTTTTATCTTTTTAAAATTTAGTTCCCTTTACTTTATGTGCATATGTACTTTGCTTGCATGTATGTCAACATCGGAGTGTTAGATCTTGAAGTTATAGTCAGTTATATGCTGCCTGTGGGTGCTGGGATTTGAACTGGGTCCTCTGTACAAACAGTCAGTTCCCTTAACCACAGAGCAATTTTGAAGATGTGACTGTTTTGAACACATTGTTTGTGCTTTTATGATGAGTTCTTAGAAATTATGTGAATTATTCTGTTGTTGCTGTTGGTTGTGTTCCCGAAGGAGACAGAGCAGTCTGATTTGTATAAGAGATGTATATCACTTCTCAAACATGGAGGTTGAAAACTATGGGCAGTAATCCTCAGACTGATTTAGAAAACTGGTTATGAGACCTGGTTCCATTAAGGACTGATGTGAGTACAGTGGGTTTATGGATGAGGGGATGAACTCAACAGGTTGGCAAGAATATAGGGTATACACGCCTATCTGAACCTGGAGGGCAGGTATTAAATGCATTGACTGGATAAGGTCTGGCAGAGAGAGATCAACCATGTTATGATGGTTAATACAAATGCTGAGAATAGATAAAAATGCTTCCAGATAGAAAGACTGAGACAGATGTAGCAGTAGATAAAAATTTATGAAGAAAGCATGGCTCATGGACACCATGATTATTAATAATAGTGTCTGGAGTTTTGACTTGTTTTTTTCTTAGCAACTATCTTAACAGATATGATCTTTGCCACACCTATGCATCTATGCCACTGGCACACTGCTATCCTACAAACTCTTTACATCCTGTACTCAGTACACTTTGGAGAGTCCACCTGCCTGTCAATCAGAAAGTAAATACTTCAACTAAAACCTGCAAGTAATTTGGGAATGTAACATTTGTCCATCAGTAATGACCTCATCATACTTAGGCAGTAGGTTTCAATCAGCATCAATCTCTTATAAAACCAAAAGCCTAAGAGTCTAGTAGGTGAGAATGGTAGAATAACATGAAACTTTATGTACAATCCCAGATCAAACTAAGATAATATGAATCGTATCAATTACCAAATAATCTCCTTTTCAGCTCCATAAAAGCCAGAGATTTCCTATATTAGTGATTCAACCACACGGCTGTCTTTTAGTCACAAGAGTGAATTTATTCAAACTTAACTGAATCTGTTATCTGATAAAATTCTAATCCAAATGACTGTGTGTTTCATAAATGCGACTTTAATCTAAGCCATATGGCTACCTCTCGTTGCATTTTTTAATTATATATATGGCCCAATATTTTTCACAATGAAAACATTCTTACTGAAAGAAGAAAAAAATCAGTTATAGTTCATTTACCTAATGATATGTGGCTAGCAGACATCAATAATAAATAGGTATCTCAAAAAGAATAATTAAGTATAATAGTTGGAATGATTCATCCTAAGTAGCAGGAGTTAACAGTAAAATTAAAATCAACCGAAGTGAAAGAAACTTACATTTAGAAATGGACAGGACAAAATGATAAGATGTGAACTATATGGAATTCAATTATGTATATATACACATATATATATATGTGTGTGTGTGTGTGTGTGTGTGTGTGTGTGTGTGTGTGTGTGTGTATATATAAAACTTTATATAACTTTAAGGTAATCAATGTAAAATAAACAACAGATATTTCATGAATTTGTTAGTTTTTGGCATGAATAAAACATAAAACTATATGAAATGAATACAAGTTATATACACATAATATCTCTACTCTTGAATTTTGTCTTTTTTGTGTTTTCCCTTCTTAGATTCCAGCATCTACTGTTATCTTTGAAATGAAATCAATTTGTGAATTTCCTAAAATATCTTATAAATAAAGTCATGCATTATATATATATAATATATATATAACATAATATATAATATATATAATATATAAGATAGATAGATAGATAGATATAGATAGATAACTTTATTTCAGCCCTTGCAGTTATTCCAAAAGTTATTGATATGGATAATGATGGGGTTATTATTTTAATCACATTCAATTATTTAATAATATTTCATTTTGTGTATAGATTTCTATAATATGTCTTATTTTGGCGGACTGAGTAGGAGAGGGCCCATGATACTTTAAACCTGCACAAAAAATTACAGGTAGTCAGAAATTGGACATAGTACTACCAGAGGACCCGGCTATACCACTCCTGGGCATATACCCAAAAGATACTGCAACATGTAAGAAGGACACATGCTCCACCATGTTCATAGCAGCCTTATTTATAATAGCCAGAACCTAGAAACAACCCAGATGTCCCTCAACAGAGGAGTGGATACAGAAATTGTGGTACATCTACACAATGGAATGCTACTCAGCTATTAAAAACAATAAATTTATGAAATTCTTAGGGAAATGGATGGATCTAAAGAATATCATCCTGAGCGAGGTAGCAAATCACAAAAGAACAAACACGGTATGCATTCTCTGATAAGTGGTTATTAGCCCAGAAGTTTGGAATACAGGAAGAACAACCCAGAAACCACAAGGAACTCAAGAAGGAAGACCAAAAGGTGGACATTGCATTCCTTCTTAAAAGGGGGAACCAAATACCCATGGAAGGAGTTGCAGAGATTAACTATGGAGCAGAGACTGAAGGAAGGGCAAGCCAACCTAAATATAGCTATCTCCTGAGAGGCTATGACAGCACTTGACTAATACAGATGTAGAGGCTCACAGACATCTATTGATCTGAGTACAGGGTCCCCAGTGAAGGAGTTAGAGAAAGGACTAATGGAGCTAACGGGTTTGCAGCCCCTTAGGATGAGCAACAATATGAACTAACTAGTACCCTCAGAGCTCCCAGGGTCTCAACCACCAACCAAGAACTGCTCATGGAAGGGTTTGATTGTTCGGGAAGCATGTGTATAGTAGAGGATTGCAATTTGATCATCAATAGGAGGAGAGGATCTCGGCCCTGTGAAAGTTCTGTGCCCCAGTGTAGGGAAATGCCAGGGCCAATAAGTGGTAGAGGGTGGGGTGGCAGGAATGGGGAGGGGGGAGGCAATGGGTTTGTTTTTGTTGTTTTTGTTTATTTCTTTGGTTTTTTTGGAGAGGAAACTGGGAATGGAGAAATTTATATGTAAATAAAGAAAATATCTAATAAAAAATTACAGATAGTTAAGAAATATTGGAATCTCCAGAAATAGTCTTGTTTTTCTTGAAAATCAAGAAAAAGTACATGGAGAATTTGGAGGGAAGAAAGTGAAGGGAAAATGATGTAATTATAGTATAATCTCAAAAGTCAAAGAAGTAATTGAAGAAAGAAAATCCATGAGAAAGATTTTGCATGACATCAGCTTTCAATTCTCTACCTGAGAAAGAGATGTCTAGATCATACTATTGATAAACATTCAGTCTTTTAAGAACCTGGTACCTAAATTTGTAACACTTTAGATTATTTTTTAATTATAATGAAACTTAATTTCTCTAAAACCTTGTAAAATTTTGCATAGTCATTTCCTTTTAGCTCTTCTGACAGACTGCATTACTATATTTTATCTGTATTTTACAGATTAGAAATGTGAATATATTTTGTGTCCTTATTATTCATTCATTTTTCATCTTTAGTGACCTGTTGTTCAATATGAGAATATGACCAAAAGTCCATCAATGAGTGAATGGAAAACAATTGACTAACATCAATCAATAGAAAATGACATCATCATAAAGACTATAATACTGATATTCACAACAGCATATCTCTTTCTTATAGGACTGTGACGAACAGCAATAAGTAAAACATGATACATTTAATGATTCATTTTCTGAACTTGCAAAATAACTTATAGACAACAATATAATAAGTATTTCAGAAATATGAGACAACACACAGGAACATAAAATATGCCATGTGAGTACAACATGCATGTACAAATGACATCTGATAAAAGTAATAATACAATCCTTCCAGCCTGCGCCTTCCACCTGGGCAGATCATCAGCTGTCTGACCCCCTGAAGACCCCATAGTCTGAAAGCCCCCCTGTAGATCAGCTGCACTCAGGGCAACAGACCTCATAATTTGAAGACCTGGGCAGATCATCAGCTGTCTGACCCCCTGAAGACCCCATAGTCTGAAAGCCTCCCTGAAGACCAGCTGCACTCAGGGCAACAGACCTCATAATTTGAAGACCACCCAAGAGATCTTCTGCAGCCAGAGCAAAAGACCATTTGTGTCTGCCCCTCTGAAGACCCCACAGTCTGAAGGCCTCCCTGGATATCTGCTACACTCAGGGAAACAGGTAAGAAGCCTTCCCAAATAACCACAGAAGCTGGCATACCTGTGGAGCCCAGAGGACTTGAGAACCATCACCTCTGCTAGAATTCCAACTCCCTTCCAGTCTGCACATTCTGCCTGGGGAGATCATCAGCATGTCTGTCCCTCTGAAGACCCTACAGTCTGAAGACCTACCAGATCTGCTGAACCCAGGGCAAAAGACCTCACAGTAGGAAGGCATCCTAGGAGATCTGCTGCAGCTAGTGATGCAGGTCTCTCAAAGGACCTGCACCAACCCAGGAATCTGGCTGAAGGCTCCAAACAGAGACATCAAGGCCAGTTAAAATCAGAGATAATCAGGTGTTGAGAGGCAAGAATAAGACCATAAGCAACAGAAGTCAATATACTTTGGCACCAGCAGAACCCAATTCTCCCACCTCAGCAAGCCCTGGACACCACAGCATACCTAAACACCATAATGCTAAACAAAAGTTCTATCTCATAAAGACAATAGAGTCCTTTATGGATGATATAAATAACTCACTGAAAGAAATACAGGAAAATACATGTAAACAGGTAGAAGCTCTTAAAGAGGAAATAAATACATCCCTTAAAGAATCATACGAAAACAGACAAGTAGGTGAAGGAATTCAACAATGCAGTCTAAGAACTATAAATGAAAGTAGAAAAAATAAAGAAATAATGAATAAAGGCAACCCTGGAAATAGAAAACCTAGAAAAAAGGTCAGGAGGTACAGAAGCAAGCATTGCCAAGAGAATACAAGAAATAGAAGAAAGAATCTCAGGCATAGAAGATACCTTAGAAGATATGGCACAATGGTCAAAGAAAGTACAAAACATAAAAAACTAATAATGGAAAATATCCAGGAAATCAGCGCACAAACAAAAGGCCAAACCTAAGAATAATCAGAATAGAAGAGAACAAAGATTCCCAGCTGAAAGGACCAGAAAACATCTTCAACAGAATCATAGAAGAAAACTTCCCCAACCTAAAGAAAGAGATGGGCATAAATGCACAAGAAGGTGACAGAATACCAAATAGATTGGACAAAAAATGAAAATTCTCTTGTAACACAATAATCAAAACACTAAATGCACAGAACAAAGAAAGAATATTAAAAGTTGTAATGGGAAAAGTCCAAGTAATATATAAAGGCAGATTCATAAGAAAGGTTATTAGCACAGAAGTCTGGAATACAGGAAGAACAACCCACATTCCACAAGGAACTCTAGAAGAAG
>NW_022196905.1:199330088-199355273 GCF_008632895.1 Mastomys coucha
AAAAAAAAAAAAAAAGAGAGAGAGAATTATATCAGATTTCTCAACAGAGTCTTTTAAAGCTAAAAGATCCTGGACAGATGTCATGCAGACTGTAAGAGAACACAAATTCTAGCCCAAGCTACTATATCATGCAAAACTCTCAATCATCATAGATGGCGAAACCAAAATATTCCATGACAAAACCAAATTTAATAAACATTATCTATGAATGCAGCCCTATATTGGATTCCAGAAGAAAAACTCCAACAAGAGGGGAATAGCTACACCAAAGGAAAAACAAGAAATTAATCATCTCAAAACAGAACCAAAAGGGGAGAATCACACACACATAATGCCATTTATCTCTCCTTAATATCTCACAATATCAATGGATTCAATTTGCTAATAAGAAGATACAAGCTAACAGACTGGATATGCAAACAGGATGCAGTATTTTGCTGCATATAAGAAACACACATCAATGACAAAGACAGACCCTACCACAGATTAAAAGCCTGCAAAAAGTCTTACAAGAAAATGTTCCCAAGAAACAAGCTGGAGTTGCAATTGTAATATCTGATAAAGTAGACTTTTGACCAAGAATTACCAAGAGAGATGGGGAAGGACACTTAATATTCATAAAAGGAAAAATAGACCAAAAGAAAGTCTCAATTCTAAACATCTATGGCCAAAATGCAAGGGTACATAAATTCATAAAAGAAATGTTACTAAAGCTCAAAACACACATTGAACCACATATAATAATAATAGTGAGAGACTTAAACATCCCACTCTCACCAAAAGACAGGTCATTGAAACAGAAACTAAACAGAGACACAGAAAAACTAATAGAGGTTATGAACCAAATGGATTTAACAGATATCTACAGAACATTTTATCTAAAACAAAAGAATGTACCTTCTTCTCAGCACCTCATGGTACCTTCTCCAAAACTGACCATTTAATTGGTCACAAAACAAGCCTCAACATATACAAGAAGATAGAAATAATACCATACATCCTATCAAAAACACCAAGAAATAATGCTAAACTTCAATAACGACAAAACAACAGAACACACACATACCCATGGAAATTGAACAATACTCTATTCAATGGTAATGTTGTCAGGGAAAAAATAAATAAATAAATTAAAGATGTACTCAAATTCAGTAAGAATGATGACACAACGTACCCAAACTTGTGGGACACAGTGAAAGCAGTGTTTAGAGGAAAGTTCTTAACACCAAGTGCCCTGATAAAGAAACTGGACAGATCTTACACTAGCAACTTAACCCAACACCTGAAAGCTCTGGAACACAAAGGAGCAAACACATCCAAGGGGAGTAGATGGTAGAAAATAAACTTAGGGTGGAAATCATCCAATTAGAAACAAAGAGATTGATACAAGAATGAACAAAACCAAAAGCTGGTTCTTTGAGAAATAAACAAAATAGATAAATCTTATACAAACTAAATAAAAAACAGAGACAGTATATAAATTACCAAAATCAAAGAAATAATAAAGGAGACATAATAGTAGAAACTGAGGAAATTAAAAAAAAAAAATCATCAGATCCCCTCGAAAGCCTATACTCAATAAACCTGGAAAATCTAGATGAAATGGATGGTTTTCCAGACAGATATCATGTACCAAAATTAAATCAAGAGCTGGTAAACAACTCAAACAGTCCCATATCCCCTAAGGAAATAGAAGAAATCATTACAAGCTTCCCAAACAACAACAACAACAGAAAAAGTCCAGGGTCACATGGCTTTAGTAGAGTAATCTACAAGACATTCAAGCAGGAGCCAATATGAATATCCCCCAAACTATTCCGTAAAATATAAATAGAAGGAAAACTGTCTAATTCTTTCTATGAAGCCACAATTTCACTAATACCTAAGCCACACAAGACCCATCAAAAAAGAGAACTTCAGACCATTTCACATATGAATATGAATGCAAAAATACTCAATAAAATTCTCAGAAACCAAATCCAAGAACACATCAAAAACCATCATTCAACATAATCAAGTAGGGTTTGTTCCAGGGATGCCTGGTTGGTACAATATATGAAAATCCATTAACGTAATACAATATGTAAACAAGCTTAAAAAATCACATGATCAACTCAATAGATGATGAAATAGCATTTGAAAAAAATACACAACCACTTCATGTTAAAAGTATTGGAGCAATCAGGAATTGATTGCCTATACCTAAACATAATAAAAGCAATATACAGTGAAGCAGCAGACAATATCAAATTAAATGGAGAAATACTGGCAGCAATCCCACTAAAATCAGGGAAAAGATAAGGCTGCTAAATCTCCCTATATCTACTCAATATAGTACTTGAAGTTAGTTCTAGCTAGAGAAATAAGAAAACAAAAAATAACAAGGAGATACTTGTTGGCAAATAAGAAATCAAGGTGCAGATGATAAGATTGTATACATAAGCAACCCCAAATATTCTACCAGAGAACTTCTAGAGCTGATAAACAACTTCAGCAAAGTGGTTGGATATAAGAGGAATGTAAACAAATCAGTAGCCTTTAAACAAATGATGAACAGAATGAAAAAGGAAAGGGGAAAACAGCACCGTTCACAATAGTCACAAATAATATAAAATACCTTAGGGTGACTCTAACCAAACAAGTGAAAGATCTGTATGACAAGAACTACAAGTCTTTCAAGAAAGAAATGGAAGGAAAACGTAGATGATGGAGAGATCTCCCCATGTTCATGGATTGGTAGTATAAACATAGTAAAAATGGCCATGCCACCAAAGCAATTTACTGATTCCACACAATCCCCATCAAAATTCCAACACAAGTCTTCACAGACATGGAAAGAGCAATTCTCTATTTCATATGGAATAACAAAAGAACCCAGGAAAGTTAAAAAAATTCTTAACAACAGAAGAACTTCTGGTGGAATCACCATCCCTGACCCCAAGCTGTAATACAAAGCAATAGTGATACAATTGCATGAAATTAGTACAGAGATAGAAAGATTGATAAGGGGAATAGAATTGAAGAACACAGAAAAAAAGAAACACATACTTATAGACACTTGATCTTTGACAATATAGCCAAAAATATACAATTCACAAAAAAAAAATCTTCATTAAATTGTGCTGGTATAACTGGATGTCAGTATGTAGAAAAATGAAAATAGATTCATATTTATCACCTTGCACAAAAGCTCAAGTCCAAGTGGATGAAGGACTTCAACATAAAACCAGATACACTGAATCTTGTAGAAGAGAAAGCGGGAAAGAGCCTTGAACTCATTGGCACCAAGGGGAAATTTCCTAAACAGAACTCCAAAAGCCCAGGCTCTAAGTTCAAAAAATGATAAATGCTACCTCATGAAACTGAAAATCTTCTGTAAGGCAAAGGACGTAGTCAGTAGGACAAAATCAGCAATCTACAGATTGGAAAAAAGTCTTCATTAGCCCCATGTCACATAAAGGGCTAATATCTAAAATATATAAAGAACTCAAGAAACGAACCTCCAAAACCTAAACAACCCAGTCAAAAAATGGGATATAAACCCACCAGGGAATTCACAACAGAAAAATCTCAAGTGACAGAGAAGAAATTAAAAAAAAGTTTCAATGACCTTAGTTACTCATCAGAGAAATGCAAATCAAAATAACCCCAATATCCATCTTACAGCAATCAGAATGGCTAAGTGCAAAAACTCATGTTGACCAGGATGTGAAGAAAGAAGAACATTGTACTTTTGCTGGTGGGACTGCAAACTGGTACAATCACTTTAGAAATCAATCTGGAGGTTCCTCAGAGACTTGGAAGTAGATTTACCTGAAGACACTTGTGCATATACCCAAAAAATGCTCTACCATTCCCCAGGGGCACACTATCTACTATGGTCTTATCTGCCTTATCTGTGATAGCCAGAAGCCAGAAACAACACAGATGACCCACAAAGAAAGAATGGACACAAAAGATCTGTTTCACTTACACAATGCAATATTGTTTAACTATTAAGAACAAGGACATCCTAAGTTTTGCAAGCAAATGTATGGAACTAGAAAAAATTCTGAATGAGGAGCCATGCCAGGCTCCTGTCCGTAAGAACACCATAGCATCAATAATATAGTTAGGCCTAGGATCCTCCCATTGAGATGGATTCAAATTTGGGCAGGTCACTGGACCTGCTTTTCCTCTTCTTTTTTATCCCTGCAGTTCCCAAAAGGACATACATGGTATGGACTCACTAAAAAGTGGATATTAGCCCCCCCAAAAAGTACAGAATACCTAGAATACAATCCAGAGAACTCAAGAAACTTAACAAGCAGAAGGGCCCCAGTGTGGAGGCTTCAATCCCACTTGGGAGGGATAAGAAAACAATCACAGGAGGCAAAGTGAGTGAGGGACCTGGATGAGAGAGGGGAGGAAGAGGGAAAAAGAGGAACATGATCGGGCATGGGTTTGGGAAGGAGAGAAGCCCTGACAACCAGCAAAATAAATAGCAATATGCAACCTCAGGGGGTTGGTGGGAGCAGAAGTTGTAGGGACCCTCTATAAAGTACCAGAGGCCTGGGTGGTAAGAGACTCTCAGGATTCAAAGGAAGGATCTTAGGTGAAATGCCCAATAGTAGGCAAAGGGAACATTTAGAGTCCACTTCTGGAAGAACGACAGGGATAAGATTGACATCCCACAATCAAAAATTCTAACCCAGAATTGTTCCTGTCTAAAAGAACTGCAGGGAATAAAAAGAAGAGACTGAAGAAAAGCAGATCCAGTGACCTGCCCAAATTTGAATCCATCTCAACGGGAGGATCCTAGGCCTAACTGTATTACTGATGCTATGGTGTTCTTACAGACAGGAGCCTGGCATGTCTGTCCTCTGAGAGGCCCAACAAGTAGCTGACTGAGACAGTAGCAGATACACCCAATCATTGGAATAAAGTCAGGGACCCCTGTTGAATCAGAGGTAGCTGGAAGAAGGTGAGAAGGAGGAAGACTCCATAGGAAGACCAGCAGTCTCAACTAACCTGGACCCCTGAGACTTGAGGCCCCAGAGAGTGGAGAAGACTGGGAAGGGGGAGCATCCTCTTGGAGACAAGAGGGAGGAGAAATGGAATGAGGAACTGTGAGATGTCAGACTGGGAGGGAGCCAACAACTTGACTGTAAAAAAAATAAAGGTAATTAAGAAATAAATAAAATACAGAATAAAAGATAAATATAAAAACCCTATGTGTACAAGATTATATAACTTTACTGTAGTAATTTAATTTAGAAAATATTGATATTTCCTTCACAAAATTTAGACAAAGTTTTTTCTGTATATATTACCTTTGATCTCCAGAACTCACATGTAATAACCTTCATGCTTAATCTAGTTTAAAACATCCCCAGGAAGGAGGGGGGTAAAAGGAAGGGCAGGATCAGTTATGGGGAGAGACATGAGGGACACCCAAAAAACCAAGAGAATGAGTCAAAATATGCAGCAATGGAGATTAAAGAGCAGGGGGAACCTATAGAAAGTCCCAGATAGCTGGGATGTGAGAGGCTACCAGGACTCAATAGGGATGACTTTAGCTGAAATGCCTAACAGTCAGGAGACAGTACTGGAAGAGACTACCTCCAGTAGATAGATATGGCCCCCAGCTAAGGCAGGGAACCACCCATTCATCTTCAAAATTTGTAATCCAGAATTATTCTTGTCTAAAGGAAACATAGGGACAAAAATGGAAAAGATACTGAAGGAAAGAAAGGCCACCCAGCGACTAGCTCAACTTGGGATCCATCCTGTGTACACACACTAAATCCTGACACTGTTACTGAGGCAATATCGTGCATCCAGACAGGAGCCTGGCATGGCAGTTTTCTGAGAGGCTCTACCAGCAACTGACTGAGACAAACGCAGGTTCTTATAGCCAACCATTGACTTGAGGTCAGGGATCCCTATGGAAGAGTTAGAGGAGGGACTGGAGGAGCGGAAGGAGATTGCAACCCCATAGGAAGAACAGCAATGTCAAAATAGACATTGAGACAAAGTTTTCTTATATGCATTACCTTTCGATCTCCAGAACTCACATCTAATAATAACCTTCACGCTGAATCTAGTTTAAAACGTCCTCCATAAGGGGTGAGGGGAAACCAGAGGCCTAAGAGCTCCCAGAGACTAAGTCAAAAACCATACATGGGCGGGTCTGTGGCCCTGGGCACACATGTAGCAGACGACTGCCTTTTATGGCTTCAGTTGAGGAGGATGTGCTTAATCCTGTGGAAATGTGGTACTACAGGGAAGAAGGATACTGGTGGGGGTGAGGTGGAGGTGGGTGTCCAGATAGAGTTGCACCCTCTTAGAGAAGGAAAGTGGAGGGGGAGAAGAACGTGGGGAGGGAGGACCTAGAAGGGGGCAACATTTGGATTGTAAATAATTAAAGTAATTTAATAAAACAGAAATTAAAAAGATAAAGTTGAGAAATTCTTAAAAAAATTCCCTGGTTTTATTTAATATGTATTTATTAGTTTTCTACAATTAATTCTTTTTTGTGCTATAGATTAAGCCCACAATTTTTACATGCTTAGTATATGCCATTTTCTCATGCCTAAAAACATGTTTTTAAATTGGAGATATTGTGCATAGTATAATTAACATAAAGTATTGTTTGAATTTTACAGGACCATGAATACTTTTTCTTTATATTGAATCACTGGTATGTAAATAAAACACAAAAAATAAATAGCTTTCCAGTTTATAGGCTATTGGTGCTTGTCTTGTATCTTTCTCATACATTTTGCTTATCTAGAAAACTTCTTATATTCCTTAGTACACTCTATATAAATCTACTGTGCATATTTGTAATCGCTTAAAAAGAAACAGATATAAACCGACAAAGATTTTTAAAAGTGTCAGTCAAGTGCTGTGTGAAGCGCTGAGCTTAAGTCAATCACCACCTGGTGTCTACATTGTGCCTGTGCCTCACATCTGTGCCTGAGCTTGATGAATGTCCTCCATACACATGTGTGACAGAGATAAATGCGTTTGGATATGAGAAAGTATGTAGTCATTCCAAATAAAAGAAAAGCTTTGTTTTCCATACACGGAGCTTAAGCAATTCTTGTTTATTGATTTCCTCCTATGTGGTTCAAGAACGAATTATTTATTGTCATGGTCTGAAAATTTGAGTAGCAATTCATCCATTGTTCTCACAGCTTTCATACTTAAGTAGGTGAGTAACTGAAGTGCAGCCTGGCCTTCACCACGTGTTACCCTATCTCTATCTTTGTACTTACGTACAACTAAGAAGTTATCTGCAAGGTTTTAGCTTTTAACTTTTCAATTTTCCTAATGTTATTGTGTATATTTTTAACAATTTTAAATGTTTTATACTCTTTGGCATTTTTGGGGGGAAATACACTGTTTCTATACAAGTTCTTATGATGGAATGAACTCCATCAAATCAACTTCATATTACCTAATGGATCATTTATATTTCGTATAAAATTGTCTTTAATTTCACTGTTTAACATTATAACTACCTGAAAGATAAATCATGCCTATGATTAAAATTTTACATACACATTCTATAATCTGTTCTCCGTGTGAAGGCAAGCTTTGATCAAAGAGCAAAAATCTCAAAATAAATATTTTCATTGCTTCCTGATGTTTTAATTTTTGATAAAACACAATAAAGATGTGCATTTTTGGCATAATTTAATCCAGACTGTGAATTCACCACTGAAAGTTCATTTACCATCAAAAATTTTAATTTTGTTTTGCAGTTGCACACTTAAGCACAACTATTAGTTTGGCTTCATATCAAAAGTCAAAAAGCTAGTTTGAAGAACATTACTACTGTTGTTCATTATAGACAAGTGCAGTTGGAACTCAGTGAGATATTATAAGAAATGGAGTACAGTGAACCACTAAGATACTACCTAGTTTTTCTTCCATTATGCTGAAGTTGAATGATCAAAAATTTGATACACTAAAAAATAAGACATGACGGACCTGAAAGATGGCTAAGCAGTAAAGAGCTCTGGAGACTTTTCCACAGTGGTTCCCCATATTCATGTACGGCTTAAAACCATCTGTGCCTCCATTCCCAGGGGAATCTATGCCCTCTTCTGGCCTCTGTGAGAAACAGGCATGCACATGGTACACAGACATACATGTAATCAAAACACTTATAAATATAAAATAAAATTTTAAATTAAAATTAACAAAGATTTTTTTTTTAGAAAAAGGTAGGACATAAACTTAAGAATATGAATTAATCACTATCTGATTTTAATTTTTCTTAACTTCTCACTTCCATTTACACAAGTCATTGTCTTTGAAAGGCTGGTTATCTTCTTAATGGTGTTAGATTAATAATGGAAAACGATTCTTCTGTCACTATGATATTTAGGCATAGAGGTTATTTCTAATCTCTTGAGTTGGTCCAATCTGTATCAGTTGGAATCTGCAGATTGTTGTTGAATTAATACTATGTTCGACTCAAAATATAAATGATGAGAAGTTTTCTAGTCAACACTAAGGAAGTCTCAAACTTTGGGAGTTTGTTCACATGAATAGTATATACTGAGTGGTTGCTTGCTTCAATGAATCTACAAGCAACAACCAAATTCAACTATTAGATAAGTAAATGGTGATCATTGACAATCAATATTTTGCATGTCTATAGACACAGTTATTATTTGGCATACAAATGAAAAGTCATCAATACTTTCAAAGACTCATGGAAATAAAATTGTATAATTTTAGAATGTCAAGTTCAGGAATTTTTTTATGTAGTACCAAACTCAGTAGGTTACAGTAAAGGAAAAAGCAGAACTTTAAAAGCAGAATAAGTATGTTGGCTTTGCTATCCATAATTACTATCTTGTATAATCCTATTCACTAGGTTCAGCCAGTAAGTGTTAGTGGTCTCGGGTCACTTACTACTGCAAACTCAAGTTCTGTATGTTAGTAGTTTAAGACTTACTTGCATTTTAATTGTCACTTTTGTTGTGATAACAAACAAAACTGTATATGAACACTCAGATTTGGGTATATAAATACTTACTTGATACTATAATTTCTATTGTTATAATCCCAGACTGATAAATAGGACTGTCTTATAACAAACACACACACACACACACACAAACACACACAGATATATATGCTGAATTTTAATACATTCTTATTCTTCCTCAAACTCATAATTCTATCATAGTTTCAAGGAATAGTTTGAATAGAAGGCAACATTGAATTTCAGGGCACTCATATTCCAAACTTTAAGATGTTTTTAGGTTGACTTGGTTGCTCAGTGTTTCCTAATTCTACTAGAATCATCTCTAGCAAGTGATTATTGTCATTATTAGGAACTATTGCCATGATCTCTAGAACAAAACAGAGTTTTCATACCCAGTTTTACTTCTTCCAAACCAAATACTCATTTTATGACAAAAGTCATTTTAGAAAATTTCAAACAATAATCCATCATATTTTTCAGAAACACTAGAATAAAGGCTTTTCATATTTTCATCATAAAATGTAAGTAGTTTAGAGAAGAAACATATTCTGACTTAATAATATAGTTTACTGAAACAACACATGAAACCTCAAATGTGCCTAATTCTCGTGTGGCTCCCCATTCCTCCTCACCACAGGGGTATGGGAACTTAACTGGGCAGACAAAATGCTGAGTGATAGACTGCATTTATCCTGCACAGCCATCCAGTGCTAGACTTGTGGGAAGCATTGATGCATGGATTCACTGCTCAGTGGGTGGGAGAATGCAGCCTATGATCCTCAGCCTGGATGAGAAACTAGGCAGGCTGAAGCTAAAGAGTCAGGGGTTCCTAAGCTCCTGGGCATTCAGTCACAGCTAGAAATTATATAGATTCAGAAAAGAAGGGGTCCATAAGCCTATGAAAAGGAGTCTGGACCCAGGGGTTCCCAAATTTCTTGACATCCAGATGCTGCTGGAAGTCAAGGGGAGTTGGGAATGTAGGGACTCTGCAGGCTAAGAAAGCTCCAGGGGCAGGAGAAGAGGAACTCCAGCTTTGCTAAGGGAGTGATTGTCCAGGAGCTTGGAGGGACCTTCAACAGAAGACTTAGGCAGAGCAGCTCTGTAGATGAAGACTTCCTCCAAGCTCTCCATAGCAGTTCTTGATGAGGGAGACAGTCCATGCTTGTCCATACAGTTTATTGATTGTTCATAATGGAAAATGGGTACATACCACTTCCTCAAGTTAGACCAGCGATAAAATACTTTTTTGCAGGAAAGAATGTCCAGGAAGTGAACCTTACTGGCTAAATTCTCAGGGCCAATCTAGATACCTGATTTGCATGGAGAACACCGTGTGTCTATGCTGTGTGACTGCTGTGATCACATGTTCCAGGCCAAGAATCTGGTCAGGAACAGAGGATCTCTTACTGTCCTCAGGTACAAGGTGCTAGAGTTTCCGAACCTGACATGATTCGTTGTCCCACATTCTTGTATCTGTGGAATATAAAAAGCTGAAAACTTGAGCACATCTAAGTCTGTTGTGAAAAACTCATTTTATTTCATAGACAATTATTTTATTACATTCAACACTACAGTTTGGGTGACTTTAGCTATCTACTTAGCTATTCTTTATCCTTCAAGATATTTTAATCTAATTTTCAAATTTGAATTCTCATTTATTTGGTTTAAAAGATTATTTTTATATTATATGTTATGATTATGATTCCCTTCCCCATCCTACCGGATCCTTTCCTCCTTGCTACCTAAGCAAATCCAGATCTTCTCTTACAGTCTCTCATTAGGAAACAAATAGGCGTCTGGAAAAATTAAGGAATAAGAAAATTAGATAAAATAAATATAATCAAACCTGCATAGGAACGTAACAAACACACGAACATCAAAGAGCCAAAGAAAAAGTACAAAAAAACCATGTAGATGCAGAAACACACATGTTGACAAACATAATTTCATAAAACTTTCCAATATGGGCATGTCTACCAACTAAGGACCAAACATTTAAGTATAAGAGCTTATGGAGACCATTCTCATCCAAACCACTACAGAGGAGAAAGAATATGATCAATATATATTGTATGATAACGGATAAATAAATGAAGTAAAAAACACTGTAGAAAAATGTAAATAACATAAAGTTATCCATCTTACTTGAAGATTAAACATATTTCCAGTGTCAAAGATAGTGTCCCTGGTATTATACCAATACCATGAATTTTTATTACTACTACTCTATAGTACAGCTTTAGGTCAGGGATCCTGATTCTTCCAGATGTTCAGGATCACTTTGGATATCCAGAGTCTTTCATTTTTTCAATATAAAGTTGAGAACTGTTCTTTCAAGATCTGTGAAGAATTGTGTTAGAATGTTGATGAGGATAGCTTTGAATCTTTATATCCTTTTGGTAAGAAGGCCATTTTCACTATGTTAATCCTACTGATCCATGAGCATGAGAGGTTGTTCAATCTTCTGATGTTTTCCCCAATTTCTTTCTTCAAAGACTTAAAGTTCTTGTTATATAGAACATTCACTTGCTTGGTCAGAATTATACCGAGGGATATTATGTTGTTTGGGGATATTGTGAGGGGTAATATTTTTCTAATTTCTTTTTAAGCCTGTTTATCTCTTTTGTAGAGGAGGGCTACTGATTTCTTTGTGTTCATTTTGTATAAAGTCACTTTACTCAAGGTGTTTATCAGCTGTAGGAGTTCTCTTATAGAATTTTTTTGGTCATTTATATAGACTATTATACCATCTGCAAATAGCAATACTTCTCAATTTCCAATTTGTATCCCTCGATCTCCTTTAGTTGTCTTATTGCTCTAGCCAGAAGTTCAAGTACTAAATTGAAGACATATGGAAAGAGTAAACAGCTTTGTCTTTTCCCTATTTTTAGTGGAAATGCTGAAAGTTTCTTTCCATTTAAGTTGATGTTGACTATTGACTTTCTGTATATTGACTTTAAGAAATGCAGGGGAAAGATGGAGCAGAGACTGAAGGAATGGCCAACCATCACAGGCCAGTTTTGAGACACATCTCATGGGCAGTCACCAATCCCTTACACTATTATGGATTCTATGTTGTGCTTGAGTACATAGGAGCCCTCTGAGAGGCTCTATCCAGCACCTGACAGTGATAGATGCAGATACCCTCAGACAAACATTGAAAGGAGGTTGAAGACCTCTTGGAAGACATAGGGGAAGGATTGGAGGCTTGCAATGAGATAGTAACCCCACAGGAAGATCAACAGGGTCAACTAACCTGAACTTCTGAGAGCTCCAACCAAAGAACATATACAGGCTGGTCCAAGGCCATGACACATATGTAGCAGAGGGCTGCAGTATCTGGCTTCAGTGGGAAAGGACGTGCCTAATTCTGCAGAGACTTGATGCAAATGAATTGGGGGTATAAGCAAAGATGCCCTCTCAGAGGTGAATTGGAGGTAGAATGGGGAAGGATTCTGCAAGGGAGTACCAGGAAGAGGGCAACATTTGAGATGTAGTTAATTAATTAGTTAAGGTTTTCAAGCAGGCATATTGATGAGTCTACCCCTCCTCATGACACTTCACAGTCTGCAAGACTCCCAGGAGATCTATCACAGACAGGGTAACAGGTAAGTTGCCCACCCAAATAATCACAGTATCTGGGACCCTCAAGGAGCCCAGTAGATATGGGACCCATCCTCTCTATGCTAACTAAATCTCCCTTCCACTCTGTCCCTAAATATAATAAAAGCAATATACAGCAAACTAACAGCCAATATCAAATTAAATGGAGAGAAACTTGAAACAATCCCACTAAAATTAGGGATAATACAAGGCTGTCCACTCTCCTGATATCTATTCAATATAGTACTTAAAATTCTATCAAGAGCAATAAGACAACAAAAGGAGATCAAGGGGATACATATTAGCCAAGAAGAAGTCAAGGTATCACTATTTGCAAATGATATGAAAGTATACATAAACAAACAAAAGATTCTACCAGAGAACTTCTACAAGTAATAAACAATTTCTGCAAAGTAGCTGGATATAAAAGTAACTCAAATAAATCAATAAATGAAACAAATGATAAATGGGCTGAGAAAAAAGTAGCAAAGCAACACCCTTCACAATAGTCACCAATCATATTAAAATATCTTGGGGTAACTCTAACCAAACAAGTAAAATATCTGTATGTCAAGAACTCCAAATCTCTCAAAAAAGAAATGGAAGAAGACCTCAGAAGATGGAGAGATCTCCCATGCTCATGGATTGTTAGGCTCAACATAGTAAAAATGGCCATCTTAACAAAAGCAATCTATAGATTCAATGCAATCCCCATCAAAATTCCAACATAATTCTTCAAAGACATGGAAAAAGCAGTTCTCAATTCTGTATGGAAAAACAAAAATCCCAGGATAGAGAACACAATATTTAACAATAAAGGAACTTCTGGGGACCCAAGCTGTACTACAGAGCAATAGTGATAAAAACCATATTGCTACAGAGACTAACAGGTCAATCAATGGACTAGAACTAAAGACACAGAAGTAAACCCATACACTTATGAACACTTGATTTTGACAAATAAGCCAAAAAACATACAATGAGAAAGAGAAAGAATTTACATTAAATGTTGCTGGTCTAACTGGCTATTAATATGTAGGAAAGTGAAAATATATCTATATTTATCACCTTGCACAAAGCTCAAATATAAGTGGAACAAGGATCTCAACATTAAGCCATATATACTGAATGAATAGAAGACAAAGTGTGAAAGAGCCTCGAACTCATTGGCACAGGGGAAAATTTTTTTCAACAGACTGCCAATGGCTCAGGCTCTAAGATCAACAATTAATAAATAGGGCCTCATGAAACTGAAAAGCTTCTGTAAGGCAAAAGACACAGTCAATAGGATTAATGGGCAACATACAGATTGGACAAAAAATCTTCACTAATCCCACATCTGATAGAGGACTAATATCCAAAATACACAATGAACTCAAGAAGCTAACATCCCCAAGAACCAAATAACCCAATTAAAAAATGGGGTACAGAGCTAAACAGAGAGTTCACAACAGAGGAATCTCAAATGGTAGAGAAGCACGTAAAGAAATGTTCAAAGTTCTCAGTAATCAGGGAAATGCAAATCTAAACAACTCTGAGATTCTACCTTACCTCAATCAGATTGGCTAAGATCAAAAGCTCAGGTGACAGCACATTATGGTGAGGATATGGAGAAAGAGGAATACTCTCCAAATTCTAGTGGGATTGCAAACTGTTACAACCACTCTGGAAATCAATCTGGCTGTTCCTCAGACAATTGGAAATAGATTTACCTGAAGACCCAGCTATACTGCTCTTGAGCATATACCCAAAATATGCCCCACCTTGCCAAAAGTACACATGCTCCACTTTGTTCATACAGCCTTATTTGTAATAGTCAGAAATTAGAAACAACCCAGGTGTCCTTCATTCAAAGAATGGATACAGAAAGTGTGGTTCATTTACAAAATGTAATACTATTCAGCTATTATATACATCATGAATATTGTAGGCAAATGAATAGAACTAGAAAATATCCTCCTGGGTGAGGTACCAGACCCAAAAGGACATGCATGGTTTGTACTCACTGATAAGTGGATATTAGCCAAAAAGTACAGAATACCTAGGATACAACCCACAGACCTTAAGAAGTTTAACAAGCAAAAGAGGCCCAAGGGAGGATGCTTTCATCCTACTTAGAAGGGGGAAGAAAATGATCATGGGAGGCAGAGGGAGAGAAGGACCTGGGTGGAAGGGAGGAGAGGGAGGGAGAAAGAGATCTGAGTAGCTATTAGAGCAGCAATTAATTGCTTTTCACCTAAGGGTAAGACCTTGTGAGATTTCTCCAAGCTATTTTTGCTTTTAATTGGATGAAGAATCTACAAAGGCATCCCCCCTGGCATTCAAACCATTGATTTATGTGTCTTCTCTTGCATATCTTTTCAATCTTGCTTGAGTTTTTTTTTTTTTTCTGATTGTAATGGTGCTTTTTGATAAAGTACTCTACATGTGTCAATTAGATTCTTTTATTTGATTGTGTTGGCTGATTTTCTCTTTAGCATTTCAATTTGCTGCTGAGAGGAGAATGTTAAAGTCATATAACATGTAACATAAGGCTGTGGATTTGTTAAGTTTCTCAGTCTGGAACTGCTAGCGTTTGAAGAAGCCTCTCTTTTCGGCAACAACCTTGGTGTCTAAGCAGTGAACTGGGTCTTTAAAAACTGGTCAAAATAACATTAGCATTTTGTGTCAGAAACTGTAAGGAGTCAAAAGTCCCACCTCCTTAGCCAGTATTCCTAGGAGACTTTATACTGGTTTAGTGGATAATGATAATTTTGGATAGACTGTATGCATAAAGTTATAAAGAGTAAGGAATCAGAAAAAAAGCTCAGTATGACAGAAATCTAAGTTGAGAATTAATAATTAAAGGTGAGGATAATGGAAGGATTGATGAGAAACATCAATAAGCCAATCACAAGATTTTGTGTTTGCTCTTCTCTGCCTTAGGTTCAAGTACTAAAAATGATTTAGGAAAAATATTACAAATTGAATAGGATACTTTGCCCTTCTTTAAATCCTTCATTTGGAGAGGAAACTGCTTCATAAGCCTTTTTCAAATCATCATATTTGATGAAAGAATCAGCAGCAGCCTCAAGATAGGATTATTAATTTCATTTTCTTATAATATGTAATATTAAATGTATTGATAAAGTTAAACCCTTAAAATTATCCTATCTCATAATATATGGAATACACATTAGCTATTTTCAAAATTAATATTTAGTTAATATAAGGAATCCTTGCAAGTATTATCACTAAAATCCTCTTTGAGAATACTAAATCTAAACTGAATCTACTCTAAACCTTTTAATTTTTAAATAATAATAATCTGCTATTTTACATATATCTCAAATGCAGTATATTTCCCTTCTCAAGGTCCATGAAAGCTAGTTTTCTTGAGTCTATGGCTTTTGTATATATGTTAGATAGCTGTTTACTAATTAGTAATTACAAATCTAGGCATGTTAATATCAATTACACTGAATTTTAATAATTTTACATACTCATTATCTTCTTCTCACTTTCCTTACTCACACTGAAAATTTTCTTTTCCCAACAAATCGATGCCTACTTTGATGTCTTTTGTAAATTTTTGACCTCCTGAGTTTAATTATGGTTGCTTTCATGAGCATTGAACACAAGGCTAACTAGTGGAACATGAGGTATCCATTCAAGGTTACTCTATGAAGAAAATGGCATGCAGATCCCCTGCACACATGTGATACCCATAGTTCCTGCTGTACAATAATTTATATTTCTTATTAAGTTCATGATTGTTCATAAGTGAGTAGTAGGTACAAACCCTATTCTATGAATCCTGATATAAAATAATGATACTATATAAGCTGTTATTCTTCCTGTAGAGATAGAGAGATGGGGATCATGAAGGACATTTATTGACTCTTCTCATCCCCCGGATGACATCATCCAGACTCCAGTTGGCAGAAGAAAAGAACAGGAAGAAGATGAAGACTTGTACTAAACGTACTTTATGAGGTACAAAGGGAAAGCTGCAGTGCATGTTACTGGCGAAGATTAAGATACAAAGAAACAGTAAAGTCATCAAAATGTAATTTTATGTTAAGTGAGTGGGGAGAAAGACTATAGGAGTGAAATGGGAGGTGGAGGATACCAGAAGAACACATCTCACAGAATCACCTAAGCAGGGTTCACATGGGCTCACAGAAATTGAAGCAGCAAGCATGGGTCCTGCACAGGTCTGTGCCATATAATCTTATATGGTATAGCTGTTCCTGTGTTTTTGTGCTTCTCCTAAAGGAGGGATTAAGTGCATCTCTGACTCTTTTGGTTGCTGGTGGGACTCTTTATCCTTCTATTGGCTTGCCTTGATTAGTGTCAATGTGAACGCTTTTGCCTTTCTTACTGTATTTTGTTTTGTCCGTTTGGCTGTAGTCTCTCTGAGGCCTGCACTTAAATAAAAAAGGAGGAAATGGAATGGGGGTGTTTCCGATAACCCTGGGCCTAATTATATTTGATGTTAATTCCACTCTCCTTCGAGGGGTTGCAAACAAGGAATGACTCAGCACTCAGGTGATTTCCTGTAAACCTTCTTCCCACCTTAACTGATAAAATAAAGGCTAGAGCAGGTGATTGGGCAGAGTAGAAGGGGAAGGTGGAGCTGAAGGTTGTGGGAGAAGAGAGAGGATGGCAGAGGAGGAGGAAGGAAAGCAGAGCAGAAGCACATGCTCTGGAGAAACTGCAGCTTAAAAGGAGTCTCATAAATGGGGATGATGGGAGTGTAGTGGTAGATCTGCTCAATCTAGGTGCACAGCTTGCATTCATACTAATTGAGTTGTGTTTTCATTGCCAGGGCAAATTTGGGTTGAAGATTTACTGCAACAGGGGTGGATTTCAGGGAGAGAAGATGTAGTAGGGAGTTGGGAGGAGTGAAGGAATGAAATTGTGATGAGGATTTCATTGTATGAAAGAAGGATCGATTTTCAATTAAAAAAATTAAAGAGGAACAACAGGGGCATGAGGAAATAATGATTGACAGTGTGACTTGCCTTAGTACTGTAATATTGGAGAATTTTAGAATGGAGCATTTAGTAGAAATGTATTAGTAGGAATGTATAGTGTATAATCTTTACTTAAAAGGGCATGGAAAATCTCTGTAAGGAGCCAAGAATGTAGACTGGCCAGTTTCAGGAACCTATTGGCCACAAAGCCCCCCTCCAGCTAAGTCCAAGAACAAAGAAGCAGGATATAAGTCATCTGGGTGGTTACAGGGAACAGTCAGCCATAAAGTGAATAGCATTGACCAGACCACATTCTTGTGAATAATGAGTGTTCAGGATGTTTTCCTTATGACCCTGGCTCAATCAGGGGTTGGGTCCCTTTAGAATTTTCCACTGTTCTTTTCTTATGTGTCCTTGGTAACCCCCTCACCTGCCTAGTTTGTGTTTTTTCCCTTTAAATGCCCCTCACTTCTTGTGCTCAGGGTTGAACTCCTTTGGCAAGCAAGGTTATGAGTTCGACCCCAGTACACTGGCCTTTCCTGAATAAACCTCGTGTGTTTGCAGCAAGATCGGTCTCTCATGAGTTATTGGGTGGTCGTATCATCCCGAGACTTGAGTGAGGGTCTCCCCAGCTCTGGGGGACATACAGTACTTTATGAGATGGCCATCTGTAATGTCAACCAGACATCTATACTATCCCTTATTGTCATAATTTCAAAACATTGACATAAAACTTAAAAGCCCAGAGTTGTACATGTCACATATATGCCTCAGAATTTTACACATGACTTTTAATTTTGAATAAATGAAATTGGTTTTGGGAAAACATTTAAGGCAAAATTGCCTGTTTTTCCTGGTGATCCTTTATGATTTACTTATTACTTTCTGAAAAGCATAAATAAAAATTCATAGGAGTAATTTTGCAAGTTTTGGGAAAATATATGATTCATATATAAACATTTGAATTTACAGTCTTGATTTGATTTGTAACAAGTATAAATGTATGAAAAAGTAAATAATATCGAATACTTGAGAGTTAATCAAGACTATTGTCACAAATACAAATAGTCTTTGGCATTCAAAATATTTTTCAGTGAAGGTATCTAATTGAGTCAATGGGAGCAATTCACCCTATTACACTTTAACTACTAAAGGTGGGTAATACATTGAGTCTATAAAATGATTCTTGCATCTGTAATGTTGAAAATACACATGGAATTGATTTTAAAAGAAGTGTTAATTATTAAGTTATATAAGAAAAACTCTATCTGTGGCTTAAAGTTGAAATTATGTAACCAGCAAATTTACTTGTTAACATTCCACATTGCTCAGCTAGAAAATTCACATAAATATGAGGAAATTGATAAAGTGAGCATGCTATTGACAGGAGGTGAGAATACTTTATAGCAAATATAGTGCCTTTGGATGATTATTGGCTGTAGTGCCCAGAAGATTCTCTCTAAATATTGAAGTCCATGAAAACACTTGACTGAGAAAGAGCATTTGAGTGAGATTATAGCTGTTAAATCAAAAATACATTATGTACAATGGGGATATTATGCAGGTAATGTAACACACAAATTGATCACTCAGATCATAAATGGGATTAACTGCATATTGAACAAGTTTCTCAATCATTCCAAAGACCAGAATCACTGAAAAGCAGAATGATTATGGCTGCAAAAGTGCATTTAGGCAAGATGAATATTTTAAGACATAGTATAATTTAATATGAAAAAGCAATACTATAATGAATGATAAAGAAAAAGTCTTATACTAGGTAGAAATATAGTATATAAAATCTATCTATCTCTATGTCTATATATTTTATATAGGCTTATAGAGATGTTTACAACACTGAGTGTTCAGTGGTCCAGCAGCAGACTACAGCCATTCTTATATTTCAATTGGATCTTTCATATATAAAAAATTAAAGGAAGGCTTACTTTGAAAATGATCTCCTTGACACTTTCTCTTTAATGTATAGGGGATGACATTTTATACTTTTTCATGATGGTTAATGAAAGAATAATGTATCCCGATTGACTCTCAGTTGAAAATATATTAACAGGTACAGTTATATTGCCATAACCTATAAGTCTAAAATGCAAATTTCTCCAAAATCCAAGGTATTTTGAGTTCTAACATAGAACTGCATCTTACATTTGACTTTGAGTGATGCTGGATCACTGCCAAAATATTTGTGAACTAAAGCATTCTTACAACAAACCAAAAGCTAATGTAGCACTTTCTGTGTAAGGTATGTGTATATGGAACAAAATAAATTCAATGCTTAGAATCGGGTCCCATGCATATTAGTATGTACATGTAATTATTTCACATAAAAAACCTGAATCTACATGTTTAGTGGCCTTATGCTTTTGTGATATTGGATATATGACCTGTTTTGTATTTGGAGTAAAGTCAAAATGTAGACTATGATAAATGATGTAGAATAAAACATTCATTAGAAAATTAGATGACACAAAATCATACAACTTGATAAAAATAATTGGGAAAGGTCATCTTGCACATGTTTATAATTTGTCTGAATTCAATGTATGTCATCAGGACCAGAAGTCAAAATGAAAAGTTAGGCTTGACAATTGGAATCTATAAAGAAAAACAGTCACAGAATGACTGTACATCTGATTACCCAATTTGACTGCCTCCAAATTTTCATGACTCACTGGAAAAACAGAGTGAACTTCACCAAGGATCAACATTAACACTTCACAAGGATGTAGCAGGAGATAAGACAGGCAGATGGGAGAGCTTGCATCAGTGTAGACTTGGTTAACACATAAAAAATAAGTAGCAAAATGACAAAAGTGTGTGCAAGTTACAGAAACACAGACTCTGTTTCAATATTTATTGTCTGCCTCTGATACAGTATTCTCACATCATTTTCCCATAAAACAACTCACTCTCAAGCCACAGAGAGAACTAGAGAAAATGTGTTACCATCTAAAATGAAATAACATAAAAAACCAAGCAGAAAACTAAAGTTTCTATATCTAAAATAGAATTTAAAGTGTTTCACAGAGTTCAGATGGGTTTCAGAATAGGCAGCTTCCACACTGCTTTCTTCTCTCAACCTATAGACATACTTTTCTGCAGATACCTCACTATGAGTCACACTCTAACATAGAAGGCACAGCTACAACCTTCAGGAGGTGTAGGGATTCTCAAGCCTTTCTACTACTTCCCTCATGAGGTTCTTAGTTTGCAACTAAAACCAATGACAACCTGTGCAATGATAACATCAACTAACATTCCAAGGTAGTTTAGGAAGCTCACAAGACCTCACTCCTAAATAAAGAGTGTCTTAGTTAGTGTTTTAATGCTGTGAAGAGACACCATGACCAAGGCAACTCTTATAAAGAAGTCACTTAATTGGTATCATTTCATGGAGGAAAGTGTGGCAGCATGCAGGCAGCCATGGTCCTGAAAGAGGTGAGAGATCTATATCTTGATCCTAAGGTAGCCAGGAAAAAAACTGGATTTCATACTGGGCAGAACTTAAGCATAGGAGACTTCAAAGCCCACCTCCCAGGTAAAAACTTTCTCTAACAAGGCTGAACCTCCTAATACTGCAATTCCCCATGGACCAAACATTCAAACACAGGAATCTCTGGGAGTTCTAACCTAGTACAACCACCACAAAGAGCTGTAGGCAATTAATGGCTGCAACAGGAGAGAGAACTAGTCTTCCCTAGAGAAAAGTCCTTAATAGCTTATCCAGTCCTTAATGGACAGCCCTAAATGCATATACATAGGAAAATGGAACAAAAGGACTCACTCAGCAAGTTACATACACACACACACACACACACATAGAGAGAGAGAGAGAGAGAGAGAGAGAGAGAGAGAGAGAGAGAGAGAATCAAAGTCATGAAATGGAGAGGGAATGAGAAGGACACAAGGAGAGCAAGAAGCAGGCAAAAAGGTACATATGATTTAAATACAGTAGCCATGTATAAATTCTCAAATCAATAAATTTATGTATAAACAATTTTTTTATAACCACATAGTTATAAAACAGAAGATTTGAAAAGATGTTACTTTTTATATAAATGCCTTGTCTGCTTTCCCACCCACATGAATATATAAATGTTAAAGAATAACTATGACTACTGGAGGGATTTTTTAAGAAATACTCGTGTTTTGAGTATTTGTGTCACACCAAACATTTATTGTGAGTTTATTAATTTTTTTTCTCATTTTAAGCTATCATTTGGTAGATACACTGATGTATTTTGTTATATGTAAAGAATGTTGCTAAGTTAAACTTATGACTCTACAGAGTAAGTATCTATGTATATTTGCATGTGTATGTGCATGTGTAGGAGTGTATGTGTGTATGTGTGTGTCCACATGGGGACAGAACCTGACACTCAATGTTCCCTTTATGCAGTTTCAATTGTTTTTGTTTGTTTGTTTGTTTGTTTTGGTTTATATTTTTGTGTTTTTATTTTTATTGCTTGGTTGGTAGGTTGACTAGTTGGTTGTTTTTTCCAGAAAGGATGTTTCATTTAACCCAGACCTTAAGAATTTCTGTTTGGGAGTTTCTGGAATCTAACACGGCACACATATATTGACTCAAAATGTCTGTAAATCTAGTTCCAGAGAATCTGGTTCCCTTTTCTGGGTTCTGGGGACACTGTGTGTATATAGTGCATAGATATGGAAATATATGTGGTATATTTATATAGATATGAAAATATATATAGTAAAAATAGTCATATGCACAAAATAATAAAATAAAAGGTAAGAAAAAACTGTGAAACACAATCATAGCATAAAGCCACAAGAAAGTTACCAAATCACCATTAAAAGAAAAATGATACCTGTCAGTTAAGGAAAGAGTGATACAAAGTTAGAGGGCAGAAAGAATTTCTAGTTAATGACTGGTTAACCTACCAATATCAAGAATGCCCAACTTTCTACTTCCTTATCATTGGAATTAGAAATGTTTTACTGCATAGGATTTTTAAATAAGCTTTTGAAATTATAAAATAATTATATAATCTCATACTCTCACCCTGTCATTTATCTGTCTTTGCTCTTTTAATTTCATGGCTTATAAAAGTAAATTCTATTGGCCAGATGAAATTGTCATCTCAGAGGCTTACTGCTAAATAAGCTCACTCTTTCTAGTTCTTTCTGAACTCTCTCTGGATGGTTCAATTCAGCTGCTCAGGTTCAAAACTTCTCTCATGATTCAAACTGACTTCTCTCAGTTCTCACTAAATTTCACTGCTTGGAAAAAAATATCCTATGAATTCTACAAAGTGAACTGCATTGACTGAACTGAATGGAACTGCATGAACTCAACAGAAATGCATTTATTGAACTCAGCCCCTCCTGACTCACTCAGTACTCCCTTAAGTAGCCTCTCTTGCCTGTCTGCTCTCTTACAAGATGGACATATCCTATATTTGACTCATTCTTTCTGATTTGCCACTTTTTCTGCCCCTCAATTAGACTTCATTGTTTAGAATTAAAGATGTGTATTAATGGTATATGTATATTCCAGTCAAAAGGGTTAAAGGTATATATAGACCTAAATGTACTTTGGATGTGATCCCTTGCCAGAGCATCCATATTGCTTGATAAAAATACCTCTACATTGATAAATACACACACACACACACACACACACACACACACCATTATACAAGATGGACCGTTTTATAAGTTTAGAGAGGGAACTCAGAATCTTAATTCACATAGGAAGCACTTTCATGCCATCTTCTCAAACTCCTTGTTGGCTTTGTTTAAAATTTAACTAAAGCATAAGAGGAGATAGAAAATGCATATCTAAAATATGCAAACAAGGAGTCAGATAATTGATCAAAATAGACATTGGTAGATGCAGTATTTCACTTCTACAATTGTCAATATATAGTCATATTCCTTAAGAAATTGCATTTATCTTTATGAAGTTTCCATTTGTAATGTTCTAATTAGAACTTTAATAACTCATTCATTTTTTTAAAAAATGAGAATCAAGTAAATGGCCTTACAAGAAGCCATCAAATGTTAGAAATTATAGTGATATAATAGTTAAGGACTCATGATCATTTTTGTAGAAAACTGATCATTTTAGCTAGTATATGTAATGATTTAGACAAGAACAGATATTATATCTCTTAAATTATGTATAAACAAGAAATTTTATTCTAATATGCCATTAAATAGAGCTAGTCTAGAATATTGGCATGTAAAGAAATGAATTTTGGAATAGATATACATAGTAGAGACATTATTTTTATTATTATTTTTTTTTTTACTTTTTACTTGTATACTTTACATAGCACTTATTGCCCCCCTACTGGTTCCCCATCCCACAATCCTTGCCTATCCCTCCTTCTCAATATACACATTTTATATTCCTAACCACCAAATTCTTATTTACATATAGTGATTTCCTATTAGGCATACAAAATCTTTGTGCTAATATACAAATAAACAAAGAACATCCAACTGTAAAGACAAAATCTATTCAAAATTAGAATCAAATGTAAACCACAAAAAAATCTTTTAATATTTGAAACAGCAACAATGTGAAATTGATTATTGGTTGTCTGGTATTGTTCTGGTATTGTTTTTAATTTTCAAACATTTATATTTACGTTGGTGTGTAAATAGAGGTGGGGTACATTTACCTCTGGAAGTCAGAGGAGAACTTTCAATGGTAGGTTTCTTTCTTCTTCAGTGTGAATTCTACATCTGGAACTAAGACTGTAAGCTTGGTAGTAAGCACCTTTAGCACCTGTACTAAAACTAGTCTTGTTTTTAAGTTTTGCTATTTGTTGTTTTTGCATCTGTCCTTTTTTTATAATATCTAAAACTTTATGGAAATAACTAAATATTAAGTCCATCCCCTAATTGTAATAAAAGTTTCCCCCCTTTTACTTTCCTCTAATCAAAATTCCTTGTTAGTCTTAGTGAATTTTCAGATGTATTTGTTACCTTCCTATGTGTTCTTTCCCACAAACTGTTATCCTGCTGCTTTTGGCCTCTGGTTCTGTGACTCTGTGAACAGCAGGAGTCATAAGTCTCTATTAGCTATGGAGACCAAACATCAACAATATCAGAGCTATGAATGGAGAGACGTTTTGTTCAAGTTTGTTAACAGTTTATTTTTCTGAGTTTCATTTAAGCCATAATGAATTCCAATAAATTAATCAGATCTAGATATAGATCCCTGATGACTTGCTTTGTCAAATATTCTGTCAGAAGAATGAAGATTTAAATAAGGAAATAACAGTAATGAGGTAAAATATATTATGGTGCCACAACACCCAGAGGAAGCTCCACTCCCAGGTGCTCTAACATGTCCAAGATCAGAGGTGAGGAGGTCACAACATCTGTCCCAACACTCAGAGTAACTGGGACAAGCGGTACCAGGCACACAGGAACTCTCAGTGGCTCAGGTTCTTTTCGGTCTGTCTGGGCCAGCCGGTGCCCTAAGCAGACCTTGGGTACAAGCTCCACAGTCAGTCTCAAAACACCCAGAGGTGCTCTAACAAGCCCAGGATCACAGGATCACAGGATCTCAAAAATCACAGGATCACAGAGATAGCTTGACTCTGAGGAGTTCTGACACAACCAGGATCACAGGAAGGA
>NW_022196905.1:199355683-199356164 GCF_008632895.1 Mastomys coucha
AAATAGAAACAATAAAGAAATCAGAAAGAGAGACAACCCTGAAGATACAAAACCTAGGAAAGAAATCAAGAGCCATAGATGCAAGCATCACCAGCAGAATGCAAGAGATAGAAGAGAGAATCCCAGGGGCAGAGGACACCTTAGAAAACATTGACACAACAGTCAAAGAAAATGCCAAAAGCAAAAAGCTCCTAACCCAAAACATCCTGGAAATCCAGAACGCACTGATAAGACCAAACCTAAGGATAATAGGTATCGAAGAGAGTGAAGACTCCCAATGTAATGGGCCAATAAATATCTTCAACAAAATTATAGAAGAAAACATCCCTAACCTAAAGAAAGAGATGCCCATGAACATACAAGAAGCCTACAGAACTCCAAATACACTGGACCAGAAAAGAAATTACTCCTGACACATAATAATCAAAATACCAAATACACTAAACAAAGAAAGAATTTTAAAAGCAGTAAGGGAAAAAAG
>NW_022196905.1:199357080-199357239 GCF_008632895.1 Mastomys coucha
TCTTATTTTGGGCTTGTACCACAGTAAAAGCCAAGATTTTAAACTCTACTAAATACAAAACAAATAAAAAGACTTTATATATTCATGTTCTTTTAAGAAAATACTAGTAGCGATGTATTATTTTTAAGTATACAGCTAATATGTTTGGAGTTATTTAAA
>NW_022196905.1:199357334-199361005 GCF_008632895.1 Mastomys coucha
ATCTACATAAGACTGTTAAATTGATTGTTGTTTTATATCAAACAACTTTTATAATACTTATTTTTAATATTATAATATTTTATAAATTTTAAGGAATATGTCAAAAAAGATATTGTAGGTACTGAAGGGGGGTCTATAGGAGGAGTGGTGGTACAAAAGGGGAACAAGAATGTCATTCACTTCTAGTTAATTAAAATGTTTTAGGGGCTGGAGGGATGGCTCAGCAGTTAAGAGCTCTGACTGCTCTTCCAAAGATCATGAGTTCAATTCCCAGCAACCACATGGTGTCTCACAACCATCCATAATGAGATCTGACGCCCTTTTCTGTGGTGTCTGAAGACAGCTACAGTGTACTTACATAAAAAAATAAATGAATCTTTAAAAAAAATTTAAATGTTTTTAAATGTTAACAAATTCAGATAAATTGAAATCATGTAACTTTTCTCATCATAATGCAATAAAAGTTTAAAAAAATATATTATGGCATAAATGTGATTAATTTCACCTACCTTGAGTTTGATTCCTTCTAATGGTTATATATTTTTAATTAGTAAAGCAGGTTTTATATTAAACAAATATCATCTAACCAGTTTATGACAAACAATATTAAAATTGGGTCCAAATTTTACATCAGTTGTTATCTGCTCTAATCTTGACTAAATGTGGCATGTTTTTTTCAAGATATTCCTTAACAGAAGTTAGTTTCCAGCTCCAACTGAAATATATAAAACTATGTTGGGAATGTTTCATTTTATTTAGCATTAGGTGGACTTTATACATTACTGGAATGATAGTTGCTTAAAATTTTATGGTGCTTACTATAGTCCCATCTTTTACTGTATACTCACTTCACTGGGAAGAGAAACTCAGCCTGAACCCTCCAGAAGGAATTCTGAACTTTCTTTTATTCTTATTCTAAGTTTCCTTTCTGTATTTGCTACTAAATCCACCTTCTCTTCACTCTCACTTAAGATACAGGATATCTGCTGGAGAACTCCCTGTGTACTCAACCTAGGAGTACATGAGTGTTTTTCACTATCTTCCTGCATCAGATCCACAGCCTCACCATTAGACCTTATTATAACTGGACTTCAGCAACAATAAGATTTATAGACCGTAGAGGACTCTTATTGTGAAATTTTCATAGCACTTTTTGTATGTTTCTTGATCTGTCTATTCAGAACTTTAAGGTTTAGTATGACTTTGTTTGCCATCTTTATCTTACTTCTGTTTGTATTATATGAAACTCTACTTTACTCTTTATTTGATCTTTATTGTATTTTGTATTTATTCTCTTTCTTTACTAATTCATAGAGAAATGCATGAGTTCTCTATTGGGCTTTTTTTCTTTTTACAAACTCTAGTCAAATATTTTCAGTGAGTATGATATTGAGACATTCTATAGATTTGTACATTATAAAATAATGTACAAATGTTGAACCATATTGAACCCTTAAAATTTTATATTTTTAAATATGAGATATTTTCCTAGGGAACATAAGTGTTCATAGTTAATTTTAATTTAATTATTTTAAGTTAATAAAGTTAATATCAAATATTAAACTACATTGAAACTCGTTCCAGGACTGTTTTAGCAAAAGACATTTGAATGATTTTCCTGATTTTACCAGCACATTTGATATCTGTTCATTAAAGCAAATTGATTATGTTGAAGAAATCTTTTTACATTATGAGCTTTCCTCCTTAATTCTTAATACATTCATCACTGTGAGAGGCCGCTGAAGAACCCTACCATCATAGTAGAATGTTCAGTCTTCTATAGTGCTATTCATCTCCAGGTCTCATATTTTATCCATCTTGGGTATTTTAAATCAAAATATTTCATTGCTTTCATCATTGTTAATTAATGAATACTGTGAGGTCTTAAGATATTTTTATTGTTGCTTCTGTGATAAACTTTGTCAATCATTCATTTTATAATTGTCATTTCTTGTTTCTTTCAAAGTTTCTCCTGACCCGAGTGATTTAGCATATTACTCTGATATACAATAATTTGGGTGACTTTCTCTACTTTCTCTAACAATGACAAGCTCACATTCAACTGGCTGTACCTGTGGATAGTGTCCTTCATCAGTTCTCAAGTTCAAAGCCATTATCCTTGCATTCACTGTCTCATCAACATAATCTCTAATTCATCTTTCCAGAATTTAAATCAGGAATATATCCATGCTTTTTAATCTATCTTAGATCTTCCAGTTTTATGTGTCCTTTGTGCACATTGTTGCGTGAATATTGTCTCCAAAATTAACCCCCAATCTACCAATAACATCTAAGTCTTCCATTTTCTACCGAGAAGAGTCTATTATGAAATTGTCCAAACAAAAATGCTATTTTTTATTAAAATTCTTTTGAAAAATCAGTTATGTGATTATTTTGTTTTGATGCTATCAAATGCAATTTTTTTTAAATTTAGACATGTAATCTTATATTATGTATTAGATAACTCTAATATATGAAATCTGTGTTTTCAAATATATTTGTAATATATAGAATCTATTTATAATAATTGTTTGACCATCTTAACCTTTAATTATCCAGTGATATTTTCTTGATGTTAGACTATAGAAACTGTATGCCATAGTCAAATTTCACTTCAGCATATGTGTGCTATTACAAACCCAGGACTTCTGGAAACTTATAGACACACTGATGACTCTACCAAAGTTTATGTCTCTTTATGAAATCTAAAGTCAAAATATTCAAATAAGATACTAGTTAATAAATTTCCTCAGTGTTTTTATGGGAAGTAGTGAACTTGTATTCACATATTTTACTAGTGAAACAGAAACATAATACAGTGGGAACCACTTGGTGTAGAACAAAAAAAGAATATTAAAAGGTCTGTTTCCTTTAGATTTTACGCTATAAAGTTCAGTAAATATGAGCTGCATTCTTGCAAGTTTAGGCAGCTTCAACCCACATCTTAAAACTTATATTTATTTGATTATCATACACAAGTGTTGCAATATATATTATTCATTAAATACAAGAAAAATATAATAATGTAGTACTACACTACACGTGTTTAGGGATGACCAATCAAGATTGTATAATCTATTGGAGAGTTCTTCCATGGTGGTGGGAGAACAGATTGCTGTGTATTAATTTGAACAGAGGCTCTACTATCGATTCTGGTGATATACCCAAAAGATGCACCATCATGCCAAAGGGGTACGTGTTCCACTATATTCATTGTGTCCTTGTTTGTGATAGCCAGAAGTTAGAAACAAACTAGATGTTCCACAACAGAAGAATGGGTTCAGAAAATGTGCTTCATTTACACAATAGAATACTACTCAGCTATTAAAAAGGAGGACATCATGAATTTTGCAGGCAAATGGATGGAACTAGAAAATATCATCCTGGGTGAGGTAACTCAGACCCAAATGAACTTGCGTGGTATGTACTCACTAATAAGTAGATATTATCCAAAAAAAAAAAAAAAAAAAACTACACAATACCTAAGATACAATGCATAGAACTCAAGAAGGTAAACAAAGCCAGGCAATGGTGGTGCATGCCTTTAATCCCCAGCACTTGGGAGGCAGAGACAGGTGGATTTCTGAGTTCAAGGCAAGCTTGGTCTACAGAGTGAGTTCTAGGAGAGCCAGGGCTATACATAGAAACTCTGTCTCAAAAAAAAAAACAAA
>NW_022196905.1:199361246-199373518 GCF_008632895.1 Mastomys coucha
GAGGAGAAGGTTAACAAACTGAAGGGCCAAAGTGAGGATGCCTCAATCCCATTTGGGAAGGAGAAAAAAGCAATCATGGGATGGGGGAAGGGAGAGGTTACTGGGTGGGAGAAGGTATAGAAAGGAGAAGAAGAGAGCATGATCAGGTATTGGGTAGGGGGGAGCATGACTGAAGCCCTGAGGGCCAGCTGAATGAATGGAAACAAGGCAACCTCAGGATGTAGGAGGTGGAGTTACACTCCAGAATGTACCAGAGACCTGGGATGTGATTTTCAAGACTCAAAGGGAGGGACCTTAGATAAAATGCCCTATATTGGGGAGAGGGAACTTGTAGAGCCCACCTCCAGCAGAAAAACAGGCATCAAGTGGAGGGATGGAGTTGCTGTCCCACAGTCAAAAATTCTGACCCAGAATTGTTCCTGTCTGAAAGAACTGCAGGGACAAAAACGGAGAAGAATATGAGGAAAAGAAGGTCCAGTGACAGGCCCAAAGTGGGATCCAGCTCAAGGGGAGGCCCCAAGACATGACACTATTACTGAGGTTATGGAGCACTCACAAAATGAGTGCTCTGATGACTGCCCTCCAAAAGCTCTAACAAGCAGCTGAAAGAGTCAGATGCAGAGATGCAGATATTTACACCTAACCAATGGACAGAAGATGGTTTCCCTTGTGGTTGAATTAGGGAGAAGCTAGAAGAAGCTGAGGAGGATGGTGACCCTGTAGGAGGACCAGAAGTCTCAATTAACCTGGATCCCTGAGATCTCTCAAACACTGGACAAACAACCAGGCAGCATACAACAGCTGATATGAGGCACCCAACACATATACAGCAGAGTACTGAGGGGTCTGGACTCAGTTTGAGAAGATGTACCTAACCCTCACGAGACTTAAGGCTCCAGGGAATTGAGAGGTCTAGAGGGGTGGTGGTGGTGGGTGTGCACATTCTCTTGGAGATTAGGCAAGGGGAGGAGATATGGGATGTGGAACAGTGAGATGGTGGACCGGGGGCGGGGGGATAAAGTCTGGAGTGTTAAAAAAGACTAAAGAATAATTTTTTTTTTAAACAAAGAGTGACTGGGAAGTATGAAGAATTCACAGAGACAGATATATTGTCAATACAGTAAAGGTTCAAGTTCATGCTTTGATTTTCAGTTTACATCTATATATTAATCAGTCATTGAGCATAGCTTTATTAAAAATTAAAAGGTTTTAAAAACTAGGTGAAGTCTACAATGTCAAGTCAACTGAAATGAATTCTTGTTATATCATAGAACTCTTTTCCTTATAACATCTTTTATGTTGACCTAGATGTTACTATGTATTGAATTAACTCCTTGTAGCAACCCAGTAATCACAATGGCACCAAGTACTTTTATTTTTGAATCATTAAATTTGTTTCCGCTGAAAACTATTACAATCAAGATTAAAGCCATATGTAACTTAACTCATATTGTATCTACTTTTCTCCAATCTAGATATAAATCTGTTGACCTTAACACACATGTTACAAATAAAATGTATTTTTGGGTTATATAGCGTATGCATTTAAAAAATTAAATTTTATTGAAAAATTTCATCATTTGGGTTGTCTATATATCTTGATGCCTTCAAGTTTTAAAAAGAAAACATAAATAAATGATCATCTTGATTGGTTTTATGTCATATGGTGCAGTGTTTTTCCTTCTGTATGAAACAATAAAGAGGTGAAAAGAATTCAGATGGTGTGTATGTATTATTCCAGGAATGACTAACAGTTCATTTACATAATTATATGTGTTGTTAAGAATATTGTGGTTCAAAATAAATGTTTGAAATGAAAGTGATGTATGTCATTTATGTAGATGAGTCAAATGCTTAAGGTTTTAATTATTATTGATTAATTTGTTTTTATCCTATTTGATTTACTTTTTTAATGAGAGAATATAATTATTTTGATGAGTGGGTTATTATAGTCCACAATTTATTACAGTTGGAGAGAATGCAACTTATTTTTTATATACTGCTATATTAGGAGTAATTTTTATTGAGTGTAGTTTGATCAAGATCAATACACTATAACAGTACCACCCAACTACCTACATTCATAGATGTTACAATTTAAATATTAATATAACACTTGCAATTTCTTTTTGATAATTTGATTTTGAGGTTTCTATCCTAAGCATAGCCATGTAATTTAGGGGCTTTTTTCTACCCAGAAATAATGTGCATGTAACAAGATATAGCTCTATCATAAGCACCTAATTTATGACTGGACAATCTGTTTAGCTTATTTTAACAGATATCCTAGGACTGCTTTATGACTAGAATCCCGTTTCCTCTGCTGTGATGCTTTCTATAGCAATTTTAACTAAGAACAGGACTTAGATTTTTTTTAAAAGATTTATTTATTTATTTATTTATTTATTTATTTATTTACTATATCTAAGTACATTGTAGCTGTCTTCAGACACTCCAGAAGAGGGCATCAGATCACATTTCGGATGGTTGTGAGCCACCATGTGGTTGCTGGGATTTAAACTCAGGACCTCTGGAAGAGCAGTCGGTGCTCCTAACCACTGAGCCATCTCTCCAGCCCAGGACTGAGGTTTAAGGAAGGGCTTCATGACAAAGCCTAGAGCACATGGACTAACAGCAGTAGTAGGTTACAAGTCCAGTAAAGAAGAGGTGCACTGAGAAGACAATTATGCTCTGGTACTTCAAAAACTGGCATTTTAAATTTATTCTTGAATTTTGAATACCTCCAGAAAAAATAAAGTATGTCCGTATTTATCCCCAGCACTCCTGTTCACATCCTTCCAGATTCTCCCAACATATCTGCTCCCAATTTCATACACTTTTAAAAAAAATAGCCCATTTAAGTTCAATTAGTGCTGCCAAAATCTGTATTGATGTGGAGCCATCCACTGTAGCAAGGTAGACCTAAAAATAGCCACACTTCTTAAAAGAATATTATACCCCTGTAGTTATCCTATGATTGGAGTATGAGTGCAGCTTTAGATATTGAAAATTGTAAGGTGATATCTGAAGTAGCCAATCCAATACTAGACAAAATTAAAGTCCAATGGTTAACTGGTTTTTCTATTGTTTGATTTTACTCTGTTCTGGTACAATTCATATTAGTCATTTTTATGATTCCCATGCCCTAGACTGAGACACAAAAGAACAAGTGCCACATTCTGTAAGAGAGAATTATGTATAATCTCTATGTCACTTTCCTCTTAAACCTCCTACAATTTGTCAGAATGGCATTTTTTTCTTGTCATAAGCATATTGTAGTTTACATTGTTGTTGTAACACATTTTTTTTTAATTTCTGTAATGATGTACTAGTAACATTTGTTGCTGGGATATCATAACTGAATGTAACTAAGTAGGAGTGGAAAGGATTTATTTCATCTGTACTTCCATGTAACAGTCCATCACTGTGGGAAATCAGGGAGGGAAGTCCAGGGATGAATCTGAGACAGGTATTGAAGCAGAGATCCAAGAGTGATGCTAATTTAGTGGCTTGTTCTATCTAGCTAGTGTCCAGGTATCTTTTGTACAGAATACAGTGCTCCTTGCCCAGGATTAACACAGCCAACAGTGAACTGGGACCTTCTATATCAATTAGGAAACAGGAAAATACACCACAGACATGTTCTCAGTTTCGAGCATGGAGCGAGGTAGGGTTCTAGAAGCCTTAGCCCTAGCTGAATAAGCTAATGACTGACTATTGAGAGTCACTCTTCTTTACGCTTTGGTCATGTGTAAGTTGTACGTGGTCCATTAGATGATGCTACACACATACACAAAAGAGGAACATTTTGTGGACTCAGAGGATTAAAGAATGAATGGATGAATGGATGAATGAGTGAATGAATGAATGAATGAATGTAAATAAGACAGAATTGTAATTGAATAGGGATAGGTATCTGAGGGTATTTAGAGGAGAGAGTAAGAGATGGAAATGATGGAGATATATTAAATACAGTATGCATCTCTGAAAGAAAAATAATATTTGTACATGTAATTATTTTGTGTCCTAACCACGAACTCATTCATTTTCTTTCTCTTTTTGTTTAATGTTGGCCTTTTGGAGGTTCTTCCTCTACAATGGTAATGGAGGAGAAGAGACAATATGGAATTTATTTGGAGTTCATTTCCAACCCTGTATGCTTGATCTGTGTAAACTAGGAGAAAATTTGATTATTATATACAGCTAAACCATGTTAGTTCTGTTTATTGTGAGAACTAAATAAAAGATGTAGTATTGATGATTTTATTTGGGGCCAGACAAAAATAATAATATTTGATAAATAATGAAATTTTGTCATTATTTTACTAATGGGTGACAATTTTAATAGCAAGAGTATAGAGCTGCAAAGGAAGCCAAGTGAAGAACAAACAGAAGATGGTTAAGAGGGAAAGTGTGTGTTTCACTTGGCTTTGCAAGATAAATGTTAATGCATAAAAGAAAAAAACGAAAACCTGTTTTACCTCCAAAATATTGTTCACTTTAAAATTACATATTAATGTCCTTAATACATTTACTTTTTCTGTTTTCAAGATGAATATAATATGGAAATTAATATTATGTATATTACAGATACACAAACACACACACACACACACATATATATTCACATACATCAGTAAAATAATTATCTTCAAAGTGTATACACAGAGTCGTAGATGCCGTTGACATAGTTATGCCATCCCACTTTTTCCATCATGGAATTTTCCTAAGAATTTGGAAGGGTAAGGTAGGAGGATGTCAAACAGATTGAGTCACACTGCAAGCCCAAATTAGATTAAACTTGATGCTTGGGGATAGAGTTAGGCTGAACTTTTACTCCTAGGATAAAAGCAATTTTCAATCTTAGCTACTGAGAGAAGGAGAGAACTGTATAGATTATAGTTCTCTGAAATTTTCCTATAGCATATTTTACTAATAGTCAGCATCTTGCATACGACTCTCATCCGATCTAGCCTCTTTCCCTTCCTACCCAATTTTAGGTCCTGTATTTGTTTCAAACATTCTGGGATATATGGCCTTCCACTAGAGTATGGGAGACCTTTTAGGCATTGTAAAGAAAAAACACTCTCAGCAGGTACGAACTGCTGAGAGCACCCTAGCCAAGGACAGAAGTTCTTCCTATCTCCCTTTTCCATACTGAGGACTGTTCTCATTTGAACTTGCTGTGCATCTCAAATCTTACATCCTCCTGGCTCAGCCTCCCACATTCTGGGTGTATATACTTGATCTACCAAGTAATGTGTGCAAGAGTTTTAATAATGATCAAGGTAAAGAGTTATTGGTCATGTCTGATCAGGAACATTGTAAAAATATTAGAACAACAGGACAATCAGAAGAATCAATTATGTACATATAATCCTTACATTAGTCAATCAGACCCCCTATGATTTTTACCAAAAGTCATACTCATTTGACAGCTGTTCCATGGATTTTGTGAAATAATTTAGTTTGCTTAGTTCATTTCTCAAACAAAATTTACCATACTGTAATGAGATACCACATTGTAATGAGATGCTTATGCTAATTATTTTTCTCCATCAGAAAGAGGATTTATTAACTTCATAACTGAAGCATGAAAAATACATATGTATTTTGTATAAATTGCTGTTGCATGCCCCTGCATTGGCAAAGATTCATGGTTGAATTTTATTAATTATAATGTGTTTTGTATAAAAAGACTTGATTTATACTTATTATTTTATTGATAGCTCTTTAAATAACAGATTATGTGAGCAGAGCTGAGGAATTCAATGTTATATTCAGTAAAGACTCTTCCTATCCCATTTGTTTTTGCTTCTTACTTTCTGCCATGGTTCTATTTTGTTTTAAATTGAGCATGGTATAAATAATATTATTGATATTCAATTTGTATTTTGTATTATTGCTGTGAGAGATTTTATTGGCGCTTTTATGGATTTCTGTAAATGTGGACAATATTCACAGTCCTATTAGTTGAAGGCACAGTTAAGGACAAAGCAAAGGTTAAGCTCTGTATTAGAGTTTTCATCTCTACTTCAATCTCCACACTGCAATGAGAATGATCTTTATAAAATGCCAACCAAGCTTTGTTTTCATTGACTTAAATCTCTTTAATGGTTTTCCAGTGCTCTCTGAATAAAAACCAAACTATTGATCTTATCTCCTATGCTTTTCTGTTTGTTCCTCACTATTTATTCAATCTCCTGTTTTTCATGCCTATCCCAGCCTCCCATTTCTAAAGTTTGCCAAATAAGTCAAGCCTTTCTCCTGCCCAATCCTTTACACATGCGTTCTTGGGGCTAAGAATATTTTTTGAACAACAGCAGATGGATAACTCTGATGCACCCAATAGGTTCCTGTGTTTTAGGCAAATAAAGGAACTGAGTCTAGAAACAAGTGCAATGATGCAGTTGTCTTTCATGCTATCCAATTTTATAAATAGTATTTATTTTCTTTTTTTAAATTATAGAAAGCAAAACCTTCTAATATTGCACTACTCTCACTCTTTATTGTGTGTTAAACTACTTAAACTTTAGTTAGAATGCTTGACTTTAAAAATTGTTGAGTTTCCTTTGGACAGGAACATTTCTCGGTTAACAATTTTGAGATGAGGGGTTCTTATGCCACTTAGAAGACTAGTATATATATATATATATATATATATATATATATATATACATCAATATAATAAAATGTATTATGGCTTCATTGGAAAGTACCTTTTAAAAGCATTCCTTTACCCACCTGTAACTAATATCATTTAATAAGTATTCCTTACTCTATCACTCAGATTGATTGATCTTTGTGGTGATTTAATAAGGATGGCACACATAGCCTCATACATTTGAATGCTTGGTTTATAATAAATGGAACTGTTTGGTAAGGGTTAGGAGATTTGGTCTTATAGAAATTAATGTGGCCTTACTGAAGAAAATGTGTTACTAGGGGTGGGATTTGAGGTTTCAAAAAGTCATGTTAGTGTTTCCTAACATGCCAGGAATTCCCTCACAAACTACATGAACACTGAGTCAAACAGAGATAGTTTATTGAGCATATCCACCAGGAATGGTTCACCAAGGACATGGTCCAGATTCTGGAAATGAACTATGACCCTGAGTTAATATCCTAAGGGGGTTATAAGCCCAAGGTCTAAAAACATCTATGTCAAGCTATTTCCCTAATCAGGATTTAGGGACAGGGGATTTTCTTAGGAACATGTCATTGTAGTTCATTTACCCTATTCCCATTTAACTGGGGTATTCAAATGTGGCAGCAGATTTGTTTTGTCTAATAATCATATACTAACTCATCTACCAGGATGAGACTTGTCTAACATTCATGAGTTAACTTGCCAAACAGGATGTCAGTTACCCACATACATATCTCTATACCAAGTAGGATGTCAGTTTCCAGGGAGGTCCTGGGAACTTAAACTTTACTGGCCCTCTACCCAAAATGGACATCTTATTCCAAGTAGTTTTTTATATTGGTGCAGGTGTCTCTCTTATGTTAGGGTCTATTCTAGGTGCAGCTTATACCATAAATGCTTATATACAGGTGCATGAACTGCTGTTGGGTGGTTAGTTCCAGTACAAGCTTATTGGGGGTAACTGTTCAACAGAGTTCTACTGACTTCTATCATGGTTGGTTTCCAGAGGCACAGAACATAATAGAATATGTTATCAATCTTGGCACTAGGAAGCTTCTTGGTAACAGCAGAAGCATATGAGAAAAGTTCCTTATAATGTCAGGTTATCCAGTTAAGTTGGTCCATAACATTTTACCTTGTCCTTAATATTCCTCTAGGCCTTAGCATTTTACCTAGGCCTTAACATCCCATCTAGGCCTTAACATTTTACATAGGCCTTAACATCCCATCTCGGCCCTAACATTTTACCTAGACCTTAACATTCTGCCTAGGCCTTAATATTTTACCTAGACCTTAGCAGTCAGGTTTAACTTCTCTTTGTCTGTAACTTGCAGATCAGATCGAGACTCTTAGCTTCTTCTCCCACACTCTGCCTTCCTGCCTGCCTGCCATACTTATTGCTGTGATGTTTATGATCTACTTATATGTTACTGTAAGAAAGCCTTCAATTGAAATTCTTCATTTTGTAAATAACCTTGGTCATGTGTTTCATCACAGCAATAGAACAGTAACTGTGACAATCTTTAAAACCAAAAAAGTGAACACTTCATGGGGAACTCAGAAGCACTTCCTATGCAAGCATGATGGCAGACACTGATGAACATCAGTGTGGGATTTCCTGGAACAAGGTGGCTGACTGTCAGATCAGGATTCTCTAGTTTTAAATGAAAGATCTTATTGCCATATGTGACACATAAGGTAGAGAACAATTCTAGAAGATATGATATCAAGCTTTGGCATTCATGTGCAACAGCATAGTACACATACATGAATTCAAATTTTTTAGAATATGTAGAAACACATGTATGTAATCCATGGGTACACATGCAAAAAAGTTGGTTTGAATAGTTATTGATAATAGTATACTAGCAGATAGAAGACTAATTCATAATAGCATCTGTTAATCATAAAGACTGGAATGTGGCCTTTAATAGAAAGCAAAACTCATGATTTTAAGAAATGTGTAAAAAATTCAATAAAAATTTGTTCCATATAGGAAAAAAAATACCCTTGAAAAATAAAAAGAAGAGTTCTATGGTTTTATAGTATGCTATATTTAGACAATATTGACACAAAGTCTGAAAATTTCTGTTTGAATGTTTCTTACTCGCAGGAACATGTCTGTCTCTTGTTGAAAGTATTTCAGTAATGACACATTCTGCTATTATCTGTGCCAGAAAGGACAAGCCCCTCAGTGTCTTAGCTGTCATAGATGAGTAACCATTAATGTGTGGGAAACCTGAATTTCTAAGTTGTACACTTGATGTCTCATTTAAATCAGAATTTCATTTTGTATTCATTTGATTGATAAGCATTTTCTAAAACTTAATTTCCCATAAGAAATTTTGAGTAAATAAGGGATAAGATTGAGATAGTTTAAGTTTTTATGCCTTTGGGGATGAATAGCCTGAGTGGGTTGAAACTTCATGTATAATTACATTAATTAGTTTAAAGTCATCAAGATAGTAGATATAGCTAATTATAATACACTGGACATAAAATGGATCCCATCAATAACAATGAGTTACAGACTAAGAATGCCTTATAACACTGGCACTTAAGAAAATGTTGTTCATTATTTTATTTGCTGTTTCAGAGCTAAGCGTCTAGTATGAATAAACTGATTTTGTTCATTTAAGCCTTTAAATCAATTTTTACTTCTTTTAATCATTGCAAACAAGTATTTATTTGCAGAAATTCTAACAACATACACAAGAGTTGCCCAAACTCAAATCAAACAAAAGCACAGTATAATTGTGGGCAAGTATGCACAAAATCTCACCTATACCAAGAAGCTATTTTCAATTAATAGCTGTTGGGAGAAGAAAAAATTCTTGTCTTCAATGAGATAAAATTGAGAATATTCATCTTGCCCTAAGGTGGGTCCAATGCAAAGGGAATTTGGCCAACACATTTTGACTCAATGTTTTCAAATGTATTTCAGACCTTTGTTTTGTTTCATATTACGTCTCAATCTCAGGCACCCTGCCTCTCCTCCCAGTCCCATCCTTACAAATCCCTCCCACCATTAACCCCTCTTCCTCAGAGAAAGGGAATCCCTCCTTGGGTAACACACTACCCTGAGATATCTAGTTTCAACAGGACTAAGAACTTTCCCTCCCACTGAGGCCCAAACAATCAGTCTGATAGAGATCTAATGACTAGCAATAAAAGTCATAGATAGCCCTCATTTCAGTTGTTAGGGGCCCTGCATGAAGTTCAAGCTGCATACATTCTACAAAGGTGTAGATGACCTAGGTCCAGCTCCTGCATGCTCTTTGGTTGGTGGTTCCGTCTCTGTGACACCCCCCACCATTGTCCGGAGCCACTTTGCCTGCATCTGTGAAAGCCAGTCTGTCAGGCAGAGTCTACTGGCAGATTTCCTGGACTACTGATATATGGAAGAATATGTGGATATTCTTGAAGCTCCAGGAGAGGAGCTGAATGTTCTGTTTATCTTGGAGAAAGGAACAGGGAGGAATAAGGAGTGCTCTGGAAACATACAGATATGGAATGTCCATTAGCCATTGTCTCTGCTGGCTTGTAACTTTGTTTCCCACAATACTGTAAAGCATATAACACATAAGAGAATTAAACTTGTGGCTGCCACGGGATTGACTGTACAGTCCTGATTTCTAACCTTTGTCTCTGCTTCTTCTTGTCCATCATTCACGTAATCTTCCTTACTTACCCCTCAGAGGACTGCTTGACTTCATACTGCCAGTCTGGTACACCTCATGGGCCCAGGTTAGTTGACTCTTCAGGTCTTCTTGAGATGTCTTAGACCCTTAAGGTCATTGAATTCAATTCCTCAGTCTTCCACCAGACTCCTCAGGCTCCAACTGATGTTTGGCTATGTGTCTCTGAATCTGTTTCCATCCACTTCTGTATGAAGCAAAAGGGAACATCCCACCATTACTGCTGAGAGCGCAAACTTGTACAACCATTTTAAAATTCAATTTGGAGGTTTCTCAGAAAATTGGAAATAGTTCTACCTCGAGATCCAGCTATACCACTCCTGGGCATACACCCAAATGACACTCCACTATACCACAGGGACACCTGCTCAACTATGTTCATAGCAGCTTTTTTCATAATACCCTGAAAGTGGAAACAACCTAGATATTCCTCAACTGAGAAATGGATAAAGAAAATGTGGTATATCTACACAACATGACACTATTCAGCTATGAAGAACAAAGACATCATGAAATTTCCAAGTGAATGAGTAGAACTTGAGAATATCACCCTGGGTGAAGTAAGTCGAACTCAGAAAGATACACATGGTATGTCACTTATAATTGGACATCAGCTATCAAGTGTAGGATATACATACCACAGTCCACAGACCCAAAGAAACTGGGTAATAGTGAGGTCCTAAGGGAGGATGTGTGAATCTTTTTAGAAGGGGAAACAAAATAGTCATCAGAGGTAGATGGAGAAAGGGAAACAGGTGGGAGAGGGCCTAAGGAAGGGTATGGGAGTCAGGTGTCATGGGAGGGGACATTGGAGAGGGCTGGGAGTAAGGATGAAAATGGATGAGGCATCTCTAAGATGCCTCAAGACCTAGGATGGGTGAAGCTATGGAGAGTCCATGGGAGTGACCCTAACTGAAATTCCTACCAGCAGTGATATAAAGATTTAAGTGGCCATCCCCTGTACCCAGTCAGGATTCCCAGTGGTAGGAGAGGAACATCAACCCACCCACAAAACATTAATTTTTTTAAAAGAACAGAAGCCAGGCAGTGATGGTACACTCCTTTAATCCCAGCACTTGGGAAGCAGAGGCAGGCGGATTTCTGAATTTGAAACTAGCCTGGTCTACTGAGTGAGTTCCAGGACAGCCAGGGCTACACAGAGAAAGCCTGTCTCGAAAAACCAAAGGAAAAAAAAGAAAAAGAAAATTAAATTAAAAAAAAGAACAGATATGGAGTTGGATGGGTACAGACCAGAAAAATCTAGAAGGAGTTGAAGAACATTTCAGATAATTGTGTAAAGGGCCAGTGGGTTGTAGTGGTGCATATCTTTGATCCTGGAACTAGAAAAGGAAAAGCAAATGGATATCTGCGAATTCAAGACCAACCTACACTACTAGTTCTAGTATGGTCAGGGCTATACAAAGAAATCCTTTCTATGAATAAGTAAGTAAGTAAGTAAATAAATAAATAAATACTAAAATAAATAGAAAAATATGCACATGATTCCAGGACAATTAGATAAATTCCTAAATGGGCTGCTTCATAAAATAGGAGAGAGATAATTTACCCTTTTTCAGTCAACCCTAACTACTATGTATCCCTGAGGTTCAGCCTGTGCACCAGAGATAGCCTGTGCTCCAGTTCCAGGCTAGGCAGCACTAAGTAGCAAGTGGTATCTGCAATGGAACAGGGATACACTCACATTAAAGACTCAAAATCAGAAGGAGAAGCAAGAAACTGAGAGAAGGTGGTACACTGTAGAAAGATGACCAAAGAACCAGTCTACATCTCATAGAACCAGTCTCTGCTCACAGAACCATTTCTTTTTTTTTGATATTTTCTTTATTTACATGTAACTTTCTCCATTCCCGGTTTCCCCTCCAAAAACAAACAAACAAACAAAAACAAATCCCTGTTGCCTCCCA
>NW_022196905.1:199374490-199380942 GCF_008632895.1 Mastomys coucha
CAGTAATGTTCCTCTTTCTCCACAACCTCTCCAGCATCTGCTGTCACCTGAGCTTTTTATCTTAGCCACAGAACCATTTCTTACCCACAGAACCAGCTATTACCTACAGAACCACTCCTTGCCAATTGAACCAGTCCCTCCCCACAGAATATTCCCTACCCTAAGAGCAAGATAGTCTCAGTGTGTTTGAAAAAAAAAATTCAAACTCAAATTCTAGTCAACTCTCAAGTGACTCATTCTCTCATGTTAAAAAAAATCATTCCTGGCTTCCAAATCTCTGTGCATCATACCTGACACGAAGTCAGTAAATACTATCAGAGGCAGATATGACTCAGATGCTAAAACTGTAGGAGAATGATTTTAAAATAGCTATGGTTTCTATGTTAAATGTTCTCATCATTAAAAAAGACAGCTTATATTAATACATGGGAAGATTTCATAGATGGAAAGTAAAACTAAAAGATAGAGAGCCCTCCGTCCATTCCCCCAGCAGATCCATTCTCTCAGGGTCCTCCCTAGTACTAGAATAGAACCAGCCTTAGCCTAACTTTCTCCTCTCCATGCCTCCAGAGAACCCTGTAGTCCATCTGTATCCCAGCCTCTAACACCAGCAGGCATTCCCTGTCAACACACCAAGAAAGTCAGTCAAACAGGCAACACATAGCCATCACACTTGCTGAAAACCCAGACAGGAAACAAAAGCCAAAGAACCAAACACCTAGCTAACAAAGACACAGAAATTAACACCTAGACATATATTATCCAAACCCAAATTCCTAGATGCCAGCACAGTAAACCATCAATAACAGCCAGAGAGTTATTTCTTCACTAGAGCACAGCTCTCTTACCACAGCAGGTCTTGAGTCTTCCAACATAACTGAAGCACCCGTGTGTGTGTGTGTGTGTGTGTGTGTGTGTGTGTGTGTGTGTGTGCAAACCTAAGAGTAATAGGACTAGAGGAAAGAGGAGGAAAATCCAAGACCAAAGGCCCAGAATATATTTTCAACAACATTATAGAAAAAGTTTCTTAACCAAAAAAGGAGATGGCTATAAAGAAAGACCTCTCAGAATTGCATTTCTCAACTGATACTGTATATGCCAGAATGGCCTGGATAGATGTCCTACAGATTCTAAGAGACCACAGATGCCAGTCCACAGTATAGCCAGAAAAAACTTTCACTCATCATAGATAAAGAAAATAAGATATTTCATGATAAAACTAAGTATAAACAATGTCTATCTTTAAATCAAGGCTTATAGACAGTGCTAGAAGGAAAACAGCAGTTTAATGAGTTAAGTATACCCATGAAAATATAAATAATACTATACCAGAATAAACAAAAGAAATGAAGTGCATGCACACATACATACATACACCACTCATACACACTCAGGATAATTACCACCACCACCACTTACCATCACCATCAACAACAAAATAATAAGAATCAGTAATAATTAATCATTCATATCTTTCAATATTAATGTTTTTAACACCCTGATAAAAGGACTAGACTAACATAATGGATGTGCAAACAGGATCTATCATTCTTCTAGATCCAAGAAAATGCCTCAACATCAAGGATCGGTAGGCACTACCTCAGGGTAAAAGTTAGAAAAAGATATTCGAAGCAAAGGGACCCTCAAAGGAAGCTGGTATGTGTAGCCACTTTCATATCTAACAAAGTAGACTTCAAACCAAAACTAAACAAAAAAGATGGGTATGGATGCTTCATAATCACCATTGGAAAAATGCATCAAGATGAGATTTTAATTCTTAATATTTATGCCCCAAACACAAGGGTACCTACATTTTTAAAATAACACTACTATAGTTTAATCATTGGACCCTCAAACCCTGATAGTGGAAGTCTTCAAAACACTACTTTCACCAAAGGATAACTCGTCCAGATGGAAACCAAACAAAAATACAGGACCTAACAGATATGAAAAAAAAATGGACCTAATAGATGTTTACAGAATATTTCAAACAAACACATACAAAAATACTGACTTTCCAGCTACTTGTGAAACTTTCTTCAAAACTGACCACATACTCAGACACAAAGCAGATCTCAACAGATACAAGAAAACTAAAATAACTCCTTGTATCCATGTCTGTCACATAAGAAAAGTGGAGATCAACAACAGAAACAAAAGAAAGCGTATAAACTCATGAAAACTGAACTACCCTAAACCAAAAAAAAAAAAGGTCAAGAAAGAAATAAAGATTTTTTATATAATTTATAAAATTCAATAAAACATAATACATAGCATACCCATACTTATGGGACACAATGAAAGCAGTCTTAAGAGAAAAGTTGATAACACTAAGTGTCTTCATTAAAAAAGAAGGAGGGGGAGGAGGAGAAGAAGGAGAAGAGGAAGAAGAGGAAGAAGAGGAAGAAGAAGAAGAAGAAGAAGAAGAAGAAGAAGAAGAAGAAGAAGAAGAAGAAGAAGAAGAAGAAGAAGAAGAAGAAGAAGAAGAAGAAGAAGAAGAAGAAGAAAACACTAACTAGCAACTTAACTACACACTTGAAACCTTTAAAACAAAAAGAAGTAAGCACGCCTAAGAGGAGGATATGGCAAGAAATAATCAAAGTGAGGGTTGAACTCAATAAAATTGAAATAAAGAGAACAATACATAGAATCAATGAAACTAAGAGTGTGTCTATGATTCTTGTGACTTCTCTTTTATGTTTCTGTTGGCTTGTTTTGTACAACTTTGATATGATGTCTTTGTTGTATTTTGTATTTTATTCTGTTATATTTTTTGTTAACATTTAGAAACCTCTTCTACAGAAAGACAGATAGGGAGGTGGGGAGGAACTGGCAGGAGTAAAGGAAGTAGAAATTGTGTTCAGATTATATTGTGTGAGAGAGAATCTATGTTTAATAAAAAGGAAAAATGAATTGAATATTTTAGATATAAACTACCAAATACTATATAATAGTGAAGTTGTCACTTAGGTAGAAATATTGCACACTGTAATTTCCATGCTGATGAGCCTGTTTCATTTTAAATGGTTGAGAAAAAATTAGCAATTGAAGAGAGATCATAAGAGGTCTGCACGGATTTCATAAAACAAATCAGGCCAAGGCAATCATGCATATTTACAGGATAGTTGTGCCACACATAAAACCCACATAAGGCACACTGACTTTTCTGCTATGGTTAGCACTGCAAAATCCCATAGACATGGATGGCTTATAAAAAATGTGGTTGGTTTTCAGTTTTCAGAGTTAGGGTTCAAAGTTCAGGTACTGCACTGTTTAAGGTTGGCTTTGCAGAGTGTTAATTACTTCCTGTATCCTTGCATAGCAAAAGAAAAAGAAAATGTGTGTGTGGCAGGAGCTTTAGGACCTATCAGGATCCTGTTCACAAGTGTATTCATATTGGGATGCTATCTACTAAAGGTCTCAATTCCTTATACCTTTACTTTTGTGATTACAAACTCAGCCTGTGAATGTGGGCTTGGGAGCAGAAATCATTAGTTCATTGCACATACTACTTAATAGTCCCAAATTTTTAATAAGTATATACTGTCATATTGATTTTTCCTCATGGAGTTTATGGTAATTTTAATAGTGTGCAATATATGGATGAATATGTAAAGTATGATTTTATTATTTTCATAAAGTTCCTCAGTATTACCTGGGAGAATACTTTGTTTTATTTTATGTAATGGAAGGAAAGACCTAAGTTTCTAAGTAACATATAAAAGCAGGCCAATCAGAATTACATCAGACTTCTCACCAGAGACTATGAAAGCTAGAAGATCCTGGGCAGATGTCATACAGACCCTTCAAGAAACAAATGCAGGCCAGGTTACTATACTCAGCAAAACTCTCAATTACCATAGATGGAGAAAACAAGATATTCCATGACAAAACAAAATTTACACAATATCGTTCCACAAATCTAGCCCTACAAAGGATAATAGATGGAAAACATCAACATAAGGAGCAAAACCCTAGAAGAAGCAAGAAAGTAATCTTTCAACAAATCCTCACAAACCTAATTCCACCTCTTACAACAAAAACAACAGTGTTGTAACCTCATTACAACAATTACTTTTTATTAATATCTCTAATATGAAAACTAATACTACCAACATATCCTAATCGATTGAAATTCAAAAATATGAGGAATTAGAAATTCGTTGACTCTCTAATGGTCTCTCTAATTTGGTAATTGGAGAAATAGGTCCAATATTATACAATCCATACACACCTACAGCTTGTTTGTTCACGACAGTGTCTTGCAGTGTACAACAAAATAGTCTTGAGATCTTGCTTCTCCTACCTCAGCCTCTCTATTAGTAATATTGTTTATTTTACGTTTTTACGCTATTCTATGGTTTTCAGAACAGCTTACATATTTTAAAAGTATTTATGTACACAAAAGAAATGTAGACAATTAAAGTGTGAGAGGAGTTTTAAGAGAACAGCAAAGAATAAGACTGATGAATGTTTTGCTTGACGTTGTAACTCGTATCAAGTTACCACAATAAGAGCCAAGATTTTAAGCTCTACTAAATATAAAACAAACAAACAAATAAAACCACTTTATATATTTATGTTCATTTAAGAAAATGTTATTAGTGATGTATTATTTTGAAATATACAGTTAATATGTTTGGAGTTATTTAAAATTTATATTGAGAAAAACGTATGTATTTTCAGCATTGCCATAGACAAGCATCTACATAAGACTGTTAAATTGTTGTTTTATATCAAACAACTTTTATAATATTCATTTTTATTGTTATAATATTTGATAAATTTTAAAGAATATGACAAAAAGAGGTATTGTAGGTATTGAAGGGGGTCTCTGGGAGGAGTTGGGGTACAAAATGAAAACAAGAATGTGATTTAATTCTATTTACTTAAAATATGTTTTTAAATGTTAACAAATTCAAATAAATTGAAACCATGTAACTTTTCTCATTATAATGCAATACAACTTAAAAAAAAAAAGGACAGAGAGCTGTCCAAGATAATTTTGGTTGCCAGAGACTTGTGGTGTGAAGACTCATTGAGAAGGACCAGTTAAAGCAGCCACGTTGATTTGAAGATGATAAATGGAGAAATGGATTTGGTAGAAATTTCTGAATCATATAGTGCAAGTGACCTATCACAGAATGTATTAATATAAATTAATCATTATTTAAAGATGTCTTATAAATTATATTTTAACTATGGTTAAGGAGACAAAAACACCAAGAACACTAAATTACGGTTAGATATTTAGGGAAAGGAAAAGCTACAAAGGTGAGTTAGAGGCGGTCTCTCTGTTATGTAAGAGGAAGCTAGGTGTTGAAATGCTTCAGAATCTTTGGTAAACCTAATTTCTTCTTTTATAAAAAAAATCTATAAGTCATCTACTGGAAACTAATGACTGTTCCATCATTGTAGGTTTTTGTGTAATACATGAGATTTTTGTTGTTGTTATTGCTGTTTGTCTGTTTGTTTAATTTTTTTTTTGAACAAAGCATGGAGTAGGATTCTGCAGAGATTCATTGGCATAAAATAGCCTATGGCACAGGACTCCAGCAATATCCAGTAATCTAGGAGAAATTTCTGGATACCTTAATGCACCATAGAATGTAATTCAAGTTTAGTGCACATAAGGAGTCATAGAGACCCATGACAAAATTCAAGTTTCTCTGTATGATTATTTAATAAATTATTATTCCTCTAAACTTTAATCTCTGTGAAGGCAGTAGCTGCATTCAATTTATTCACATCCTTTATCCTAATATTCTTTATTTGATGGCTAATTTTACATGTTAAGTATATTGCATTAAGAAATAGTAATTGAGGTCCTATTTATCAAAGGTTTAGCTTAGAGTCTGAGCCATTGGTGTTCTGTTCAGGAGGTTGTCTCCTGTACCAGTAGGTTAAAGGCTATTTCCTGCCCTCTCATCTATGAGATTTAGTGTATCCAGATTTATGTTGAGGTCCTTGACACATTTGGAATTGAGTTCGTTCAGGGTAATAAATATTTGGATTCTTCTACATGATGACATCCAGTTAGACCAGCACCATTTGCTGAAGATGCCTTTGCCCCCCATTCCTCCTTGTATGGTTTTATCTTCTTTGTTAAAAATCAAGTGTCCAGGATGTCGAGATGGCTCAGTGGGTTAAGAGCACTGCCTGTTCTTCTAAAGGTCCTGAGTTCAAATCTCAGCAAGCACATGGTGGCTCACAACCATCTGTAATGAGATCTGACGCCCTCTACTAGTGTGTCTGAAGACAGCTACGGTGTACTTACATATAATAAATAAATCTTAAAAAATTTTTTTAAAAAATCAAGTGTCCATAGGTATGTGGGTTTATTTCTGGGTATTTTATTCTGTTGATCAACCTGTCTATTGCTGTATCAATACCATGTGGTTTTTATCACTACTACTCTGTGTAGTACAACTTAAGGGCAGCGATGGTGATTC
>NW_022196905.1:199380952-199432253 GCF_008632895.1 Mastomys coucha
TCCATATGAATTTGAGAATTGCTCGTTTAAGGTTTATAAACATTGAATTTTGATATGGATTGTATTTAATCTGTAGATTGCTTTTGTTAAGATGGCCATTTTCACTATATAAATCCTACTTATCCATGAGCATGGGATATCTTTACATCTTCTGATATCTTCTTCATTCACTTGCTTAGTTAGAGTTACAGCAAGATATTTTAAATAAATTATGGCTATTTTAATGAGTGTTGTTTCCTTGAGTTTTGAAATGGAAAAGCTTCTGTATGATGAAAGGCACTGTCAGTAGGACAAAATGGAAGCCTACAGATTGGGAAAAGATCTTCACCAACTCTGCATCCAAGAGAGAGAATACCCTAAATGTATAAAGAATTCAATAATTACAATCCAACAAAACAAACTACCCAATTAAAAACTGGGGTACAGAGCTTAACAGAGAATTCTCAACAGGGGAATCTCAAATGGCCAAGAAGCAATTAAAAATTGTCCAACATCCTTAGTCATCAAAGAAATATAAAATGGCTAATGTCATCCCCATTGGGTCCTAGAAACCTCTCACATCCTTGGCATTTGGGTTTTTCTAGTGGTTCTCCAAGTTTCCCCCAACCTTATTTTCATTCATTCTCCTGACCCTCTGGACTTCTCTCTGGTCTCTTCCAAAACCTGATCCTGCTCCCCCTTTTTCTCTCCCCCTTCCATCTTCAGGTTCCTCCCTCCATCTGCCTCCCATGATTATTTTGTTGACTGTTATAAGTGGGTCTGAAGTATCCACACTTTGGCCTTCCTTTCTTGTTAAATTTATATGGTCTATGAGTTGTATCATGAGTATTCTGAGCTTTGGGGCTAAAATCCACTTATCAGTGTGTGCATACCATATATGTACTTTTGGGTCTGGATTACCTCACTCAGGATGATATTTTCTAGTTCCATTATTTGCCTATAAAGTGTGTGAAGTCATCATTTTTTAATAACTGGTTAGTATTCCATTGTGTGAATGTACAACATTTTCTGTGTCCATTGTTTTGTTGAGGGACATCTGGGTTGTTTCCAACTTCTATTATAAATAAGGCTGCTATGAACATAGTGGAGCTCATGTCCTTGCAATATGTTGGAGCATCTTTTGGGTGTATGCAGGTGACAGAAGATGCTAGCAAGGATGTGAAGAAAGAGAAATTCCATTACTGGTGGGACTGCAAGTTGGTACAAGCACTTTGGAATTCAACCTGACAGTTTCTTAGAAAATTGGAAATAAATAGTTCTACCAGAAGACCCAGCTATACCACTCTTGGGCGTATATCCAAAAGATGCTCTAAAAATATAACAAGGACACATTCTCCACTATGTTAATAGCAACCTTATTTATAATAGTAAGAAGCTGGAAACAACCCAGATGTCCCTCAACAGAAAAATGGACCTTAGCCTAGGAGCTTAACTGTGGGCATGGAACCTGAAGAAGTAACCTCAGGCCACCAGGCAAGATCACAGTGGAGGGATGAAGACAGCAACTCACCTACAAAACTTTTGATCCCAGATTTATCCTGTCTAAAAGAAATGCATGGATGAAGATGGACCAGAGACTGAAGCAATGGTCAACCAATAACCAGCCCAACTTAATACTCATCTCATGGGTAATCACTGATCCCTGACTATGTAACTGATACTCTGTTATGCTTGCAGACAGGAGCCTAGGGTAACTGTCCTCTGAAAACCTCTGTCTAGCAGCTGACTGAAGCAGATGCAGTTATCCACAGCCAAACATTGGACAGAAATTGGGGACTCTTATGGAAGGGTTAGGAGAAGGATTGAAGGAAGGTCCTGAAGAGGATGGGAACCCCACAGAAGAACCATTAGAGTCAACTAACACAGATTTCTGGGATCTCTCAGAGACATAACCACCAAACAAAAACACACATGGACTGGAATGAGCCACAAATGTAACAGATGTGCAGCTTAGTCTCCATGTGGGTCCCACAACAACTGGAGCAGAGGCTATCTCTAAAGCTGTAGCCTTACTGTGACATCCTTTCCCCAAAATTACTGCCTTGTCTGGCCTCAATGGGAGAGGATACACCTAATCAGGCAGATATCCAATGACCCAAGATGGAGGGATATTCAGGGGGCTCCACCCTCTCAGAAGAGAAGGGTAGGGCATGGGAAAGGGACTCTGTCAGGGGGACTGAAGTAGACAACATTTGGGACGTAAATAAATAAATAAATAAATAAATAAATATTTTTAAAAATAGCAATTGATAAAGCCACACCTCTGAACATTCTGTAAGTGTATGACCTTTTCCAAAGAAGACTAGAACATGATTGGTCTGACCTCATGAATGGATCCATCTCTTGATGGACTCAAGAGATGATGGAATTACTGACCAGACATCTGGAGTAGCAGATCACCAGATGCATATCTTTGGGGCCTCTGGTGCCTTGGCCTCTTCCTGTCTGTCTGTCTGTCTGTCTGTTTGTGTGTATGCTTGTTTTTGTTGATTCTTGGCCTCCAAGGTGTATTATATTGGTCTGTTCTGCTATGCCTCACTAGGAGTATTCACCTGACAGCTCAGGAAGCATTATCAACATACTTTACTCCTTACTTTGAGTTGATCTTTCAGGTAGTTTGATCACAATACACAATAGTATCATTTGTGTCTTTTATAGCTTTCAGGAAATAGTGGAACCCTAACAAAAAGCTGAAGTCAGATAGTGACCAGAAATGAAAACAAACAAACAAAAAAGTGGAGATGATTCTAGCAATTAGTAATTCCAACAGCTGATACTCATTACTTCAAACTACAGCAAGTAACTCCTTCCCAGTACTTGCATGAAAAAGTTGAGCAAATATTTGTCAGGGACATTATGAAGTGAGTGATTAAACTGAGGTGAATGAATTTGATTCTTAGGGTTTTGAAAATAAATCATATAGGAAATTATCAAAAGATCACATGTGAGAAGCATTTTTCAATCAAGGTCTAAAATGATTTCCTGGCTAAGGTAAAAAGAGGCGGTCAGCTGTGAACTGTGATCTCACTTAATAAAAGTAGAGGGATTTATAGAATCATGAGTCCATGGTCAAATCGCATAAGAGAGAGGACATTGTAAAAGTCTGACTCTGGACAATCTTTCCCCTGGGAAAACTATTAAAATATCCACCCATTCCACATTCTAAATCAATAAAGAGATGATTTTGTAACATGTAATAATATCATTATAAAGAACTCTTAAAAGTAAAAATCTGTTATAATTTATATGGAAAAAATCAACTTTGAAAGAAAGGCAATGAATATTTGTTTAAGGTACTAAAAATTATTCTGCTTAATTATATTTATACTAGTCAATAGTGGACTCAATCATAAAAACCACATATAATTTCAGGTCTGAGCTTACATTTGAGCTTTCAAGTGTTTTTAGGAGAATTTTTTTTATGTTTTGTTTAGCAGAGAATTGTAAATACAACTTTTAAAGTAAATTTTGTTTCTTGTTATATGTTCTCCATTCTCTTTCAATTTCTGCATCTCTGGGGACTTCATTATAGGAATTCTATTGCTGACCTTTTCCCCTGCATTGCCCTCAGAGGCCACCTGAGGCACATCTAGGTATATTGGTTTAGAGGCTCTCTTTTTGAAACTGTCAAGGTCACAACTTTGACACAACCTCTCAAATGCCTGGACCTCACTCCCTTGGCTGGTGTGTTGCTCTTTGTTCTTTGTTCATATTTAACCTAGCTCTCACAGGCCAATGACCCTCCCTCTACTTCTGTTTTCCCTCCTTGATATGTTTCATTTCTTGACATTTCAGAATGTGCAATTCTTGTTTCCAAACAATGAATGCTGTTGACATGTGATATAAATATTGTTTCTTTTCTTCAGCATTCATTACCTGTTTTGGTGTCTGCTTCTTCCCAGTTTATGACAGTACAACTTCTTTATGAGCAGATGTGTTTGTCAGTCTCCAATAAAGCTAAAATTGTAATTATGTTCAAAGTTAGCATCATATATATGGTTATATAGTTATAGATTTTATTTAGATATTCAAAAATTTCAAAATATTAAAAATTTCACCCAATATTTCTTAGAAAAATTATACTTCCTCATTACGATTTAGCAATTTTGATGTGAATCTTCATATTCTACATATACAGAAATATATAGTGTTCACATATGTCCATGCATATAATAATGTAGAATATATTAGAGATAAACCAATAGTGTGCTCTTGAAAAATATTAACATAAGAATGTTCAACTATGCATGTTGTTTTGTATGTTATTATAAATTAATCTTTCAAAGACACAATTACAAATTGGTTTCTACAAATTTGTAAGAATTTAACATGGACAGAATGATATGTTAATAGTAAAATAATTGACCAATTTTTACAAATTAAAATATGATAAAACATGAGTTGAAATTCAGGAATTGTTATCATAAAAACAAACCTTTGTTTATTAATGTTCACTTAATTTATGTTTTATGTAAATAAATATGCTATAAATTTTAGGGCTCTCAATTTTCTGTAATACTATCTGGTTTGTACTTATATGAACTAAAGACAGTTAGTAAAACTAATTGTATCATAATTTAATGTATTTTACTATAATTCAACTATGTAAATTAGCATCCACACTCATAATTCTGAAAATATGACAATGTACATATTAATTTATGTACATTGTAATTTAGTTGGGTGTTAAAAATATGCAAACGTATGTCTAAATAAATCATGTTTTATCAACTTTTTCACAACTTAAAATTCCAGCACTTCAAATTCATTGACTAGATAAAGCTAGACATGGAGAAATTTAAATATTGCCTAAGAAGTATTTTACATACAAATCTCACTTGTGTGCTCTTCATCTATAAAATCTATGGAAAAATTGGTCTCTACTCTGCATACAATATAGTAAAACTAAAAGCAGATTAATAAATCTGGTGTTAATATGCTCAAATAAGATCAAGTTTAAACTTGCTTTCTCTGGGTACTATAATGTTCTCCCTACCTTAAAAAGATGTGGTTTGTTTGTTGGTTGGTTGGTTAGGCTTTGTTTTTGTTTTTCTTTACCAAACATTTCAATGGTGTGAATGAATTTCAGTTACTTAAATGTTTGTCCACTTTAAAAATTTGAACAATTAAGGAGAACCACAAGTAAGGCAAGAGTAAGATACTTTTAAATGGTAGCATCAAATCTAGTGAACACTGAATTCTAGGCAGACAGCCTACTTCTCTGTCAAGGACAAGAAGGACTCATAATTCTTTGCAGTGAATACCTGGTAACATACCCTGGTAACAATCTATTAGTGTCACTTTAGTGTTGAGTGAGTGTCAGACAACGTTAGGGCAAACTCCATCTTTCACTTTGAAGCCTATCCTGATGACGTGAAGTACATCACAGACTGCAATAGAAATTGATGCACCCATGAGTAATTCCTCTCCAGAAAAGAATTTGTAGACTGTCCTTCCAGAAATATCTAAAGTGAAAATTGAATATAACATATCTCCCCCGTGGTTTGAGGATGGCTGTGCTCCTGAGTAGACTGACCTAAAACTGATTGTTTTCCAGCTCATTAGAAAAGATAAGAAAGAGAAATAAATAACCCTCTGGAAGGTAGTGATAGAGATCAAGTTTCCCTGCCAAATAAAAGTTAATCCACAGTCCATAATTTGTTCATAAAAGGATTTTGACCTCATTTCTGTAGGATAAGATAGCAAAGAACCTAGGTAAACCAAACGGCAGCTTAAGAGAAAGCAGGCTTTCCTATCTGACAAAACTCTAGCCACACAAGAAAATTTTAAAAAAGTACTTTGAGAAATATCATCTGCCACTGACAAGAGATAGATGAAATAAGTTGATCTTATCCTTTCTTTGGTTAAGGGCATCAGCATTTAGCTCTCTGTGTGCCTGGCACCAGTTCAGATCTTTTTAGAACTGTCTGTTAAAATCTCAGACACTGTGTGAAAATACTTAAAAAATTAAAATTAGAGAGACCATATATTTAATCAATTCTACTACTGGGTATACATCCAAAGGAAATCAAGCCAGCATGCCAAAGAGACATTTACAATATCAAGCTGTTTTGCAGCCCTTTTCACATCTATAAAAAATGGAAACAGCCAAATTGCCCATCAACTGATGAGGGCTGAAGAATATGTGGAACATATACATAATGGAATATTATTCAGCAGCCAACAAGATTGAAATCCAGTCCTTTGCCATAGTGTGGGAGAAATGAGAAAAGTGAATTGTGTTGGCAAAAGAAAGACTCCAACTGAAGTTCTAAAAATTTAGCGGTATTTTTTATTAGATATTTTCTTTATTTCCATTTCAAATGTTATCCCCTTTCTTGGTTTCTGCTATGAAACCCCCTATCCCATCCTCCCTCCCTTTGCTCACCAATCCATCCACTCCGGCTTCCCTGTGGGGGAATTACCCTACAATGTGGCATCAAGCCTTCTCAGGACCATCACTTTGATGTCCAACAAGCCCATCCTCTGCTACATATGCAGCTGGAACCATGGGTCCCAACATGTGTACTCTCTGATTGGTGGTTTAGTTTTTGGAAGCTCTGGGTGTACTGGTTGGTTCATGGTTCATATTATTGTTCCTCCTATGGGGGCAGCAAGCTCCTTCAGTCCTTTCTCTAGCTCCTCCATTAGTGACCTTGTGCTCAGTACAATTGTTGGCTGAGAGCATCCACCTCTGTATTTGTCAGGTACTGGCAGAGCCTCTCAGGAGATGGCTATATCAGGCTCCTGTCAGCAAGCACTTGTTGGCATCCACAATAGTGTCTGGGTTTGGTGACTGTATATTTTTGTTAGTGGCATTCTTTTTTGTTTTTGTTTTTGTTTTCATTTCTTCACTGTTTGATTGATAATGACATATAGCACAGATGCTTCAAATCAAGCCTTACTCTCTAAGATTTTCCTGTTTTTTTCTTATTTTGTTGTTATTTGTCTGTTTGGTTGGTTTTTATATTGTTCCTATTCTGTTTGTTTTCTGCATTACTTGTATTCCTGCTTTCTGTTTCTTTTTATTTTGGAAATACTGTCACTGTTGACAAGAATGGATGTGGTCCTGACTGGACAGATCAATTACTATTAAGTCTCATTTTTTTTTTCTCCTATCTCATTATAAAATAAAAGAAAGAGAAATAAATAAATTACTGGGAAGAAGTGATTAACTTCAGGTTGTTCAATGTTACTGTCATTCTTCCAGAATCCCCAAGAGTTATGTAAGGTCTTAATAGGATGCTTTGTGACATTTTTAGCTAAAAATGGTAACATAAAAAATGATTATTAAAGTGCTCAGCAAGACAGGAATTACAACACATATCACTGGCATTTAACAGCCAAAGAGATTGCCACTCACCTAAATCCCAACAAAGAAATTCCTTTAAAATAATGATTTTAGAATAACTTACCAAAATTATCAAGTTTATCATCATTTTTATATAGTATTAATGAAAGCTTCTGAGCATGTTAACTTTTTTCCTCTGTTCATTATTTTTCTCTTTTATGCTTCATTTTTCTTCCTCTCTTTTTCTATTTCTATCCTCAGATTATTATGTATACAATATGCATATATATATGTATATAAAACACATATATCTACACCTATATATTCCTTAATTTATGTAACTATTTGTGGACCCAGATATAAAACACACTTATTCCAGCCTGGAGAGATTGCTCAGTGTTAAGAGTACAGGCTGCTCTAGAAAAGAGCTTAGGTTTTCTTCTGAGCACCCACATTGGGCAGCACACAACCGTTCCAAATTCCTAGAGCTCTTTCACCCTCTTTCTGCCTTTAATGGAGCTTTCATTCACTTGCAGTCACTGACACATAGACATATAAAATAAATAAAATAATAAAATTAAATAAATCTTTAAAAACAGCTTACTCATATAAGAAACTCAAGTTACCACTGCATTTAGAATTTGTCTAGCTTTCTCCTTCCTCAAGCTTGCAGTTCCCTACTTCATTAATGAGGCTTGATATATTTTCTTTACGGTATATACTGGATTGATCACACTGACTTTTGGAAGTAAATACTTAGCATCCCTAAATCATCCTCAGCCTCTCACTCACTGGTTCCAGATCCCTCATACCAATATTTTCTTTTTTTTTTATTAGCTATTTTCTTTATTTACATTTCAAATGTTATCCTCTTTTCTGACTCCACCCCCCTCCCCGAGAACTACCCCCCATCCCATCCCCTCTTCCCCTGCTTCTAGGAGAATGTTCCCTGCCACACCCACCCACTCATGCCTCCCTGCCCTGCCATTCCCGTATACTGGGGCATCGAGCCTCCACAAGACCAAGGGCCTATCCTCCCACTGATGCCTGTCAAGGCCATCCTCTGCAACATATTCAGCTGGAGCCATGAGTCCCTCCACATGTACTCTTTGGTTGGTGATTTAGTCTCAGAGAGCTCTGGGACTCTCGTTGGTTGATATTGTTGTTCTTACTATGTTCTTACCATGGTTGCTATATTTTCATAGACCTCTCTTTTACCTTTTCACAGTCTCACCAGTCCATGAAAATGCCATGACCAAGGTAACTTATGAAAGAAAACATTTAATTTGGGGGATTATAGTTCTGAAGGTTGGAATCCATGACAATAATATTAGGAACATGGCAGCAGGCAGGCAAGATTGGCACTAGAGCAGTATTTGAGAATTTACATGTCATCCACAAGCATAAGGCAAAGGCGTGAGTGGGAATGGTGAGGTCTTAACAAATGTCAAAGCCTACGGCCAGTGACACACCTCCAACCAGACTGTACTCCTAATCCTTCCCAAAGAGTTTCTCCAACTGGGGACTGAGGTTCAGCATATGAACCTGCCGGGTATGAACTTCATTTGAAATACCGCATTGATCTACTGGATACCAAAGCCCCCACTTCCTCTTGGCTCTAATCTCTACAATCAGAGATTGCAGAGGTTCTTAAAGCTCTAAAGGCCTTCCATTCCTTCCCAGGCCCAGCCAGAGCTTCTGATCCAACCAGGACTTTCTTCCTACTCTGATATTTATCCTTTGCTCTGCCTTACTTGCTGAGCAAATCTTTTTGGTGAAAATAAACAAGTAGTAGATTGGTTAGTGGAAAAAGCAATACATATACAATCATTAGTCTCCTTGGAATGATTGTATGGCCCTACAAAACGATATTGTTGTACAATATCTTTATTTTATTTTTATATGATAAATATTTATTTGATTTTTTATTATAAAAAAAATCAGACATGTATAAATGGAACATGATCCTTTATCACCATTTTCTTCCTTTACCTCCCTCCCCATATCCTTCCCCAGAACATGCCAACCTTCCTCTACATTTGAGTCATTGCTTTCTGCTTCCACTCCTCCTCTTTTCCTCTTCCCCTCTTCTTCTTGTTGTTGTTCTTCTTGTCCTTCTTGTTGTTTTTTTCTGTCGTTGTTGTTGTTGTTGTTGTTGTTGTTGTTGTTGTTGTTGTTCTTCTTCTTCTTCTTCTTCTTCTTCTTCTTCTTCTTCTTCTTCTTCTTCTTCTTCTTCTTCTTCTTCTTCTTCTTCTCCCTGTCCCTCTTTTTTCTTTTAACCCACTAAGTCTAGTTTGTTCTGCCCATATGGGCATGAGTGTGGGAACATCCACTGGAGCATCCAAAACCTACCAGAAGCCACATTTTCAAAGACTGACTCTCACTTCTTTACCAAGCACAAAATGTCAGTGTACATTCAGATTCATTTGTATCTTTTAAGTTTTGCACTGTGAACCAGGCTCTTTGGACTACCTCAATTTTCCTACTTCTAGTTCCATTCAACAAGAGAAAACCCTAGTAAAAGTCTAACAGAGGATGATGATGCACTACACCATTTTGCTCCTCTAACTTTCTCTCCATACTATTACTTCTGCTTCAGTGGACCTTTAGAATGAATGCCACAGCTTTGAAATGTAAGTGCTTACAGCCTCCTTCTGTGCCTTCTCCTCTTCTTAGTCATTTAATCTGAAAGATTATCAAAACTCTGCTTTTCTGGCAATTGAATATTAAGCTTCATTTTTTTTGTTTAATTCTATATTCTAACTCAAGTTTTATTGTTGTTGTTTTTATTTATTTATTTTTTACTAAGTCTACATTTTCTAAAATCTTGTGAGCAGCACCTGTTTCAACTGGGACCTTGTAATTGAACCCCAGTGTAACTCAAATCCAGGATTTTAAGATAAGAATATAAAGGTGACTTGCTGATGCTTTGGCTGAGCCTGAAGACAACTTATTTGCTGAGGGAATGGGCAAATCTATATGTTCAGATTTCACATATTTTCTGAAACTCTCAAAAGTCTTAAAGGTTCTATTATATTGTAGTTGCTATTTGATCAACATAGATGATAAAGAGTATGCGGTTTTTTACTTTTTACCAAAAGTAGTCTGTAAGAAAAGCATGAATTCATTCATTCATTTATATAACTTCAAAATCAATGACATAATTATTAATAATTCATAATAAAGTTAAAACCCAAACATCTGATGAAAAACTTGAGGTAACAAGTTAGTATGAGATTCTCAGACAATAAATAAAAATACCATGCAAAATATGTAAGCATATATTGATCCTCCAAATTCCCCTTAAATTCTTTGGCTAAGACAGACAACTATGTCACTTCCACATAGTCTTAATGATTTATTATTATTATCATAAATTATTTAATTCATAATGTAATCTTGGAATGCTTGCAGCTGATTTCCTTTTCTTTAACTTTATGATGCAATTTAGATACAAATGAACTCCTTGTATAGGAAGATCTATTAATTGGAGCTTTGAGAGTATAGCAGTCACTATACAGTCACATATGCAATTCCCCAGTGATGATGGATTCACCTTGGAAACATGATTTATTGTGTGGTGCACAATCTTTTAGGTATGGTGTCAAAATTTGCTAGTTTAGCTAATTACATCATTGACATAATGATAAGTATAACGAACATAGTTAAAAACAAATTCTTAAGTATCTTATAGAGTAAAATATGGAGTCCAACAGGGATGAAGCACTGAACTGGGTGCATTAGTGTATGCTTGCTCATGCAACCACTAATTGTATTTTCAAATATTTTCTAGTGTGCTTAATAATGTGACAGAAGAGCGAACATCAGGGTCTGTAGAGAGATCTGTGAGATTAAAGGGGCTGAAAAATCATTCATTAATACAATTAGACTTTCCAATTTCAGAGGATATAAATGATATCATACTGAGAAAAAAACAGGTAAAAAGAATCCAATTAAAGCCCCACCCCCAAATTGCTCTGCCTCCGGCAAATTAGTTACCCCAACCCAACTTTTTCATTTCACCAACAATTACAAAAGGAAGGGACATCACTAGAGATATAAACACTGAATGAACATCAATTTGTATTATTTTCCCATTTAACATTTCTACTTGCTAAAAATAAATGAGTCATAGATGGAGTCATAAATTTGTAGAATGTAATTTTTAGTCACAACAATTGTAAAGTCATTTCTAAAAAAAAAAAATAAGGACAATAAGTGTTTGCCAGACTCCTCCCTATTTTCTGCCCCCAGTTCCAGCTAAGGAGAATCTGAGAACTATATGTTTCTTACAGCAAACACACATCATGTTCCTGTTCTGATCAAGGTAACAATGAACCTCAAACCAAAACTCATCAGATGGCTTTGTTTTACCTCCCCGACTAACATTGGCCCACTTCTTCCTGATGATAATGTTCTTGTCGTGGGGGGTACTCCTTTGCTGCATCCAAATATTAATAAGTTTTGTGTTATTGCTATTTGAGCTGTCTGTCTTTGTATTTTTGAGAGAGTCTCTAAAGCAGCCATGTGGCAAAGAGAACCTTCATACTCATTACACAGGCCAGGCCGGCCAGGCACCTGGTGCTCTGCCTCAGTCTCCCAAAGGCCAGGATGATAAGCAGTAATTACAATGGTAGTCTTTGAATATGCTTGATTTATTAGACGATCTTCTTTTTTTAAATAGCTTTTTTTTTTCAGTCAAATGCACCAGAAGAGTGTTCATGAGTAAGTTGCTTAAGACCCCGGCCTGCGAGCAGAGAAGTAACCACCGAGGATGCTGTGTGTTACTCTTTCTGGCTTCAAAAGTCAATTACAGATTAAAAAAATCAGGAAAAAGTCTGACCTAAGCAACTTTTTTTGACTAAGTTCCTTAGGAGTAGCTTTTAGTTATATTGTTAGACTCTGTTGCTCATTTCCATTTGTTCGGTATCCTCTGGAGCAGTGCGGGTCAGATTCTTTTATTTCGCCTTCATTCTTTCATATGCTTTTATGTTGCATATTACTGTGTTTAAAACATGTTCACCACAAAAAAGAATCTCAACTAGAGCAAAGGCTTCAAGTTCATGCCTTTTAGAATTCACTATTGAACCAATGATTCATAGTCCACTGAATAATAAAATAAATTTGCAGAATCATTGGCCAGAAGTCCAGATGCTGACTGCTAGGTGTAAAATCTGAGTAACCTACAGGGTCCTTCTTTATATAACCCTGAGGATCAAATAAACCTAAAAATGTAGAGAAAATTCTTCTAAAGGTTCTGTTACTTGTAAAACCAACAACAGCAACAGCAAACAACAGGAAAAAAGCAAAATATTCCTGTTTAGCCCCCATTTGATACTACAACTCAAGGAAAGGTATCATTATCCTCTCTACACTAATTTTACCCTGAAAATTGTACATGTACCCTCCTCATGGGCAGAGTCATGCAAAGCAAGAGACAATTTTCAAGAAAACCTCAGGTTTTTTTCTTTTATTTCGTTTTGTTTTCTTATATTGCCAGTGGTTAGAAAACATTTCTTGGGTTATTTCTAGGATATTACCTTAAGATATTATAATATTATGATATATATTACACTACAAATTATAGGATATTATCTTAGGAGGGTTTAAGACATTAAATAATGCCCTTATTGTTTTTGTATTCTTACCCAGAGTACCCTTTTTAAATGTTAAATGCCACAAACCAAGGTGTAATTAAACTTACAGAAGAAAGTCAACTTTCTTTCACCTGACATTGAACTACAGAGAGGAAACTGGGTTCTCATGGTAGGTTTAAGATTTCAGCAAGAATTTTACAAATAATAGAGAAACAGAACAATTTTGAAAATAAATCAATGGCCAAGGAGATGCTCCTAACATGTTTTGAAGAAAGCATATTCACTTGTCAAAGATTATTGGCACCCCTTAGAAGCTACGACTGACTGCATGTAGAAGAATGCAAATACACCTATATTTACTATACTACACAAAGTCCAAGTCCAAGTGGATCAAAGACCTCAACATAGAAACAGAAACACTAAATCCAATAGTAAATAAAGTCGGGAAATGTCTTGGACTCATTGTTACAAGAGACACATTTCTGAACAGAACAGAATGTCAATTGCTCGGGTACTAAATCCAACAATTAATAAATGGAACCTCATAAACCTGAAAAGCTTCTGCAAGGCTAAGGATACCATCTATACAACAAAATAGCAGCCTAAAGAATGAGAAAGATATTATCCAACCCACATCTGACAGAGGACTAATATCCAAAATATATAAAGAACTCAAGAAATTAAACACAAACAAATAAAACAACCCAATTAAAATCAGGCTCCAAAAGTAAGCAGAATTCTCAAAAGAGAAACCTCTAATGGCCAATAAATACTCAAAGAAATGTTCAATGTCATTTGTCAATAGGGCAGTACAAATTCTAAGATTCCATCTTCGACCCATCAGAATGGCTAAGATCAAAAACTCAAGTGATAGCATATACTGGCAGAGATGTTGAGCAAGGGGAACACTCCTCCACTGCTGGTGGGACTGTGAACTAGGACATCCACTTTGGTGGAAATCAGTTTGGTGATCTGTCAGAATAGCCAGAAACTGAAAACAACCTTGATATCCCTCAACTGAAAAATGAATAAAGAAAATGTGGTTCAGCTTCTAAAAGCAAAAACATCATGAAATTTGTAGGCATTTGTATTGAACTTGAGAATATCAGTCATGAAGTAATGATACCCAGAAAGACATGATATATACTCACTTATAATTAGAATTAGCCATAAAGTGCAGGGTAACCATGCTATAATCCACAGACCCAAAGACTGGGTAAACTTGAACCCAAGAAAGGATGTGTGAAACACATGACCCCATGAAAAGCAAGAAAATTATTAACTACATACACACACAAAAGAACCCTATATCTTTTGCAATAAAATGAATAAGAGATAGTTTAATTTGGGTTTATTTTGTATGGTCATGCCAATGGATCACTGATTTAGCTACTGCAGATTCCATGCTCCAATGTGGAAGTAGTTTCATGAAGTTTTATCGTTTTACAGCTTATAAAAAGCCATAGATTACATTAAGTTAAAATAGATTGGTGTGTACAGAGAAGCAGTTTCAGCAAGAACGGGGCCTAAGATACATAGGCCTAAGATGCTATTTGACGATATTCTTAGCTTTTGCATTGGTATAATATAGTTATATGCTAAGCTAATAAATTACAAAAGATTTCTAGTAGTGACAAGCTATGAGTTCAGACACAGCAAGAAATGGTTGTTCGTGTTTGACAGATGTATACACACCCATGAAGACCAAAATGTCAAACATGGAAAATAACTCATACCAAGCTAAGCCCAGGGATCTGGAACATATCAATCCCTCATAAATATCAGCAACTTTTTTCTATGAATATCTGCATTTCATTCTTCTAATCTCAGAGCTGGTAGTTGAATTTCTGATGTAATGTAATATATCCTAGTACTTGATTGTGGTGGAAATAGATAGAAGATAAATTTGCCTAGGAAATTATTATTGATGGTTAAAAATGTGGTTACTATCTTTAACTGTATTTGATGAAAAACCTTAAAAATGCATCAGAAGTTATTCTGTATTTGAGTCTACTAGTAAAAATATAATTCTTCAAAATTTTCAGTTGATTTCTGCCCTTCATGGGATGTGTGTTTTAATTAATACATGTCAGTTTTCAAGAGAATTTCAAGAGAAGATATTTATGCTTTTCTCTAGAGTTTAAGAAAAGTGGCTTTATTTATAAACATCTCAAGTTGATCAGAAAGGTTTACATCAACTGACCAAGACACACACATATTCTGCACACCATTAAATGTGACTCAGTGAGTCATTACTTTTAAAAACACTACTTGCTCTTAACACCAGTAGTTTTATGTAAAAGTAGAAAGAAAATATACCAACTATATCCTTAAATTAAAATTAAAAGAAAAGAGAACTCTTAAATATTGTTTTCCTGTCTTTATTTGTTGGTTTTTCTTGCTGATTGTGACAAAATATTTGACAGAAACAATCTGAGAAGCATGGTTTGGTTTTACCTCATGGTGTCACAGCATTTAGTGCAGCATGGTAGGGAAGGCATAGAGAGTTCTTCTTGGCTGTGGTAAATGCATCCTATGCTAGAGGCAAGGCTGGGAAGAAAAGGGCAAGATTGAGAGCAGAACCAGTTTATAACCCTGAAAGACTCTCTTATTGGTCCACTTATGCCAAGGAAGAGCCACAACTTCTCCACAATGCTACCAACTAGGGACAAAATTTTCAAACACAAAAATCTTTGTGATGGGTACATAAGTAGCCAGGGAAAGTAATGTCATATGCAGAAAATTGAAATGAGATAAAGACAATCAACTAGCATGATTCACAGCTGTCCCAGAGAAATACAGTTTGGTCACATGGCTACTTGTGATTGGCTAGGGGAAGAGCCAATAATTAACCCATAATATTTAGATTCAGTTTACTGATAATATAGAGAGAAATCTTTAGAGTAAATTTATATGGAATGGAAATCTTTCTTAATTGGATAGTTTATCTATTTATATTTCAAATGTTACCCCCTTTCACAGTTTCTCCTCTGTAAACCCTCTATCTCATCCCCTTTTACCCTGCTTTTTTGTTTGTTTTTTGAGACAAGGTTTCTCTGTGTAGTCCTGGCTCTCCTGGAACTCACTCTGTAGACCAGGTTGGCTTCAAACTCAGAAATCTGCCTGCCTCTGCCTTCCAAGTGCTGCGATCAAAGGCATGCACCACCACAGCCTTTATAGCTTTACCCTGCTTCTATCAGAGTGCTCCCCAACCTTCTTACACACTCCCACCTGACCGCCCTAACATTCCTCTACACTAGGGCATCAAGACTTCACAGGATCAAGGTCCTCCCCTCCCATTGATGCCAGATAAGGCCCCTTCAGTTTCTTCAGTCCTTCCCCTAACTCCTCCACTGGGATCCCTGTGCTCAGTCTGATAGTTGGCTGTGAGCATCCACATCTGTATTGGTCATCATCTGGTAGAGCCCCTCAGAAGACAGCTGTATCAGGTTCCTGTCAGCAAGCACTTCTTGGCATCCTCAATAGTATCTGAATTTGGTGAATGGAAGTTTTTTTAAATTAAATGGAGAAATAGTCTACCGATTAGACTCTGAGTTTGAAAGTGTCTAATTTAAAGTAAAAAGTAGATTTGAATTAGATTGATCATTAATTTAAATGTAAAAACTATAAATTTGAGTTCAGGACTGTTCATGATGGCAAAAAAATATTTTTTATCTGAAAAGTATAAGAAACTCAACTGTAGAGCATAAACCATGTGAACCTTTGGTCTAATCTGGTATTATAAAAAAAAACTATATGAACATTATTTTTCTAGGTATCCATTCATCCATACTTGATACTGTTTCTTTTGAAAATAGGACTTCTAATGCTATTTGTGTGAGATAATATCCCAGAAATGAGGATGATATTCTATGGCTTGCCTCTATATACCTGTCAATTTTATGAAGTTTAAGCATGTTGAACATTTCCCCTTTTCCTCATCCCAAGCCTTGATCAGCCTTTGATTCTTTGCCAAATATGTTATAGTAGTTGGTTTTGTTGTTTAAAGTAAGCTGTACATTTTTCTAATTCATGTGGTCTTTGTATTTATTTTCATACCTATAAAATAAACCCCAATATGATCTAAAAGTGATCCCAACAAACTTTTGTTAATTGAAATTTAAAAGTGAAACTCCAATAAATCATGGTGTTAATTCACTTAGGTATGCCTTTTAGTATTTGAAAGGAGACATTTAAGACAAGTGATGCACTAATTAGCACTCATACTAATTTAGTCAGTAAAACTCTTCTCAGAAGCTCCACAGTTTAGACATCAATAGGTGTATTTCTGTTTTGAAGTATTTAAAACACATGCATTATAGTCATTAGACTTTGAAATGCCTTAAATATGTGGTTTCTATATCACTGCATTATCAATGGTCAAGAATTGTAATTTTAAAAATAGTAAACTGACAGGAAGAACATTATCAACTAGCTGGACCCCTCAGAGCTCTCAGGGACCAAGGCACCAAACAAAGAGCATACATGGGCTACTCTGAGGTCCATTCCCCCATCTACATATGTGGCAAAGAACTGCCTTCTCTGCCCCCAGTGGGCAGGATGTGCTTGGTTCTGTGGAGGTTTGATGCCCCACAGAGAAGGCAGATGCTAGAAGGGTGAGGCAAAGTAGGTGGGTGTCGGTACAGCAACATCTTAAAGGCAAAGTGGAGGGGGAATGGAGTGGAGGGTTCATGGAGAGGGGACCAAGAAGGGGGATAACATTTGCAATGTAAATAAATAAAATAATTAATAAAGCAAGTAAATTGATGCTCACTATACCTAATGAGTCTTAACGATTTCATTCTATTTTGGTCAGATAGTCATTGGCTAGGAATTTGTTTCCTGCAAATTTAGTCTGGAGAGCCCCCTGCATTAATCCACTTCTGCACTTGAGTAGAACTTGTACTCTTTCATGTGTGATCTTAGTAAACCTCAGTGTCATTCCCTGATACATAAACAAAGACCAGTCACATTGATCATCTAGCTCAGATAGCCGGTGGCTGACTAGCAACTAAATCCAAAGGAATAAATTTCAGTTTGTTCTTTATAACAAAGGCTCTCAAGCCGGGCAATGGTGGTACATGCCTTTAATTCCAGCACTTGGGAAGCAGAGGCAGGCTGATTTCTGAGTTCAAGGCCAGCCTAGTCTACAAAGTGAGTTCCAGGATAGCCAGGGATATACAGACTAACCCTGTCTGGAAAAAAAAAATCAAAAACAAAAACCAAAAAGACAAAAATCAAGGCTCTCTATATACAGTCAGCTAGTTTTAGTTGAAAAATATTTGAACTACAGACAGAAAAAAACATCAAGCTGTCCTGAAAATATACAGTTTTCTTTCTGTCATTGTTCATCATAAAGAATATGGTATTTACATTGCTCTGGGTCTTATAAGTAACTTGAAGATGATTCAACGCAGAGAAGATACAAAAATCCAGTGTGCCACATTCCTTAGAAGACTTCTGGATCTTCTGTTTTGTGATCTACTAGAAAGTTATAGGATGATAGCCTTACAGATCCTCAGAGTCACCTTTCTATTCTTCCAAGCATTCAATAAATCTAAGACAGATATCCTGTTGCAGACACAAAGCTCTCAATGAATGCTGCAACTAGACTCTTGGTGAGATTTGTTTTCTTTTTTATTAGATATTTTCTTTATTTATATTTCAAATGTTATCCCCTTTCCTGGTTTCCCTGCTGAAAATCCCTATCCAATCTCCCCTCCCCCTCCTCACCAACTCACTGTCTCCAGCTTCCCTGTCATGGCATTCCCCTACACTGGGGCATTGATCCTTCTCAGGACAAAGGCCTCTCCTCCCATTAAGGAAAGCAAATTGACCCATTCTCATCTTCCTGTACAAAACTCAAGTCCAAGTGGATCAAGGACCACAAAAATAAAACCAGATACATTGAATCTAATAGAAAACCAAGTGGGGAAGAGGCTTGAGCACATGGGCACAGGGAAAACTTTCCTGAACAGAACACCAACAGCTTATGCTCTAAGATCAAGAATTGACAGATGGACCCAGCTATACCACTCCTGGACATATTCCCAGAAGATGCTCCAACATATAATAAGGACACATGCTCCACTATGTTCATAGCAGACTTATTTATAATAGCCAGAAACTGGAAACAACCCAGATGTACCTCAACAGAGGAATGGATACAGGAAATGTGGTACACCTACATAATGGAGTACTACTCAGCTAGTAAAAGCAATGAATTTATGAAATTCTTAGAGAACTGGATGGATCTGGAGAATATCATCCTGAGTGAGGTAAGCCAATCACAAAAGAACACACATGACATGTGCTCTCTGATAAGTTGATATTAGCCCAGAAGATCAGAATACACAAAGTACAATTCAAAAACCACAAGGAACTCAAGACGTAAGACCAAAATGTGAATACTTCCTTCCTTCTTAGAAGGAGGTAAAAATACCCATCTAAGGAGTCGCAGAGACAAACTATGGAGCAGAGACTGAAGGAAGGACAATCCAGAGACTGCTCCACCTGGGAATCCTTTCCATATTCAATCATCAAACCCAGACACTATTGTGGATGCCAGCAAGTGCTGGCTGACAGAAGCCTGATATAGCTGTCTTCTGAGAGGCTCTGACAGTGCCTGACTAATACAGAAGTAGAGGCTCACAGCCATCCATTAGACTGAGCATAGGGTCCCCAGTGAAGGAGCTAGAGAAAGAACTCAAGGAGCTGAAGGGTTTGTAGCTCCTTAGGAAGAACAACAATATGAACTAATTAGTACCCTCAGAGCTCCCAGGGACTAAACCATCAGCCAAAGAGTACACATGGTGGGACTCATGGCTCCAGCTGCATATGTATAGCAGAGGATGGCCTAGTCAGTCACAATTGGTATGAGAGGCCCTTGGTCCTGTGAAGGTTTATGCCCCAGTGTAGGGCATACCAGGGTCAGAAAGTAGGAGAGGGTGGGTTGGTGAGCAGGGGTAGGGGGATGGAAATAGGGTTAGTTTTTTGTTTTTATTTTTGTTTTTGTTTTTGATATTTTTTGGAGGGGTAATCAGTAGAGGACGTATCATTTGAAATGTAAATAAATAAAATATGTAATAAATAATTAAAAAAAAGAATTGACAGATGGACCCTCATAAAATTACAAAGCTTCTGTAAGGCAAAGGACACTGTTAATAGGACAAAATGACAACCAACAGATTGGTAAAAGATCTTTATCAATCCTATATCTGAGAGAGGGCTAATATCCAATATATACAAAGAACTCAAGAATTTAGACTCCAGAGAACCAAATAACCCTATTAAAAATGGGGTACAGGGCCAAAGAAAGAATTCTCAACCAGCAAATATCGAATGGTTGAGAAGCACCTAAAGAATTGTTGAAATCATTATACACCAACCTTTAAAGCTTCATTGGGTTCTATGTGGTCCTGAGATTCATTTCCAAGTCCTTTTCCCAAGTTCATGAGTTTATATTGATCATTGCTTAAATCATTAAGATTTGGTTTCTGGTGTTGAAGCCTGGGAAGGTCAAATCTGCAAATGCCTTTTAGGTTATTTTTCTCCATAAAACAAAGTCTCTAGCACAAGGCATTCTTATCTTGACAAAATAACAAAGAAATAACAGTATCAAAACAAACAAAAGGATTATTTTTATTATGGGCTATTTTTTCTAGATATTATTTGTAGAGAGGCTGACAAAATTTGAATTACATTCTCTAGGTATTTTCACTATTACTTTATGTTTGTAGATTTATATAAAGGGAAGAATTATAAGTCTATAAATAATGTTGTCAGTATTATAAGCCTGTTTCTGATATATCATAAATAATGATCATATATTCACTTTGTGTAGCATGAAGTAAAAATTCATAATTAAATGGGCAAAGAATATTTATTGTAAAAACAGCTATTTTAACTGAAAAAATGTGTCTTGTAAATATAGCATTGAGAACATTTATTGAGACTTTTTTCAGTAATATATGAGCTTAAACAAAACACCCAAGTAATAATTCTTCAAGAAATAAATACAGGTTTAAGATGAACTCTGAAAGCATAAGAATCAGTCAATGTTCCCTCTTCTCCCTCCCTAGAAGAGCTCATGTAGATTTGCCCTTTATGAGCAGTATAAACCCTGTTGACTACTTTGTGTGGTGAAATGGCCTTTCAAAGTCTTACAAATATGTCAATATTGCTCCTTTTACTGAGCTGTATCCTATCATCCATAAAGTAGAAGGTAAACGTAGTCTTTTATCTACTTACTCTGTAAAGAAACTTTTCCTTGAATTTCATTAACCTTTTGGAAGTTTATTGTCTACTTATTACCTTTCTCAGATACTCCCAGGCTTATTTTTCTTTTTCTTTTTAGCTATTTATGCCTGCTATTCTGGCATGAAATGATGTCATAAAATACACATCAAAGGAATGTTTTCTTTCATTATGAAAGATATGTGTGCATTTTTAAATTAAGACAAATTGGAAAATGTATTTCTACAATGCTATTGATAAATGCCAATCATTAGCCTGTGCAACTATGACATCTAATAAACATAAAGAGTAAAAATCAGTATAAAGCATGTCTGATTTTATTTACCAAAACCAATAAGGAACCCAAATTTCATTACGGGGAGTTGGATTACATGGATTGTTACCAGTGCTAAGAAGACATGAGTTTTTAACCTCTTGGTAGCTTTCTGTTTCTGTTGATCACACAGTGGATAAGACAGCTCTGTGGGAGTTCCTTTATGTCTCTTCACCCACTGGCAAACCAGGTATTTCAAACATTTCCTTTGAAGTCACTTTAAACAAAGGGAGAATACTGGGAATCCTCAAACCAAGAAAATTACAACTGACAGTGACCAGAGTCTCCCAGAATTGACCCCAAGAGCCAAATCTCGGTGACAGTTTAAGGTCCTATGTTCTGGCCATACCTAAATTGCAACTAATTGACAGGAAGTTCCTCTTCTACCTTGTGCCTCCTTTCCTAGTCTCTCAGCTGAATTTCTTTGAAAAAATCTAGTGCTTCCAATCCGCTTGTTTGGTTTCATTTTATACCTGCTTTGAGAACTCATTTTAACTCAGACATACGGGATGCAAGCACAGAATGCAGAACCTTAGGATGTTATTTCTTAAGGATTACTCATTTGTGTACTCTAAGGTAACCAAGGCCCTATTCCTGGCTCTGGTCCATAGTAATAATGTCTAGCAGACTGCAGTATCACACCAATTAGAACAATCATACACATGATTTAATAAAAAACACAAGTGAAAATGAACTATTTTCCTTCTCGGTGCCTGATATACTTTTCCCAAATTAAAGTGGATTTCAGCAAGTTATTGCTGAAGATTAATAGAGATAGATGGATGGTTTTGCATATCTATCAACCAAGAATAATAACTCTTAATTATTAAAGAACTATAAATATAAGCAAAGAAAAATATTTGGCTATAAGATATAAAATATTTACTTTTTATAAGAAGCTTGTTGACCTTTGCATTAATCACTAAGGATTAAAGTGTATTCTGGGACAGTTGCTATTTGATAGCTAGGGTTTCTATTATGAAAGGATGCCATGAAAGTGGGCTCCCTAATTTCAATGTAGCACACAAATATCCCGAACATCAGAGCCCATGTGGAGAGCTTTATTTGTAAAAATATAACATGGATGTAATTGATGCAAAGTACCGTGAGATCAAGAAAGAAGGTAGAGATTTTTGACCCATGGAGACCTCCTGAGATGTCTGTGTTACTGGGATGAACATAGACAGACAGAACATTAGGCTCTTAATGGGTTTCCAGCCAGAAATACCAACAGCTTGTGAGCAAAAGTTGATGAGACCATAGAGGAAAATTGCAATCTTTTATTGTAGTTTATAGAAAGGAGTAAGATTTCAAATGAAAAAGACACAGCTTGGAGAATTTCCCTACAACCCCAAATCAGTCTTTTCATTTATTTTGAATGTTTGTAACTTTTGAACAATCATTTCTAGTGTTCAGTATGCAAGCATAGCATAATTGGTTTTATTAAATGTATACTTAAGTATCATATATATTTAATGTAATTACAGTTTTCTTCTTAGTCTTATTTTATATAACTCTTGCACACTCACACTAATTTAACTCTTAGTTTGTGAGTTTTATTTCATTTTTACACATGCTTTTCACTATGGCCCAAGCTGGTGTTGAACTCAGCATCCTCATACTTCTGCCTCCTGAGTTCTGGGAGAACAGGTATGTGTCACCATCTCTGACTCTTCTAGGAGTTATACTGTTTCATTTTCAAGATGACTTAAAATTTTTATATATCATCTACAATATAATTGTACCAAGGATCTTGGTTTGATTCCTAGAATATGGAGGCTCAATACTGTCTTGTAACACCAATTCTCAAGATCCATTGTCTTTTCTGGCTTCTGTGGGAGCTGCAAACACGTAGTGTAGAAACATCCATACACATAAAACAAAAACAAAATTCTTAAGGAAAACTATACAAACTTAGTGCTGACTTTTATCTGGATATTTCCTAGAATTTCTCAGCAAAGCTTTCTCAAAGTAAACATTTAGTAGGAGATTCTTTTAAAAGGATCTCATTTTGTAGCCAGATAGGTTTCATGCTCACTAGCTTAGGTGACCCTACTGTATCAGCCTTATTATTACCTGGGACTCTAGCTGACCAAAGCTGAACCTCCCTTGATATACTGTATTTTCTATTTTTAGTTCCTGCATGTTTTTTTCAGCTTCAATTTTAATTTATGCATTATATACAAGCATGATTTACTTAGAAACATTTTAGAAAATAGCATCCTGAGGGTAGTAACTCACACCCCAAAGGACATACATGACAGGAACCTATCATAACTTCCTTCTGAGAGGCTCTGCTCAGCAGCAGACTGAAATTGATGTAGATATCAATATCCAAATGTTGGTCAGAAGTCAGGGACACTTAAGGAAGAGTTGAGGGAAGGACTGAAGGCCCCAAAGAGGAAGAAAACCCTACAGGAAGATCAACAGATTCATCTAACCTAGACCACTGGGAGCTTTCAGAGATTGAGCCATCAATCAAAGAACATGCAAGGGCTAGAACGAGACCCTGGCCACATATGCAACAGATAGGTAGTTCAGTCTCCACTGGCTGCCTCAATGGGAAAGGATGCAGAGACTTGATATGCCAAGGTTGCGGGATACGCATGGGTCCCACATTCTCAGATGAAAAGGAGAAGGAGAGGGGGTACTCTGTGACAGAGGGACCAGGAGGGTCTCAGTGTTTGGCATGTAAATAAATAAATAAATAAATAAATAAAATATTTAACTTAATTTTCAGATGAGATATACCTGCTGCTGTTTTAGTATAATAGACCAGATTCACTACAGCGAGAGTTCATATGCTACATTTTAACTGTTTTGGATTTGTTGAGCTAAAAACAGAGGGTTTCCCTCTTGGCAAATATTCAATTTCCACATGTAATACTGTATTCCATTTTTCTCAGTGAAGTATTCTATATTATACAGTAATCTGTTCTTATCTCTGAGAAGTGAACTGACAAGGATTTCAATAGATGTAGGAAACTGTAGTTGCTGTCAAATCTTATCACTTAAATGTTATATTTTTCTCTGTAGGTAAACAATGACATTTTAATTTATATAGTAGACAAGTAAGATACTAAAATAATAATAAAATAGCACAATAGTCATTATTAAAGTGAAACAAGGGTTACTTGAACATAAGGATTATAAATGTTTATCTGATATACAACACCTACGTTAACCTAAAACAGGTTGTATATCCAGCATGAATATGCGTGACAAAACTCCTTCGTACTACAGATGAAATAGAGAACACAGAGCAAATGTTTGCCATTCTACTAGGATGTATATGATTACAACATGATATGTTATTCACTTTAGGAATTTTGGATTTCATAATTTTGCAGTATGGTTGGCAGCAAGCAAATAAAGCTACAGATAATGAACTTAGAAAAAAAAAAGCAAGGCTCTTTATACCATTAATGGATTTTGCTCATTTTCTACAAAGCAGTTCACCAAAGAGAGGGTGAATGCGAAAGGCCTCCATAAACCCATACACTTGGTCCCCAAATAGTAAAAGTGCTTGGGTGAGGACTAAGAGTGGTAGCCTTAGTGGATCGAGTGTGACATTGGGTGTAGGCTTAGAGGTTTCAGAAGATTACTACCAATCTCAGTCTTTCTCCCTGTGCTTCCTCTTAGTGTTTTAAGATGTGAGGTCTCAAGCACTGCTTCAGCTCCATGTCTCCCCACCCGCCCTCCTGCCTGCCTGCCCACTCGCCCTCCTGCCTGCCCACCCACCCTCCTACCTGCCTGCCTGCCTGCCTGCCTGCCACCAAGTTTCCTCCCATGATGGTCATGGACTCTAGGCTGGAACTATAAGCTGCAAATAAAATACTTTATTTTATGGGTGGCCTTGGTCATAGTATTTTATCTAATTAATAAAAAGTTAAAAATAACAGAAGTTGTTGAGATTCTTTATTAGACCTAAATATGTACCTGCATTTCTTTTTTTTATTGGATATTTCATTTACTTACATTTCAAATGTTATACCCTTTCCTGGTTTTCCTTGGTTGTGCATACATCTTTGGTAAAATATAAACTTGAAAACATGATATGTTCTTCATGAAGTGGGCTATCCTATTTGATATTAATTGAATTATTTCCTTTTAATTTTATTAAATAAATTTCTGAATTTATTTTCATTTATTTTTAATTTTTATTATTTATATTTAATTTATTGAATAAGTAAATAAATGTGATATATTTTTATTTCCTTCTTTTTACCTCTCTTTCAAGGCTTATCTTTAAAAACGAGTCTCATCATACTCAAAATGATTTTCTTTATTGCCTATACTCAGAATACCGAATATATGTAAATGTTTTATGTACTTATACCTTGGCTGTTTTCTAGAGTTTTATCTGTTTGTTTTCTCAATTTGAATTCATTGCTTATTTTGTCTTGAGGCGTGGTCTCAAATACAGCTGGTCAGCCTGGTGGTTAAGGCAATTCACCTGTTTCTGTAGCCTAAGGATTGGGGTCATATGTGTGAGGCACCTCCCCTAATGGACTTTTCATCTTTGCCGGAATAAATTTCACAAGATCTCAGCTTGACTATTTATAGACTTTCAGAATATAGTTCTTTGTACATTGAGTAAACACTACTGATCGTTGTATTCAGAGTTCTTAATCTGCTATCACAATCCTTAAATGTCACATGTCACACTAGACTGGTAATGATATTTTCTCACTTAGGTAGACTTGTGGAACCCTAACTTTCAGTGTAGTGTCTGTAACTTTTCTACACCAATATCAACATTTTTAGTACCTGGTGTTATTGGCATTTTAATCCTACTATGAACTACATTGCATATAATCATTTAATGAGTTCAACTATATTTCTGTTTTGTTTTTTCTATTTCTATTCTGATTGTCCAGAGTTTTCTTTTTTTTCTCATTTTTCTTAAATTTTATTCTTTTTTTATTAGATATTTTCTTTATTTACATGTAAATTTCTCCTTTTCCAGTTTCCTCCAAAAATCAAAGAAACAAACAAAAACAACAAAAACAAACCCCTGTTGCCTCCCCCCTCCCCATGCCTGCCACCCCACCCTCTCCCACTTATTGGCCCTGGTATTCCCCTACACTGGGGCACAGAACCTTCATAGGGCCAAGGTCCTCTCCTCCTATTGATGATCAAATTTGCAATCCTCTACTACACACATGCTGCCAGAACAATCAGACCCACCATGTGCAGTCCTTGTTTTGTACTTTCTTTTCTCTCTGAAAATAATTTATTTTGGTCCTCCTTTAATGACCAGTCTAATGTGTAACAAAATGCTTCCATATTTTGCTTGTTTTGTTTTGCTTTGTTTTAATTTGAGAATTCTTTGTTTCCCCTTAAATCCTTAAGGAGATGAAATTCACCACTGTCAGCCTTTACTCATCAATTTCACACTGCACCTTTCTTGCAGGTCTCCACAGTCACTTGAAAAATCCAATGTCATTCAAATTAGTGCTACTGTAGAGGCCTACAATTTACTCCCTGTCTATTTTTGATGTGTCTTTGCTTGGTTTTATTTAATTTTTTATACTTTTCTTTTCTCTTCCTTTTCCTTTTGTTTTTGTTTTTGTTTTTGCTTTATTTTTCAAGACAGGATTTCTCTGTGTAGCCCTGGCTGTCCTGGAACTCACTCTGCAGGCCAGGCTGGCCTCAAACTCAGAAATCCACCTGCCTCTGCCTCCAAAGTGCTGGGATTAAAGGCGTATACCACCACTGCCTGGTGATTTTTTATAGTTTTCTTAACTTATTAATTCCATAGCTATATCATTTTTCACTAAAATAACGTTTTTTTTTAAATACCTTTTCAGCTTTATCGTATTTCTCTCCTGGAATCTGATATACATCAGTGATGTGATAGATCCGTTATCATCTTTGTTCTTTTTGTTTCTCTTATATTTATTTAAGATGGTTCTTCACAGCAGAAAAAGTGAGAATAAATGAACCTACTTTTTAATGTCTGAAGCAAGACTATTTCTTTATTGATTTAGATTATTTTTATTAGGTACATGTCAGCTTTGAGAGTTAAATGATATAATTAAAATATAATATAAAAATAATGGAATTAAATATAATGCATCTGGCCTCAAGATTTGTAATGATGGCATTTCACTTTTTATGAAAAGAAATTTTTGTCAGGAAGAACAAGCATCTTTAGGCTATTGTTTTATCTCTAGAGTAATCAGGCATGACAAGAAAATAACAAATCTAGATAATTGCTCAGAAAAATACTCATGTTCTCAAGATTCCTAGTCTGTTATGATTCTTCTGTTTGATTAACTGTGAGAGTTAGTACTATTTACAGCTTTGATATATCCACTTTATGATATTCATTAACTTTGGGTATCCATCACTCTCTTATGTACCATCCATTTGGCTTTTTATTAATGTTTGTCTAATAAGTACAAATATGTCACACCATGTCAAAAAAATCCTATAGGAGGGGCTAAAAATATAGTTCAACAGTGGATATATTGATAATACTATATGTTTTCTTCCAAATGCAGCAATATGTGAACATAGGTAGAAGGATAGATAGATTAGAGATAGAGATAGAGATAGAGAAATAGACAGAGATAGAGATAGAGATAGAGATAGAGATAGATTACATAGAGATTAGATAGAGATAGACATAGACATAGGTATATAGATATAGATATGATAGACAGACATATAGATTAGATATAAATATACATATATATAAATATATGCATATACATACACATTTTCATACCCATGCACATCATATATATCTACATATGATACATATATGTAGATATATACTTATTTATGCATCATTTTATATTTAACTTACTAAGAAACTAATAAATTGACTTCCAGTGTGGTTATAACATGGTGCATTCCCATCAGCATACATGAGAGTTTAGTTTCTCCATCTCCTTTCAAATTCATGACACTGACTTTCTTTCACTGATGATAGCTACTACAGTGGATTGTGCAATGGCATTTTGTGATTTTATTCTGTATTTTTCCTAGCTAACCATTCATATATTTGGAAGATGTCTGTTTTAATATTATACCCACTTTCTAAATATGTATTATTTGATGATTTCCTGGAGTTCTGTGTCTAAAATAAAATTTTCACAGTAACTTTTGAAAATATTTTACTCCTAGGAAAATAACTTACATCAAAGTCATATGATATGCATAATTCCTATAGTAGATATTGTTTATCAATAATCTTTAAAGACTAAGTAATTAAACAAATTATGGAAATATTATTTACTCCTTTAGAGGTTCTGTCTATCGTGACTTAATATATTTTAAGGTGTAAAGTCACATTCAGACATAATTTAAAATATAATTTACACACAGTACTGGAAAGAACAACTTTTTTCTAAGTCCTGAAGAGGTTTTAAATGTCAGAATGTGCCTTTGGAATTCTCTATTTTCTTAGTTAAAGAAATTAAGTTCTTCTTGGACACTTCCAAGCTTCCTCTTTACAATTTAACAACCTGTTCACATTAGCTCCTCTGGAATTCTGAGAGAGGATGATGATGGGAAGATGAATTGAGCTCTGCCTGAATTATTCACTCCTAGCACTTTCAAATAGACACATATAAGCAAGATATTATTTCCTTCACAAAAATGGTGCTTGCTTCGGGCTTTTTTTCTCCCTTCAATACATGTATCTTTTTGCCCCATTTATTACCACAGGAAGGTGAACTACAGCTAATTCTAATTGTAATTTAAAATAAAAAGGCACCTATATGAAAAAAAAAAGTGCCAGGCAGTGGTGGTGCATGCCTTTAATCCCAGCACTTGGGAGGCAGAGGCAGATGGATTTCTGAGTTTGAGGCCAGCCTGGTCTACAGAGTTCCAGGACAGGCAGAGCTATACAGAGAAACTCTGCATCAAAAAACAAAAAAACAAACAAAAAATAGAAGGAAAGAAAGAAAGAAAGAAAGAAAGAAAGAAAGAAAGAAAGAAAGGGAGAAAGAAAGAAAGAAAGAAAGAAAGAGAGAAAGAAAGAGAGAGAAAGAAAGAAAGAAAGAAAGAAAGAAAGAAAGAAAGAAAGAAAGAAAGAGAAAGAAAGAAAGAAAGAAAAGAAAAGGCTTTGCCTAGTTTGTGGACTTCCACGCTAATCTTCTGCAGGTTTTCAGTAGTCTTTCTTCTCTCACACAGTCTATGTTCATATCTCAAAACCATCTCTTCTATTCTCAAGGACTTAGTTCTACAATTACAGCTTTCTTTTCCTATTTCAGTAATTTTTCATCTCTCATTTGACTTTATCATTACCCATTGATATGCTAATATGTTTGAATTCCAACATATTTTAAAATATGTGTGCTCACTTAATTTAATGTTATGAGTCTCCTAATTCAATATTCACTTACTATGAGAAACAGAGATACTGACTTATATTTTGCCCTTCAGTTTGGTATGATACTCTGTTCTATTGTTCTAATTAATGATGATGTCTTACAAACCAACCAAAACTCCTGTTAGCTTGCTATTTTTCTCTTCCTTAGAACTGTCCCTTCTTGTTATGTCCTGAAGCATCTGAAAATGAAGACAGAATGAGTTAGTTTCTGTCCTCACTAAGTTCAAATATTATGCATTACTAGCAAGGGTATAAAATTATAGCTTCATAATTTCCCAAGTGAAGCTAGATAGCCCTATTGGATCATGTCCTATCACCAACACCAACATCCCTCTCCCAGATAAGCTTTCAAAAACATTATTGACACATCCATGATTATCTTCATCAAGAACAACAGAGTCCACCTTCATTGGCCTTCAATCTTGCAATATTTGTGACAGCTTAGTAGGGTCTCTTCTTCTTTGTTAACATGCCTAACTATCAGCATGCTTAGTTATTGTTCTGGTTCTCTATTAGAACTTTATTCAATGATAAAGAATAGAAACATGAAAACCAAAAACTCCAAACTCCTTGAACTTAAGTTATATTGTTCACTTTAGTATTGAATGCAAAATATAATTGAAATAACATAATCCATTTTAATGCCCTAAATCTTTACTCCTAAAGGAAAGTTTTTCCCCAAAGTGTATTTTGACTCATGCTAACAATGTTCAAAGGCTTTTAATAATTTTCCTTTGAAGACTGTTCATAAAACAAAAATCTTTCAAGAGAGCTACAAAATGTCTCATTATATTAGAGTTATATGGCACTTTTAAAAGTCTAATATCATAGGCTTTTTTCTCTCTACTTATCTTATCTCTTCATCTTCCCAAGTCATACCTAATATAATTCATGTCATCCAGATGAGTTCTGGAATCACAAAAGCTGAACTCTTTGCTATAATTGTGGAGTTTTGAGTAAGAAGTGAAAGAGAATCACCTTGAAAGGAAGGTGAATGTTTATCAGAGTGAAAAAATGTAATAAGAGACTTTATAACTTCTTAGTTTAATTCTCTATTATACATATACACATTGGTAATGAAGTACTCTGAAGATTACCACTGTCTAGGGGATCTAGTCTACCCAAGTGTTATGCATTTACAATGGAAAGCTATCTAGGTTGAACAAGGTCAAAAGTCCATTCAGAAAGTAAAAGCCTGTATTCTTAATTTGAATTTTATCTTATTTTAAAGCTGGGTGAAGAAAATAATTGGAAATAATTCATAAAATGAAGTACGAATAAAGACTTCCTGAAGAAAATCACATATAAATTAAGTGATTTGGGATTCATGCGGACAGAAGCCATATGTAATTTTTCTCATATTAATAGCAGGATGAAGAAATTTAACCCAGCATTTTCATGACTCACTAGGATGAATGACTTTCATGATATTATGGTTAATAAGTTCTTCACATTTTCCTTCAATAATGGCTACTCTGTGGCAGGCTTCACATTACACACTTCAGGGGATGCAGTGCTGAGCCTTACCTGTTGGGATTAGTTCAATATATATGACTGAGTCCATTATCTTCTACCAAAAAGAACACACTTCCATTTTAAAATGTAGATACTTGCATTTGATAAAGATTTGTTAATTTTATTTTCACTTTATATAATTAATACTATGCCACTTAATAACAACCTTAAATATGATAAAATGCACTAATGATTTGTAACTATTTTATATTTATAAGTATCTCATCAAAATGTTTGGCAGAGTAATTCACTCAATAAATGAGTAGATCTAACCTAAATATATAATCACTTGGCTGAAATCTGCCAGACTCTTTTGTTTTGTTTTATTTGTTTTGTTTTGTTTTGTTTTGGAAACAGGGTTTCTCTGTGTATCCTTGGCTGTCCTGGAACTCACTCTGTAGACCAGGCTGGCCTGGAACTCACTCTGTAGACCAGGCTGGCCTGGAACTCAGAAATCTACCTGCTTCTGCCTCCCAAGTGCTGAGATTAAAGGCATCCGCCGCCACTGCCAGGTGCCAGACATTTTTTTTTTTTTTTTTTTTTTTTTTAGTGAGAGTGATTCTGATTCATCTCATTAGAATGACATTCCCTTTTATGAAAATTCTGATCTTGTCACCCAGATGTCAATGGATTGATGCACTGTAATCTAGTTTCTACTTCATTCAATGTTCCATATAGATGGTCTGTTCAAAGGTAGCTGCTGTCCACTTAGTGATTAAGAAATCAGACTCTTTATTTCGTAACTCTGACATCCACCTCTCTTGGGTCTTGGAAATCTCTCCAATTACTGCCAGAATAAAAACAAATGGAGGAGCTGAATTTCATTTTTAAAAGTATGAATGAAGAAAATAGCTCGGCAGTGGTGATACATGACTTTAATCCTAGCACTTGGAAGGCAGAGACAGGTAAATTTCCGAGTTCAAGGCCAGCCTGGTCTACAGAGTGAGTTCTAGGACAGCCATAGATACACAGAGAAACCCTGTTTTGAAAAAAAAACAAAAAGAAAAAAAAGGAAAAACAAATTTCTTAATTAATTTTAAAATTAAATAAATTCCATTCACAAACTAGTTTCATGTTTCACCCTGGTTCCATTTCAAGGAGAAATCAGGAAGGAAGATTATTTACATCACAATGTAACCTCCAACTCTAGAATACAAGCATAAAGTTTCATTTTTAGGAGGAGCAGTAATGTCCACCAAACTCCTAAGGCCATGCTTATTTCTGCATCATTTCTAAATAAATAATATGTAAATATCATTTAATTATAGTCTGTGTTTAAATATTTACCCAGTATGAAAATTTTGTCTTGCAGATGTTTAATTGCAGATCATTAATTGCACACTGTGATATGATGGAGAAAAGTCTCAAGAGCAATATTGTGATGCAGTAAACTATTGAACTGCAGTATAATGCGGCATCAGTATAAGGAACATTCACAGCCCCTCCCACAACACTGTCATTAACTAATAGCTTCAAACAGAATGCAGGTTAACAGCCTCTTGAATTAAGGGACAGATTCACATTTGCATCTAAAATATTTTGTGTGCCTTAGTAATAAGACAAATTACTTTTAATCCTTATCAACTTAATGAAAATCCTGACAACAATAGTTTCAATTTCCTTAATTTCTTATTGTTCTCCTCAATCTTTTGTATTATTAAGTTCAATGAAGTGTAATTTTTTGTTATTTCTCAATGTTTGCAAATGGAATGCTTTGCTGATTTTGCTAATCTGTATAAAAACTAAAACTAAAACAAAGTTAAATTAAAAAAAAAACAAAAAAATAAAAAACCTGATCCTGCTCTCACAAGCATATCATTCAGGAGGCTAAGACAAGGGGATTACCATGAGTTGGAGATCAAGATCAACAAGGAGAGTCCTAGCTCAGCTTTGACCACAGACTAAATGCTGTCTATAGTTGTTTTACTAAATAGACTGCTAAGTGAAGGAGAATTGTACTTCTCTAAGAATGAACTCCTTAGTGGCTATCCAATACCAAGTGGTCAGCCATAAAAATATATACAAGGTACTCTAAATGGTCGGTCACAGCATATATATATATATATATATATATATATATATATATATATATATATATATCATGTGTGTGTGTGTTGACATACATGCCATATATGAATATATATGAAATACATATGATGTGTTTCATTAACAATTAATGGAAAAAGGCATTGAAGTTTTTTACATTATATATTTTATTTATTTATTTATTTTCTCATACATCGAATCCTAACCACATTTCCCCTTTCCTCCACTCCTCCCACCTGCTACCTCCTTTCTCCCCAATATCCACTCTTGCTCCATTTCCTTCCAGAAAAGAGCAGACATCCAAGGGATACTAACCAAAAATAGCATAACTAGTTACTATAATATTTAATAAAAATTTACACATTTTTTAAAAAGTTGCCCCTTTATACTTTGACAGTCAAATTGACATAGCCTACCAGCACCTGATAAGGCAATCTCAGTAAAGGTATTACCTAGATCACACTGGCCTGTGAATGTGTCTGTGGAGAAATGCATTCATTGTTAGTTTATGCAGAAGGGTCCAGCCCACTGTGAACAGGGCCATTCCTAGACAGGTGGTTCTGGGCTAAATAAGAAAGCTAGTGAAAGATGGCCCTCTGAACAAGGAGCATTCATTTGTAATTTCTGCTATACTTCTTTAGCTGTGAATGAGTTTTCTGGCTAGAGTTAAGGCTGTGAGCAATTGCATGCAAGGTGGTTTTTGATGCCCCGCTTGGATTCCTGTCCTGACTCTTCTCAGCGATGGGTTGTGACCTGAAAATATAAGCTAAATAAAAATGTCCCTGTTATAAGGTGACTGTTTTAGCACAGCAACAGATTGAAAACAGAAAAGATACTATAAAGAGGAAATCACAAAACTGCACAATTGCAAGCCTTTCCCATAATGTGTGCTCCTTACATGAACACTTTTACTTATTCCTTACCCAGACCTTCAGCAATACATCTGTTCTTTTATTTCTTTAAATTTTAAAATTATCCCAATAACTTTGAAATAGAAAAATACATTTACTCAAAGTTTATTTGAAGGTACACAGTCCTAAATTTCTAATTTTTTTAAACAATTCATTTATTTATTTTTAAAAAAATCAGCCGGGCGGTGGTGGCGCATGCCTTTAATCCTAGCACTTGGGAGGCAGAGCCAGGCAGATTTCTGACTTCGAGGCCAGCCTGGTCTACAGAGTGAGTTCCAGGACAGCCAAGGCTACACAGAGAAACCCTGTCTCAAAAAACCAAAAAAAAAAAAAAAAAAAAAAAATTCATACAACATATTTACATTATATTCTCTCTTCTCTCCCAACTACTCCCATATCTTCTGCTTCCTCCTTACTTTCATTTGAAAGAAAACTTCATCTTCTCTATGGAAAAAAATAAATAACAAAAATCAAAACAAACAAACAAAAATGATTCAAAATAGCAACTCAAAAGAAAAGAAAAACATATGTGAGGTATGTTTGCTATTTCCAACCACTCCTGGGCAGTGGGCTGGCTCTAGAGTACGGTTGATAATCCAGTGACTCCACATTGGAGAAAACTTATTTCCCCTTTACAGAAAGTTTCACTTGCAAATAGCTTCTTCATTAGCCCTAGCAGATCAAGCTCCTGCTATAGTGGGAATGACATAAATGTCTGTAATACTGAGTTCCCAGTATAGCAGAAAGAGCAAATGCCTAGCTACCAAGAACTAAGAATAACACCCAATTACTGCTAAGTCTTCTGCTAGCATGATGTCAGCTGATTGCAAATGGCTGTTTATTTGCAACTGTCTGTTTTCATTGTATTTTGAAGTTATTTCAGGGGAAAATTGACCATGAAGACATCAAGTAATGAACCTAGTACTTAAAATATGCAAGGTCAGCTTGCTACTCAGTACATCACAGGTGAGGGATATTTTACAGGATTTGGAGACTAATGAGGGAGAATTTAGCAAAGATTACCTTTCTCTTTCTGATTCAAGTGATGATTATGTTAAAGAAGCATTGAGTGAACTTGAAAGTGGTAATGCTGAAAGTGAAAGACAGAATGTTGGAAGAAAGGGACAAGGGGGCATGCCCATGGCCCTCAACCAAGTGATAGGGGACATGGTAGTGTCAACAGTGAGGGTTGGACTGGGAACTTTGTGGCACCAACTGTTGAACTAAGCAATGAGGATGATGAAGCACCAGTGAGCATTCCAGGTCATATCACTGAAGAAACCACAAGAGGAGATCTCTCTCTCTCTCTCTCTCTCTCTCTCTCTCTCTCTCTCTCTCTCTCTCTCTCTCTCTCTCTCTTTATTTTTATCAAAGATGACTTCTGACAGAATTTGACAGAAAAGACAAAATTACATGCCCATCTAATGCATGCAGAAAAGCCAAACTACTATTCTCCCAAGAACTTCAAGGATCCTTCTGTTAATGAATTAAAAGCTTTTATCAGTCTCAGAATATACATAGAGTACTTGTGCATAAAGCCAAGCTATTAGGATGACTGGTCAAGCCGGGGACCTCACTTTCTTGCACATGGTTTGTAAGCAGGATGTGAACACTGATAAAATAGACTGAATATCGGTCTTAGAAGAGAGGTAGGCCTATTTTCTAAAATCTCTCCAAGTTTCATCTAAATCTAAACATTGTTATACATGTTATGAACTGTTTTCTAATCTATCTACATATTGTTTTTTTTTCTCATGAATCCAGGCAAGAAGGGTCAATTACTCTCAAGGCTTGGGGGAATAAAGGTGTGGGGGCTATTGTGTCCACATTTTCTACTCTTCATTTGGATTTTAATTGATTTGAACCTCCATGTTTTGACCTTTACCAAACTTTGGTAAAATACTGTGCTTTAGATGTTAAGCAGTTCAATTCACAAAGTAAAATGGCAAAACATTTTTTGGAGTTTAAAGTGAGGTATATTGACCAAATAAATAAATAAATAAATAAATAAATAAATGCAATTACTTCAAAGTAGTATGTGTAAATTATATATTTTCTAAATGTTCTGGCAATGTAGTAACATTATTTCACAGTAAAAAAAATATAGAGTGTTTTTAGTATACTAGTTCTGAATAGAAATTGAAATGGGATGCCCACAATACTGTTTTGAGGGTGAGAGTGAATAGACAAATATATGATTTGGAACATTTTCACAGTTGTTACATGCACGATAGAAGTAACTTTCTTCCTGTTACAGGACTTTAAAGTGCCAACAACTATTTTTTTTCAGCTCAGTAAGATATTTTCTGGTGACTGCATGAAGACATGATGAAGTATAATTCCAAGTAAGAACATTCCATGGACAAGGAAATGAAAACATAGTCTGGAAATTGATTTTGGTTCTTGTGTCCTCATAGTTTGAATAGTTAGTGTTGTCTGTAACTTCAATGACACAAAGTAAACTTAACTATATTTAAACAATTGGGCCTGAAAAATGTACCATTCTAAGCACAACCGTACCATTTTCGTTCCACTAAAAAGAAGAAACATGATACAATTGCATTCAAAGCAACAGGATAGCAAAAATTTCCATAAATTCTCTCCAGGAACCAGATTTCTACACAGTCTATTTAGCAGATACTGACATAAAAACTCTCTTTGGATGAAGCTATGACTACTCGAAGTGAACACCTGCTGAGTAGTTTTGGTAGTTTATATGATAAATAATATTCTGCTTCTTAAATCAATAAGATATTTTGCAAACAACTTCAGTAAATTTGAACAAATTCTAGAAATAAATGTTAATATTGCATATATCTTTGTATTTCCTGTGTTTATATTTGATAACTTTTATAAAAATGCAAGTATATTCCTGGTCAGACCATAAATATGAAATAATAAACGTAAAATACTATGAAATCTGAATTTTTCTACTTTTTCTCTAATATTACTATTTTTCTATACTTAGTATTTATTTTTATTCAATCTATAGTTTTTGAGTACTCAGCTATATTTATAGAATAATGGACGATATGTTTTCAAAAATATGTCTTGTTATGATATCTGAAAGGAAAGAGAAAGAAAACTTTCACTGTGGAGTAAAACATTTTTGTTTTTCAGTCTTTCAGGGGTGATCCACACTTCCCTGGCAATCATAGTAGAGACTGTAAGACTTGGCATGCTATGTTAAAGAAAGGATGGCAGAGCATCAGTGAAGGTATAACAGGAAAATTTCATGGTAAACTGAGGAGTTTATGGAGTGCTTGAGAGCACAGGTGACTCATAGATAATCAAGAAACAGAGAAAAAGATTTAATCATTTTTAAGACTTTTTTCCTTTATTTTTTTAGTGTTTTATTAACTTGTATGTATTTGAACTAGACAAGGGCAAAATGAAGTAACTCATGAAAAACTTTTGTGTAAAATCCAGATATAAATAAAAAAAAAAAACTATCGAAACCTCCAAAAACAAAAATAATAATCTTAAGCCAAGTGTTAAAAGCTAGTAGTGACCAATACATTCAAGGAAGATGCTTACATATTTGCATTTTAGAGACACTCATCAAGGGATCAAAATCTAAAATTTTCTATGTTTTGTTATGTGATAAAACTGTAATTTTAATATACATTGGGGTTGTTTTTAAAATGTTTTACATATAACTACAATATGAAAACTGTATCACAATTCTTTCCTGACTCCTTAGTCACAACCAAACTTGCGCGGGGGGGGGAATTAAATATAATTCAGGAAAGTTTTCGGTGCATTAAATTAAATTTAGATTTTTTAAAAGCAAAAACATAAAAAATAATTCAAGTTAAATACATGACTATGATTTGAAACAGAAGCCACACAGAATGCTGTAAACTACAGAATAATTTGGGTCAGTATATTTCATATTACAGTTCTTCATTTTGATGATTTGTGAGTAGCAGTACAGTTTTGCTTAGTTTGGATTTTAGTCACATTTAAAAGACCGATTTATATGCCAATAGTTACTGAAGTTGTTATATGAAGTATCCAAAATAGTTAACTAACAAAAAATTGAAAGTAGATGGGAAAGAAATAGGGATTTATTGATTTAATATAGTTTCTGTTTTACAAAATAAAGACATTCTGGAAATAGATTCCCCAACAATGTGCATATACATAAAATTACTAAGCCACACAATAAAAGTATGATTAATTTTATGTGCTTTTTACTGTAATTGGAACTTAAGCTTAAAAAATACATCCCCCTGAAGTAACATCCAACCTACTGAACAAGGAAAAACCAGGTTAGATTCTGTCTTCCAAATCCTAGCCTGTACCACAGGGCATGCCAAGTCCCCTGAGTTAGCCATAGGCTTCTCCCCCTCGCAGCTCCATTGTAGAGCCACTGCTATCTCTGCCTTCATGAAGCCTGCCAAACAAGGAACATCCAGGCCTGCTACACCAAGAACATCCAGTTCAAGGCCACCCACCTGCATGAGGAACATTGAGATTAACCTTGCCTTCTTGATACCTGCTATACCCAGAACATCCAGGGACAACAATATGGCTAAAGGCTAGCATAAGAACAAAAACACCATTTACAGAGCTCCATGGGCCCTTCAGAGCATAGCTATCTCATTATTGAAAGCCCTGAATATTCTAACACAATGGAAGCACAATAAAATGACCTTAAATCCAACCTGGTAAAGATGATAGAAGTCTCTAAGAAGGAAATGAATCAATCCTTCAAAGAAATACAGAAAAATAAAATCAAACAGGTAGAGGACTTTAAAGAAGAACTTAATAAATCCTTTAAAGAAATACAGGAAAATACAATTAAATAAGTGAAGGAAATGAATAAAACTGTTTAAGACATGAAAGTTGAAATAAAAGCAATGAAGAAAATGCAAGGGAATCCTGAAGTAATCTAGAAATAAAAAACCTAGGAAAGAAAACAGGAACAACAGATGCATTCATCACCAACAGAATATGAGAGATGAAAGAGAATCTCAGGAATAGAAGATACAACAGAAGAAATGGATATACCAGCCAAAGTAAAGATTAAATATAAATAATAAGTTCCTGAGACAAAACATTCAGAAAATCTGGGATACTATGAAAGACCTAACATAAATATAATAGAAATAAAAGGTGAAGAATACCATCTCCAAGAACCAGAAAATATTTTCAACAAAATCATAGAAATCTACCTGTTTGGTTTTATTTTTCTGTATTTCTTTGAGGGATTGATTCATTTCCTCTTTAGAGACTTCTATCATCTTTACCAGGTTGGATTTAAGGTCATTTTCTTGTGCTTCAGTTGTGTTAGAATATTCAGGGCTTTCAACCTAAAAGATGCCTATAAACATACAAGACGCTTACAGAACATGAATTAGACTGGACTGCAAAAGAAAATTCTCCCACCACATAATAATCAGAACACAAAATCTACAGAACAAAGAAAGAATATTAAAAGCTGCAAAGGAAAAATGCCAAGGAACATACAAAGACAGACCTATAAGAATTACACCAAAATTTTCCATAAAGATTGTATAAGCTAGAAGGATATGAACAGATGTTTTATAGCTTCTAAAAAACCATGGTTGCCAACCTAGATTACTTATCCCAGCAACACTCTCAATCCCCACAGATGGAAAGAACATGTTATTCCAAGGCAAAGCCATTTAAACAATAATCAATCTACCCAAAAATCCAGCCCTAAAGAAAATACATGAAGGAGAACTATAACAGAAGTTTAACTACGTAAGAAAACATAGGAAATAAGTAATTCCACACCAGTGGGAAAAAATACTGGAAGCACAGACACACACGCACACATACTCACAGACACACACACACAAACTAACACCATCAACATCATTTGTCATTATTATCTCTTAACATCAATGGATACAATTCACCAATAAAAAAGACACAGGCTAACAGATGGATACAAAAACAGGATCCATCATTATACTGCATACAAGAAAACACATCTCAGCCACAAAGATATTACCCAAAGTAAAGAGCTAGAAAAACAGTTTTCTAAGCAAACAGACCCATGAGTAGTAGCCCTTATAATATCTGATGAAATAGACTTTCAATCAAAATTAATCAAAAAAACATGGGGAAGATCACTTCATACTTTTGAAAGGAAAAATCCACTAAGATGATATCTCAATTCTGAACATGAATATCCCAAATGCAAAAGCAACCACATTTGTAAAAGAAACATTACTAAAGCTTAAGACACATCAAACCCTGCACAGTAATAGTAAGAGACTTTAACACCCCACTCCCACCAATGAACAGATTATCAAGACAAAAACAAAACAGAAATAATGGAATGAACACATTATAAACCAAATGGGCCTAATATATATCTACAAGACCTCTAACCCAGACAAAAAAGAATATAACTTTTGTGCACCTTATGGAACCTTCTCTAAAATTAATCATATGCTAGGTCACAAAGCAAGTCTCAACAGATACAAGAAAATTGAAATATTGCCGTGTATCAGTCCACCATGGGTTGCTCACTTCAACAAAACAGAAACACCGGAAAGCCTACCAACTCATGGAAATTGAACTATTCTTTACTCAATGATTTCAATGTCAGGGAATAAAGTAAAGGAAACTAAGGAATTTCTAGAATTCAATGAAAATAAAGGTACAACATATCCAAATTTATGGAAGACAATGAAAGCAGAGATAAGACGAAAGTACATAGCACTAAGTGCCTCCATCAAGAAATTAAAAAATTCTTATACCAGCACTTTAAAAGTATACCTGATTGGAACTGCCTGCAGTTTCAAGAACGGGGTTCTACTCAGCCAGGAGGAATAAAGGACCTGAAATAGAGGGTTTGAAATGCAAAGAGAAAACATGAAGCCAAGTTGAGTCCCAATCAAGGCTCCACTTTACTGAGAATAAACAAGGGTTTTTAAAGTCACAGGAGAAACTGAAAACAAGTCTCTAGATTACACTACAAAGAAAGTTCAGGTGCCAAAGTCCCCAGGTTCAGAAGATCTTCAGAGGGCTGGCTGGCTGGCGGTGGGCATGGTCAGACAGCTTCTTCAAAGACAAACAATCAACAGAGAGCATCTGTCTTAGCTCCCAGGTGTTAGTCCCCAAACAGAGGCTGCTAGAAGTCCAATGGATGACTGAAGCGAAGAGGGGATGTAACACCTGATAGCTCTAGGAAAAAGAAGAGGAAGAAGAAGAAGAAGAAGAAGAAGAAGAAGAAGAAGAAGAAGAAGAAGAGGAGGAGGAGGAGGAGGAGGAGGAGGAGGAGGAGGAGGAAGAGGAAGCAGAGCAGCAGCAGCAAACACACCGAAGAGGAGTAAAAGGCAGGAAATAATCTAAATCAGTGTTAAATTAGTTAGAAATAAAGAAAACAACACAAAGAATCAACAAAACCAAGACCTGTTTGTATGAAACAAATCAACAAGATAGAAAAATTAATAGGAAAATTAATCAAGACACAGAGAAACATTATCTAAATTAAAATATTCAGTAATGAAAAGGGAGACATAACAACTGACACTGAGGAAATCGAAGGAACCATTAGGTCTTTTACTGTACTGCACAAAATTGAAAAATCCTAATTAAATAGATGATTTTGTACACAGATAACACTTACGAAAGTTTAATCAAGATCACACAACTATTAAAACAGCTCTACAACCCTGAAAAAAATAGAAGCAATCATAAAAAGTGTCTCCCAAACAAACAAACAAAAAAATCACAGGGCCAGATGGTTTTAGTGCATAATTCTAACAGACTTTCAAAGAAGAACTAATACAAACATTCCTCAAAGAAGAAGTAAAAGGAACACTGTCATATTCATTTTATGAGGCCGTAGTCACCCTAATACCTAACCCACACAAAGATTCAACAGAGAAAGGGAACTTCAACCTACTTCTTTTATGGATATTTATGCAAAACTACTCAATAAAATACTGGCAAACAGAATCCAGGAACACATCAATAACATCATCAATCAAGATCATGTAAACTTTATCCCAAAGATGCAGGGATGGTTTAACAAATGAAAACCCATCAACATAATCCACCATATACACAAAATTGAAATAAAAAAAAATCACATGATTATTTCCTTAGATGCTGAGAGAGCCTTTGATAAAATCCAACACCCTTTTATTATAAAGTTAATAGAGAAATGAGTGAAAAAGAGAACATACCAAATTATCGCCTAAGCAATATATAGTAACCCAATAGCCAACATCAAACTAAATAGAGAGAAAAATCAAAGCATTTCTACAAAAATTAGGGACAAGTCTGCCCACTCTCTCCCTATCTATTCAATATAGTACTTAAAGTTCTAGCCATAGCATTAAGACAAGTAAAGAAGATGAAGGAGACAAAAATGGTATCACACTATCTTTATTTGAGGATGATGTGATGGTATACATAAGCTACCCCCAAACTTCAAAGAACTCCTACACCTGAAAAGCACCTTTAGTAAAGTATCTGTATACAGAATTAACTCAAAGACATGAGTACCTGTCCTTTATACAAATAAAAAACTGGCCAAGAAAGATATTAGGAAAACAACAACCTTTATAGCCACAAATAATATAAAATATATTAGTATGTCTCTAAATAAGCAAGTGAGAGATCCATATGTCAAAAACTTCAAGTCCTTGAAGAAAGAAATTTTAGAATCTATTAGAAGATAGGAATATCTCCCATGCTTGTGATAAGACCAAGAAATGACCATCTTACCAAAAACAATCTAGAGAGTCAGTGAATTCTCTGTCAAAATTCCAACAAAATTTTATAGACCTTAAAAGAGTAATTCTCAACTTCATTTGGAAAAAAAAAAAACCAGGATTGCCAAAACAATCCTGAACAATAGAAGAACTTAAGGAGAAATCACCATTACTGACCTCAAGCTGTAATATAGTGATGAAAAAAACAAAAAATCCTGCATTGCATTGGTACAGAAACAGACATGTACATCAATGGAATGGAATTGAAGATTCAGAAATAAACCCACAGACCTATGAACACATTATTTTTGATACAGAAGCCAAAATCATATAATGGGAAAAGAAAAGCATTTTCAACAAGTGTTGCTTTTCTAACTGAATGTCTACACGTAGTAAAATGAGAAATAGATCCATATCTATCAGCTTGCACAAAACTCAAGTCCAAGTGGACCAAGGACCTCAAAGTCATTCTGCTTGGAAAGCCACTTTCTACTGGTTTCCGTGAGGATAAAATGAGGTCTTTACTCTCTTCTATACCTGTTATCCTTAGGTTTGGTCTTCTCATTGTGTCCTGGATTTCCTGGATGTTTTGGGTTAGGAACTTTTTGCATTTTGCATTTTCTTTGACTGTTGTGTCAATGTTTTTTATGGTATCTTCTGCCCCTGAGATTCTCTCTTCTATCTCTTGTATTGGGTTGGTGATTCTTGCATCTATGTTTTGCCATCTTTTGATCTCTGGTGTTAGATGTTCTTGCTGTCTCTGACTAGAGCTCGTTCTTCCTGTGGGTTTGTAAACTGGAGTTAGTACTTCGGGGAGATCAGCTCTCCTCTGGTAAATCCAGGGCGCAGAGGGCTGTGGATTAGTTGTCTGTCCTGAGTCCTGGGGTCAGAGTACAGCCTAGAAACTGGATCTCCACTTTCAGGTATACTTGAGCTGTTTGTAATAATCGAGAAAATGGAGGGTATCACTTGAGACCCTGGGTTAAAGCACTTCCGGAAGGCAGGCTCTAAGCTTGCAGGGAAGGGGCAGAGAGGATTGAGGATCCATCACCCTCACTCCTAGGTGTAAACAAAGGTTGAGAGGATCCTGTCCTCCTGCTTTTGTGTTTTTTAAGTGACATGTTTGTCTCAGACAGTGTCATTTTCTTATAGGTGTTCATAGGACAAATGGTTATTTAAAAATATTTTTACTCTGGTTTTAAAGAACACTTTAAAGAACACTCTTAAATTTGCTTTAAGATAAGTAAATGAATAAATAAGACAAAAACAAAAATTAAAAAACTAAGAACAACAACAACAAAAAAGCTTGATTATTACAAACAGCTTAAGTATACCCTTCAGGATAAAGTGTAAAATGTTAAGTGTAACCTCTAGTTTGATTGGGTCCACGTAAGATAATTTTCTGAATTAAAATGAGCTGTGTAACATAACATAAAGCTATCATTAATCATAAGGCTATAATTATATTCTTATTCCCAGTAATTAGTCTATAAGGATGGAAATCCTGGGCAACTAATTTAAATATTTTTCTCTCACACATATATGTTCTTAAGTACTGATGGTCCTTTAATACAATTTATTATTCACACTTAAACAACTGTTCACCTATATTATCTATCAGCTGGGCTTTATTTCTGCATTTTTGGACTCTCTCTGCTTCGTATTTATTTATAAGCACCATAATATCTAACCTAGAGCCTTATGTACACAATTTTACATTAAAATGAAATTAACAACTGAATAACAGATGACTAGAGATTGAAAATAACATAAAAAGTAATGGGAAATCAGACCTTAATTTCAGTCTAATCAGCACTCAGATTAAGCATTGCCTTAAAAATAAAACCATGAGAGGAGATGTACCATCTGCATGAGAGGATTGCTGCACTCAAGATGGAACAGCATCATTGCTGCCTTCAGAACATCTTTACCAGATCCAGACAGGTAACAACCTAGCATGGAATTCATAGGCTCCCACTCCCAACCAAGTCATTGATAGGTTCAGGGTTGGAGGAGTCAGTTTTCTTTAAAGGTATAGCTGCTCCTTGAACCACTGTCCAGTAAATGATCTGCCACTCTAATGAAAAGAAACAGCCAAAATTTGAAATGATAGGTTATTAAATTAAATGTTTAAAGGGGTATATGACCTTGAAGGGAAATCTGTAAAGACTGGATCTGGGATGAGTTAAGAGGACTAGGTGAGGATGAATTTAACTAAAACATATTGTATAGAATTCTCAAAGAATTAAAATGTGGTTGACATTAAAAAAACAAATCAACTAACCGGACCACTCAGAGCTCCCAGAGACTAAACCACCAATCAAAGAGTATATATATGGAATGATCCATGGCTCTAGATACATATGTCGAAGAGGATGGACTTATCTGACATCAATGCAAGGAGAAGCCCTCAGTCTTGTGAAGGCTTGATGGCCCAGAATAGGGGGATGCTAGAGTGGTGAGGCAGGAGTGGGAGAGTTGGTGGAGGAGCACCTTCGAGAAGGCAATGGGGAACTGGGAGAGGGTGATTAGGTGTGTGAGCACCCTCATAGATGCAAAGGGGAGAGGGACACAGGGGAGGGAATTAGGAGTTTGTGGAGGGGTAACTGGGAAGGGGAATATCATTTGAAATGTAAATGAATAAAATTATTAATAAAAAAATCCAATAAAACTTATTTTCAGATAGAAAATTTTTATTATGATGTTCATAGCCATTTAAAATAATGAAATAATAAAGTAAAAGTGCAAAATATATTAAAATTTTCTGTTAAAAAACCCTTCTGTAAAAGAAAAAATGTCATTTTACCTAAGATGAAAACATGCTACAAACAATCACTTAGAAAAGGGAAAAACATCCTCATGTTCTGAGTTTCGATGAACTTGAAAACTTGCTATTAGTAGTTAATTTTATTCAGGATCAGAGTAAACAGTTAAAAGTTCAAGAAGATTTTCATTACTGGCTTAACCACTGCTAACTTCTCATTGATCTGTTAAATTTAAATATGTTTCAAACTGTGACATATGTGTTGGCGTAGTATTATTGTGTACTGTAAAGATTATCATTGTACTATTCTAATGCTGATTTCTGTACTCCTATATCTGCCTGCAATCTGGACATGGCATTGTGATGTTTATTTTAAGAATCTCTTATCCTGGGCTGGAGAGATGGTTCAGTGGTTAAGAGCATTAACTGCTTTTCAGAAGGTCCTGAGTTCAAATCCCAGCAACCACATGATGGCTCACAACCACCCATAATGAGATCTGGTGCTTTCTTCTGGTGTGTCTGAAGATAGCTACAATGTACTTACATATAATAAATAGATATATCTTTAAAAAAAAAGAATCTCCTCTCCTAACATTGTGTAAAACTTGCTCCCTATTTATCTCTGTTTGGTCAATAAATAGTTGGACAGCCAATGACAGGACAGAGGAAATAATAGGGCTGGACTTCAGATCCCAGCCAAGGGAGGAGAAGCAAGGAAAGAAGGAGTTTTTCAGCCATGAGGAGAGGGTCAAGGAGCCACGATGAGAATATGCATGGAGCAAAGAGAACCAGATCAATACTAAAATGCAAGTACTTCAGGGATTTTCTCTGGGAAATAGCCATATTAGGTTGAATGATTAGAATAGATTAATATCTGCTCAGTTATTGTGGCTTAAAGATTGACTAAATCTCATAGAAATGACCCTCTTTTCTGAATTTCAGAATGTCGTATACTATCATTTAGTCAACATACACATAGTGATCCATAAAGAGTTGGCTCTAGAATTTTTGAACACCTACATTCAGTCTCACCCAACTTTGGGGAAAATAGAAAATCTACAGTAATGATTAAATATCCCTGTTGGAAAGCATGTCTTTCTTGATGATATTGTCTATGGTCAAGAACATAACTTACAGTGCTGTCTCAAATTCAAGTAATTTTAAACATTACTACAGAAACAACTGTGAGTTTTAAAATAATTTCTTTGTTTCGTCTGTAAGTAAATCTGTTCTTCAGAATATTTATCAGGGTAATTTTTTTTTTTTTAATTCTGTAGAAGTTTTTGGATCATGGAAAATTTGGTCACATGGTTTTTCTCCCAACAACTTTTTTTACTATTAGATGTTAAATTTTTATTATTAGATATTAGTAACCCACCCTCTCCTGCTTACTGGCCCTGCTTACATTCCCCTACACCGAGGCATAGAACTTTCACAGGGCCAAGGGCCTCTCTTCCCATTGATGACCAACTTGGCCATCCTCTGCTATACATATGCTGCTGGAACCATTAGTCCCACTATGTGTACTCTTTGGTTGGTGTGTTAGTCTATCAGGGTAATTTTTAATCGTATCAACTGTTCATGGTTTGGATTGTCCTTTTCCTCAATTCCTTTACACTATTGATGAACATGAATGAATTTGTCCAATGACACACAGGCTATGTTTCTCACAGGTTTACATCTTGGCTCAAACACACTCTGCATGGTAAGGAAATATTTAGGGAACATTATTTCATGGAGTTTCAGTCATGAAATGGATTTAATTTTTTGGTTCAATTATTAATGGATAATGCAGGGAGGGGTTGCCTAATGCATTGCATGGGTATATAGGCTTTTTCTACAAAATGTTGACAAACAGAAATGGGAAAATAAGTTTTGGAATTATAGGTTTGAATAGGCAATTGGAAGAATGTAGGGCCTTCCATCCACTTTCTGAATTACTTGAACCATAATGTAAACTTCATCAAAATCTTTCAGGGTTATATCATTCTCTGTCTGATTCCTTGGTTTGCAACAGTGATTTAAAAGCCTCCTTGTTGATACATTTAAGACATGCTTTGTTGGGAAATGACTCCTTTATAAAATTGGTCTTGGTATAAGAATGTAACCTTGAGTAGTCTTTATTCCACTTGATCTCTTTGATTTGCTATGGATATTCTTATTACTTTCAGACTGCTTATCACATAAGTCCTAACATGTAAAAATCAGTAATAATTTAAATTATAATAATAAATCTTTTACAGTTTTATGTGGAACTGTTAAAACCATTCAAAAATACAGAAAAAAAGATGAGAAATATATTGTATATCACTGTAAGTTCCAATAATTATAAAGTCAGGGTCAATCATACAATTTGTATTTTCAGAATAAACCATGGATATCAGAAATTTACAAGGTAATGATAACAAAAATATTACCAGAAGATAGAACAGTTTTACAATTATTTTTCTATTTTATTATATAATAGCAAACTATGAGATATAAAAATATTCAAAAACCTGACCCAATCCATTACCATTACAATCATACCAGATCATTATTTAAATGTTATTGATATGAAGACTCATGTATGTTCTATGTGTACCTGTCCCCAGGTGTGGGGTATTCTCTTCCTAATATCACTGTTCTCATAAGATGTCTCACTAATTTGGTATTGCATAAGAAACAGCACTGTTACATAATATCTTAGAGATGTAGATAATTTTTATTCTTCATTACTATGCAACTTGACAAGATATTTCTTTTGAGAGGTTAGTCTGAGAGTCTTCATCATATTCAACAAGTAATTCACATAAAACTGGCATATACAGTGTGTTAAGACATATAGTCAATTTTTTTTGACTTTCCTGACATGTGGTCTCTTTCATGATCATGCTACCTTCTTGCTTTATCTGAAAGCAGCCGTTGCCAATGGCAAATGCGGAAGTGGGTAGTTGGGTGGGGGAGTACCCTCATAGAAGTAGGGTAAGGGGAGATGGGATAGGGAGTTGCAGAGGGAAAATTGGGAAAGGAAATAACATTTGAAATGTAAATAAATAAAATATACAATTAAAAAAATGTGTCTTTGCTGTTTTGTATTGCTGTGATGGCACACCATTGGCTAAAGCATTTTGGGAGGAAAAGTGTTTATTTCAGTTTCTTGATCATAGTCCCTCACAAAAGGAAGTAAGTCAGGAAGGGATGCAAGGCTGGAATCTGGAGGTAGAAATTGAGTCAGAGAAAATGGAGAGCACTGCTTTGCTAGGTTTACCTTGCCTTGCCAACCCTACATTCTTAAACAACTCTTGAACACTTGCCCAGCCATGGCACCATCCCATGTGATCCACAGCCCCAATGTTAATCAAGAAAAATGCCCTATTGGATAGAGACATTTTCTCAACCTGAGTTCTACTCCTCAGATAGTTATAGTCTGTGCCAAGATGAGCAACAAAAACATCAGCTAAAAACAAAACTACAGTGAAAAGTCAGAATAGTTGCTGTCCACAAAAGAAATGGCATTTGTAAAACTGATAATGGGGATGCTCAGGGTAACTGCTATAATTTAAAGATACCTGATTACTGTTTCATAATTTTATAACAATATTAGGGTAAAGAGATCAGTACAGAGGCCAGAGACAGCTGAACAATACTGGTAGCTCTTAGGACAGGCAGTATCTTTATACCTTGAATTGAATTTAAATCTTTATACCATGAGTCAAATCTGTGACAGATTTTAGTTGAATATTGTCTCTTATCGTTTAAGCCTAGCATATAATTTCACATGTGTTAATCAATATATAATTATAACCTAATGTGTTAGGGGGTAATTAAATATTTGGATCTAAGCTATCAAGTTATGGTTCACACATATTAATGACACTATGAAAAAGAATTTTTATAATTATGCCCCTTGTAAAAAATGTATTGCTTGCATTTTCATTTCATTGTTTCATGAGTATTTTATAATAAAAGCTGTGGTTTGATTAGAATACCATAATAATGAAAATAAATTCTTCAGTAAAAGAAGCTAAATAGCTGTAATTAAATAAGGAAAAATGAAAAATTTAAGTAACATAATAAACATAAAGGAGACTCAGAATTCTAAAGTGTATATAACAATTACCAACTTCCAAATTTAAATTAGGAACAGATATTCAGTGCATAATTTTTTAACAAACTAGAACCATTTGAAGTATTAACAATTATTAAAACCAAAGAGGAAATTTTTAGTTGGTATGTTTTTCACATTTCTCATTTTTTTAGGTGATAAAATATCAACTTACAATGTATTTTTTTAAAAAAATTAGTTACCTTGTAGCTGCTATTACTACCAGTGTGGACAGTCTGTCAATCCTTTGTATTATTTTAACTGCAGTTACCTAAATAGTGTGAAAAATGTTTAATCTCAGAATGGAGGGTACTGGCCAGCACAGAGAACTTCTCAGAGATGCATAAAATGGGAATGCTTATTTTTTTTCATAAGAAAACATTTTTTCAGAGCTTAGGGAATATGAAAGTGCAGTGAAGCTAGCTAAAATTGTTTTGACTGAATAACCAATAGTGCTATATAACTACCCATGAGTTTTAGCATTTAAGGTATTGTAGCAATATGTATCTGAAAAAGTAAAGGAACAATCTTGCCAAAACAGAGTGATTGATTATCATTTATTAGATTATTAGTGGTCTATCATAAACCCTGTTGTTTTATGAACCTGTTGTTTATAAACCCTGTTGTTTATGAACTACTAGATGAGGAAATAAAAACTATTGTTTTCTCTAAAATCATTAGTTTATATCTTCTGATAGGGTTCAGGTTATATACACATCAAAATTTGCAAATATGAGTATCAACTACTGAAATGAAATATGTTTCAAAGAATTTGAAATTTCTGCATTCCAATATCATCACAGTATATGACTACTATTTTCATACACAATATAAAAACATCAATATGCCTGATTGAAAACTAAGTCAGAAACTGAAAATGCATTTTGTAAATAATTTAAGTTTATGGCTTTTAATGCATTTATTATGTCTTTTAAAATTCATTAACAAAGATAAATAATTGTTGAATTTGAATGTGATGCCAGTAGCAATTAAGTATCTTCTCTCTTTTGTTTTATTTTCAGTAATATCTTCCAAATAATGTACAAAGAATCATGCTCAAAGCTAGATCACAAGGTTCATAATGCAAATTTGAAGAGACATATTAGAGTTCTTTGGCATTTGACTTCAGAATCAGATGTTTTTAGCATCTTAATTTAATTATTCTTTGAATATATAAAATATGGCATGCTTCCTCATGCGAATTAGAAGAAATATAAAACCAATGTTTAGAAAAGTACTGCTCCTGTACTTACTCATTTTGCCACATAATCCTATTCTAAATATATTATGGCAATTTCTGATTATAGGTTGAGAATTATGTTAATCAGAGATAATTTTTCTCTGTTTTTAATATTTACATAATTTTAAAGTTTCTTCTTTATTTCTTTTTTTAATTATAATTACATAATATCATGTTCTTTTTACTTTCTTCTAAATTTCCCATACACCTTTATTTGCTTTTTTTTTTT
>NW_022196905.1:199432263-199458359 GCF_008632895.1 Mastomys coucha
TGTCAAATTCATGTTGACTAGAATGCCTCAACCTTACAAATAAAACTAGAGCAAATAAGGTATATTGAGGATGGGAGAAATTGTTTTCCTTGGGGAAGAGTACACTAACTGGTTATCTAATAACAAATAGTCAACCCAGAAACATATATGCAGGCACCACTTTGCAGAATGAACAGGTTACACTATGTGTATGTGTACATATTTATATAATGTATGCAATGACCTTTAATGACTGAATTCTTTTAAAAAGTGATACAAAGATATAACAATTTTAGAGATAGTAATTGGTAAGTCCAAAGGCTGTTTGCATTACTACAGAGAGTAAACTCAAATATCACATATTCCAGGGATTACCTAGTTATAGAGCATAGTAGGTGGTAAATGAGCTAATAAAGTACATAATATAATTCTATGTTGGAGTCCAAGTGTTAAGTAATAAAATAACATTTAACATTAAGAGTTCAGTAATTTATATAAATAGTTGGTAGGAAGAGAATACATTATGCTATAGTAGAAATAATGGCAGAATAATCACAGTATTCATGTCATCTTGGTAGGGTGAAATTTTACATGTTATTTGGAAAATAGAATATTCATATATGAGAAATATTATAAAACAAAAGGAAATGCAAAGTGAGCCTGATTCTCTGTTGTCTAAGCTTTAGGAGATGGTCATTTTCATGAATATAATTAAGCTCCAAATTAACCTATTCTCTAAGATTAATTTCTAGTTGAGCACGGACTGACTTGCTTAGAGAGAATTTAATAATCTTTGTTTTTCATTTCAAGATTTCATCATCTGTTCTTCAGTCTCCAAGCACTACAACCTGCCTGATGTTTCCAGAATATTTTCCATAGTGTGGATCACCACTGTTCTCAATTTTTGGTTATAACCTCACATTTATTTCAGATATTATTCTATCCTTGTGACTTCAATCTTCATATTTGTAGAAAATCCTTCCTATTCTGTGGCGGGAATTATAAAAAAAAAAAAATGAATCCACCCCGCAAACTCATTTTCCTGCCGGGTCACGTCTCAGTGGGCTCTTATTATTCTCTCCCAGCTATTAAACACATCTTGCTCACATTCAACTCTTTACACACTCCCACAATCATCCATCTAAATAGTGCCTAAGACCCGGTAAGTAAAGCATTACTCTTAAGGCCTTAATATCCAATCAGATTTATATAATAATAAAAACACAATTTACAAGATGCCAACACAATATTTTCTGAACCAAATAATAAAGACAATATCCTAACCCAATTAATCTATTTTGCAAAAACCTTTGCTTGATTGTATAACTTCGTGGGGTCAGACTCATCGTCTGTCTCCATGACGACCTCTCTCCTCCTGCTCCTGACCTTTCTCCTCTTCCAACTCCTGACCTTTTTCCTCCTCCAACTCTAGTTACACCTCTCTCTATTCCTGTCCAATCACAGGCCTGTCACTGCCCTAATGTGATCAGACAGAGAAAATTCTACAGCACTATTCCTTTTGAAAAAGTCACATCTCCCCTGTGACTGTCACGTTTTCTAGTTTACACATCAACATGTCCTTTTCTAAGCTGGATTTTTGTATCTGTGGGCAGATTCAATACTGCTCTCTTTACTTGTTAAATTTAAAATTCAATAAAATAAAAACTATCTTTGTAGCTTTGCATTTCCACTTAAAAATAGCATAGATTGTGTATATAATTGATAATCAAAAATTTCAAGTTTTATTACATTTAGTATCTAGTATCTTCCCCCCCTCTCTTGATCCATCCTCTCCCTCCCCCCTTTCTCTCTCTGTGTGTGTTATCCTTTGATCAATCTTACCTATGTAAACAAATTTCCTTTATTAATTATTCTTTGAAAATTTCATATATTTATATCACATTCTTTCCCATCACGTAAATCTCCCAAGATCCTCACTCAATCCACCCAGTTTCATGCTCTTTCTCTTTCTCCAACAAAGAAACTGAATATCTTCATATCTATGGAGAATGGTGTGTGTCCACTTCTCCACCTTCACGCTCAGACTCCATGTGGATTGAGGTGTGTGCGTCTTATGAATCTTGTCAAAGTCTTGGTGAATACATATGTACATCAGCCCTAGTGTGTCTGTAAGAGTGTTTCCATGACATCTTCCATCATGTGTGACACAAGCTATCTGCATCCTCTTTTACACACACACACACACACACACACACACACACACACACACACACATTCACACCCCTTGAAGAGAAGGATTTATGAAGATATCTCATTTATGAGGAGTGAGTGCTCTAAAGTTTCTTACTCACTGCATTGTCCAGATAAAGGTATCAGTAATAGTTCCCATTAATTACAGGAGAATCTTCTCTGATATGGGCTAAGTAATGCACTTCTTTATAGGTATAGCAATATGTCATAAAGAGTTGTATTATTCCTATGTTTATATTGCATAATAATAGTAGTAGAGTCCCCCTTGACACCAAAAGCTGTCTTATATTGAGTTCTTAGCCACATTGACAACATCAAGTATTGGTTCCATCTTATGGAATAAGGCATAAACTCAATAATAAATAATGAACCATTTTCTTTTTTATTAGATATTTTCCTTATTTACATGTCATATGATATCTCCTTTCCCAGTTTCCCCTCCAAAACAAACAAACAAACAAAAAACCAAAAGCCAAAAACAACAACAAGAACAAACCCCTGTACCCTACCTCCTGCTCACCACCCCACCCTCTCCTGCTTACTGGCCTTGGCATTCCCCTACACTGGGGCATAGAACCTTCACAGGGCCAAGGGCTTCTTCTCCCATTGATGACCGACTTGGCCGTCCTCTACTATACATATGCTGCTGGATCAATTAGTCCTACCATGTGTACTCTCTGGTTGGTGGATTAGTTCCTGGGAGCTCTTAGGGCACTAGATAGTTCATATTGTTGTTCATCCTAAGGGGCTGCAAACCCTTCAGTTCCTTGGGTCCTTTCTCTAGCTCCTTCGGAAGGACAATTCAGCCTGATATAGCTGTCTCCTGAGAGGATCTGAAACTACCTGACTAATACAGAAGTAGAGGCTCACAGCAATCCATTGAACTGAGTACAGGGTCTCCAATGAACCATTTTCTTAAGACCTCCATTTAATTAGTAAGATCTCAATTTTCTCTTCTTTAGTTTTGAAGAACAACATTTGACAAGTATAATGGCTTCCACACCAGGAACTATGATTTTTCTTGATTATGTATAGACTACTGGTGAGACTTATAGTAGCTAGCATGAGATTCTTTCATGAGAATCAGGCCTCATGTTTCAATCAGAGAGCTATTGTAATGTAAGAGTCAAACCACTGCTTCACCAGTGAGCACAATGTGTCTGGTAAGTCAGTATTGTAGTATTGTAGTGGAATAGTGAATCATAGTTATTTGCCTTCACATGAAAATATTTCTAATAACACTTTAAGTGCTAAAATAATCTCATGTAAAACTGGTCTCTGATCTCTGATCTCTTAAAGCAACCATAAATCCTTATAGTTAAACTGGTCTCTGGATTAGCCAAAAATTAGAGAACAATGTATCCCAGAGCTCAAGTTTAACTGCTTGATCATTTAAATGCTGTCTCTCCACTTCTGTAAGTAATGTTTGCTTGCTGCAAATGTCCAGAGCTGCCTTTCTATATACATCACAATTGTGTGCCCTTAAAAAACATGAACAAATTGGAAGTCAAGGCTATTTCTTACTAATCTACTTGGGACTATTTTGCCAACTGTGAAGAGACTCCATTTGATTTATTCCAGTCTCTTGAAAATTTTTTCTCTTCAGCTACCCCATTACAGAATAAAAGGTCCAACCATGGGAAAGTTCGCTGTTGTTTTTTTATCCCCCAAGATGTCTATGTAATACCTTCCAGAACTATTTAATCCAGCCAGCAAGTAAGATGTTTCCTACTTCTCTTAATAGTCCAGTAGCCAATGTATATGGCATCTCCTGTTATGTGTATTACCATGTAGTTATGCTGGGTAGGGAAATCTAGAGCAATGGCAACTGGTTGTGTTCTTTTAGAGACCTCTGTTGCTTCCCTGATCAATATGTGTAGAGAGGTATCCCATACTTAACAATGCAAACTTGTTTAATCTTCTGTATTATCCACCTACGGATTTTAAAGAATTTTTTAAATTATTTTGATAACTAGCGGGTTTCTTTAATATTCTTTCATGATCTATACTTTTAGATAACATACGTCCTACCATCTACTCTCCCACATATCCATGGCCATCCTGATGTAAATCTTTAACATGCAGTTTCTCTTTCCTTTTTCATATTACATAATTCCACTGTCCTCTCCAAATATATTTGAATTGGATTGTGAGAAAAGTAGATTTTCCCATAGCTTTTTTCACACACCTTATTTTTAGTTTAATTCTTCACCTAAGATCCTGATTTCCTCAATCTTCTCAAAGCCTTCCCCTTCAAGATTGGCTTCTCCCAGCATTCTCTCTGTCTTCATATACTTGAGTTTTACTCACAAGTCATGTTTCTTCCTTTATTCTCTCATATGCCATTTTATCTTGTATTTTATCCTTACTATTTATATCACATCAAAATCAATTCTGATCTTCAATACATTTTCCCTGCATATCTATGATGCCTTTGTGCACTTATACTTCTATTTTTAAGACCAACTAAATTTTTAAACTTTTTAAAATTCTTTTGAAAACCACCAACATTCAGAATTGTAACTCCGTAATACATTGGTGAAATATAAAGAAATAACCATTAGAGATGTTCTTTTCATAAATTCTTTAATGGTCATGAAGTACAAAACAAAACTTGCACCTGTGAGCCAGAATTTCCTCTACAGTTAGATGGTTTAAAAGTGGTAATAATGTGATGTTACTAAAGTTCTTCAGTGATGATTAAGTGGATCACGGTGCTAAAAATATTTCTAAACATCATGAAATGTCTGTCCATCATATACAGCCTTGTTAGAAGACTGAGACTTCTAATCTCAGAAAATGATCCCTTCTAGTAATTCTTAATTAAGCAGCAAAAAATTCTCGTTAAGAAATCCAAGTTCATGTCAGAGCCCTCGCCAATGCCTCCCACTCCCACCACCCTTTTAAATATGAGTGCTTGTAATAAATGTTTAATTTTGCTAGTAGTTTGTTTTTTAATACTAATTATGCTGAAGTAAAACTAATGGTTGTCTAATATAAATCTACGAATTAAGTTTCCTAGCTTGGTTATGAGATGACTTTTTTAATTTCCGAGTATGTAATATTTGTCATTTACTGACAAGCTCTCTCACAAAGCTTTTTGGCCACCTTCATCAAGTGCTCCAATTTATTGGAATATCAGTGAAGCTCCTGAAGTCATACATGCTGATTGCTTAACCTTGTTCATTTACAACATATTTTGATGTGCCTCAGTCCTAAACTAATCAGAAGCAGTAAAAATGACTATAAACACTTTAGCAGACCCACTAATAAGATTCTAGGGCTGCACTCAATTAATTACTCTTAATGATGATAATAATCTTCATGCTTAATCAGTTTTACAATTTCTAACTACTTTATCATAGAAAGTTTTCATGTTCGTCAAATGAACATTGGAAAGTAGTTCAAAAGAAAAGGAGCATGCTACTGAAACACAGTTGTTCACAATACAGTTTAAATCCTTTATTTTTAATTCATGCCTGCCATGCTCTCATCTCTGTTGGGAAAGGAAGAAAGAGTGAATATTATGAAAAATTGTGCATTATTGTACTCCTACACAGATATACACATTATACTTCATCTCTGTTTAACTTGGTTTTATTATTGCAATGTTGTTGTTATTACTATTTCTAACTTTCCCCCAGAATAATTTCCTGCTACCTGGGAAGCATCCTTTTAATTTCCTTTCGGGAGTGACCCCTGATGTCATGATCTTATTTTCCCTTCATGCCAGTACCACTTTTCATCTGTACATGACAGACCCTGTCACAGCTAACAAACCCTCAACAACAAAAACCTTTTCAGTCGATTAAAGACAACATTTCACTGTGGACATCAGCTGTCAGTCAATTGGGAGACAGGTTCCTACTTGCTTGTATATTTTTCCTTTCTCATTTCCTGTGATCTCAGCCATATTTGTTTATCTGTTAAATTCTCATCATTGTTTTAATACATTTTATTTGTTCTGTCTGCAAGTTTGGTTTAAAATTTAATTTTACGATTTTCCAGTCCTGTTGTAGATATTTAGAAGGATTTAAAGACAATCAGCTTGTTTGTTTCCCAAAGCATCATGATCCAAGAAATCCCTGGTATTTAGTTTGTCTGATATTGCAAGGGAATGTGAGAGAAGCTTTCAGTATCATGGGAAAATATTTCAGTTGATATCAGATAATATGGCATAATTTTCTCATACTGATTAATTTCAATGTGTTTGGTTATTTTAAATAGTGGTTTAAACTTTTTCCAACCAGAAATATTTTGGTCTTCTAGAAAACCATCTAGTGGAACTCAGTTAGCTTTATAATGATGTCTAGACTGAAAAGCATCCAATAATACTGCCACCTCAGGAGGAACAGAAAAGAAACTCGAGACTAATGATTGTGGTTTTCAGAAAGAATTCACATTTAGTTTTAAGTATGTGATTAATTGGAAAATCTACATACTTCAATTAAATTCATAATATAAAATAAAAATATGATTTACATTTTACTAGGAGATAAGAGGTTTACCGATATATTTTGCCTATTAAATTATGCATATATACATATGTATATATGCATATATATATATACAATGGTGATTAAATTATTGATGTATTTATACATTGAATTTGGGACCGCATTACGAACAAATATTTTCTTGCCTTACAAATGAGACACTCTTACTGGATCTGGTACACCAATCCCGAATCAAATACTATGAGGACCCAGGAGTCAATTGTCAATTTGAGACACTCCTGGGCTACATAGTAAAGTCTATGCATCATGGACTGCATAGTGGAGTGAAATAGTGCAACAGAGGGAAGCAGGAGAAAGAAAGACACAGAAGGACTATAAAGTGTCTTGTGAATACTAAATGATTGTGTGAATGTTTGTATGTGCTGGCACTGTTAGAACAGTCCTGGATTCCAGATACTCAACAGACTTAGGTATGAGCATGATAAGTTCATGACTAGCCCAGACAGTATAGTGAGACTTAGCCGCAAAATAGTAAATGAAAAGAGAGGTTGGGTTACAGTGCAAAGAAAAGGCACTTGCCATGCATGTCCCAGTCACTAGATCCAACCCACAGCCTTGAAAGCAATCAAAGAAAAAACTCTGAGTGTTAATCCAAAGTTTTGTTTGAGCAAAGTTTTTTTTTGTCTCAGCAAGTAAGATCACTTGCTCTTGTAAAGGACCTGAGTGTCATTCCCAATACCTCAATGTGGCTCACACTCATCTCTAATTCCAGTTACAGGAGATCCAAATGCTCTCTTTTTCACCTCCTCAGCCATTTGTAGGCAAAATCATCAGCATATCCATACATACATACATATAAAACACTCATAAGCATAAAATAAATAGATATAAATATTTAACATAAGTCATTTAGGGGTTCTGAACTTTTCTAATAGTGCTTGTATCTCATTGTGAAATTTTTGAATTTTTTAAAAGAAAATTAAGAACAATATCCTTCAGATAACTGAATAATAAGATTTTTATTAATTAGTCCCATGTTACCAATTAAGGGGCTTTTATCTAAGTTAAACTTTCTGCCTATCATCATTTTCTGCTTTCATTTCTCTAATCATTATTTAATTTTCATATATCCAAAATATAAGTTGCTCAGAATTTGTTTTTTTAAAAAAAAGCTTAAATGGAATAAGCAATGATTCTTTTGATTCAATGATTTTATTTTTTAACAAAGGCCTTAAAAATGAGTTTAAAAACATATTAACACAATAATGTTATAAACATATTATCATTTTAAACACAATATAAATGTAATATCAATTTAAATACTTGAAATAGGGCTTCTGCATACCATATGAAATTTGTTTGAATATTCTAATACATGTAGAATGTCAACAGCACAGCCTATCTCTCATAACTTTTATGAGTTCATTCTTGTTTATCAAAACTAACCTTAAAATATGTCTGCTAAATTTAAATATAATAGCCCAGATATTCTTTCTCTCACTTGTAACACGAAGGAGGTCATCAAGAACATATATATCTATCTAAAAAATAAGATATTTCTGCTTGCAATGTGAGCTAAGAATTATATTACATTTCAATATGGTTTGTATTTTGTTGTGTTTTATTCTTTTTTTCTTAATTGTTCACTTTACATCCTGTTAACTGACCTCTCCTGGCCACCCCTTTCCTCAATCCTTTCCTTTGCTCTCTTACTCGACTCCCCCAAGTGTATTCCAACCTGGCACATCAAGTCTCTGTAAAGCTAGGGGTTTCCTCTCCCACTGAGATCAGACAAGGCAGGTCAGGTAAAATATATCCCACAGATAAGCAACAGCTTTTGGGATAGCCCCTGTTCCAGTTGTTTAGGACCCACATGAAGAGCAAGCTTCACATCTGCTACATATGAGTAAGGAATTCAAGGTCTAGTCCATGTGTGTTCTTTGGCTGGTGGTTCATCTGCTACATATAAGTAAGGAATCCGAGTTCTAGTTTATGTATATTCTTTGGTTGGTGGTCCAGACTTTGAGAGTCCCAAGGGTCCAAGGGTTTTAAGTTGATTATGTTGGTCTTCTTGTGGAGTTCCTAACTCCTTTGGGGACAACAATCCTTCCTCCTATTTTCCCATAAGCATCCTTAAGCTCTATCAACAGTTTAATTATGGGTGTCTATATCTCTCTGAGTCAGCTTCTGGGTGGAGCCTCTCAGAGGACAACATGCTTCTGTCTGCAAGCATAACAGAGTATCATTAATAGTGTTAAGGATCAATCCTTGCTCATGGACTGGATCTCAAGTTGGGGTCTATACTGGCTGGATTTGTTTGTCAACTTGATACTAGCTGGAGTTATCACAGAGAAAGGAGCCTTCCTTGAGAAAATGCCTCCATGAGATCCAGCTGTGGGACATTTTCTCAATTAATGATTAAGTGGTGATTCCTGATCTCTTTCCTAGGTTTTCTATCTCCAGGATCGTCTCCCTTTGTGATTTCTTCATTGATTCTATTTCCATTTTTGGATCTTGGATGGTTTTGTTAAATTCCTTCACCTGTTTTCCTATAATTCTTAAAGGGATTTTTCTGTTTCCTTTTTAACAGCTTCTAGCTGTTTACCTGTGTTCTCCTGTATTTTTTTAAGGAAGTTATTTATGACCTTGTTAAAGTCCTCTATCATCATCATGAGAAATGATTTTAGATTTGAATCTTGCTTTTCATGTAAGATGGTGTATCCAGAACTTGCTATGGTGGGAGAACTGGTTTCTGATGATGCCAAATAACCTTAGTTTATTTTGCATATGAACTTATGCTTGCCTCTCACCATCTGATTATCTCCAGTGCTACCTGCCCTGGCTGTCTCTGACTGGAGCCTGCCCCTCCTGTGATCTTGGTTATGTCAGAACTCCTCAGAGTCCAGCTGTCTCTGTGATCCTGTGATTTTGGGATCATGTGATCCTGAGATCCTGGATGTTTCAGAGCTCCTGGGAGTCAAGCTACCTCTAGGATCCTAAGATCCCAGTGTGACCAAGCTCCTGAGATCCTTTGATCCTATGATACTGGCTGTGTTAGAGCACCTTCAAGTAGAACTTTCTCTGGATATTGTGGGACTGGATGCAAAGCTAGTGCCCATGGTCTGCTCAGGGTACTGTCCCAGACTGCCCACTGACCAGGCGGGGTTCCTGAATCCCTGGATCCCACTGGTCCCAGCTGCTCCCGGTGTTGAGGTAGATGTTGTGGCCTCCTCACCTATGATCCTGGGCATCTTAAAGCACCCGGGAGTCAAGCTTTCTCTGGGTATTGTGGGAGTGCTTGTGGAGCTAGCGCCCAATGTCTTCTCAGGGCACAAGCTCAGATTGGAAGCTCGACTTACAGGTGCACTAACTTCTTGATTTCATTATAAATTTTGTACCCTCTGTCAGATATAGGGTTGGTCAAGATCCTTCCCCAATCTGAAGCATGCTATTTTGTCCTATTGGTAGTATTTTTTGCCTTACAGAAGATTTGCAGTTTTGTGATATCCTATTTATCAATTATTGATCTTAGAGCCTGAGACATTAGTGTTCTGTTCGTGAAATTGTCTCCTATACCAGTGCATTTCCCACTATCTCTTCTGTGGGATTTAGTGTATTCAGTTTTATGTTGAGGTCTTTGATCCACTTTGACTTGAGTTTTGCCAAAGTCAAAAGGGTGATAAATATGGATCTATGTATGGTAATCTACATACATACCGCCAGTTAGACCAGCACCATTTGTTGAAGATGCCTTATTTTCCATTGTATGGTTTGGGTTCTTTTACAAAACAACAAGTTTCCATAGATGTGTGTGTTTATTTCTAGGTCTCCAATTCAATCCCATTGATCATTGTACTTCTTTCTCTACCAATACCATGCAGTTTTATCACTATTACTCTGTAGTATATCTTGAATTTAGGGATGGTGATTCCTCTTGAAGTTTTTTTATTGCTCAATATTGTTTTGGCTATCCTGGGCTTTTTATTTTTCCATAGGAAGCTAAGAAATGGTGCTTCAAAATGTATTTTAAAATGTTGGAATTTTGATGGGGATAAGCACCCATAGTTTTAAATTTCCAAAGTAAATTATGTATAACAGCACCCCATGCTTATCAAGGATTACAGAGACATGTGTTTCCATTTCTACTGATACTACATGGTAGAGAAATTTCAGTTATTTATGCCAACTGTGGGAAAAGGCTTTGATATTTGTTGATTGAGATTGTGTGTGGGGGGGACAAACTTTATTGATGGGATTCAATAGAACCAGGCTTCTGTAGGCCCCTCTTGTTAATGTGAGGATCTGGGATGAAAACTGTGAAGGAGATGCTTAGTATCAGGGAAGGGCTGGATTGGGAGAAGGAATCCTCAGCCATTGAGGGCCTCTCTCTTGCTCTAGTGTCCTTGTTGAGATGGGTAGTCCAAGGCTTATTACTCCTTGGAGGGCATGTAGTCCATGTGGCCAATCACCCTGCTGCTGTAGCCGTAATGTAATCATTCTCATAACAGAAAGTGACCTTTACAACTTTGACTTTGTTAGTAACAAGCCTAACATCAAAGGTAGAGGAATGGAAGTTGCTGATGATGTAGCAGGAGACAACCTGGTCCTCAGATGCATGCTTCGCTACCTTCTTGATGTCATTATTCTTGGTATGTTAGTTTTCCAGAGAGCATGATAGATCCATGATATACACATTGGGAGTAGAAACAAAGAAGGCCATGCTTCCCATTCAGCTCTGGGATGACCTTGCCCACATCCATGAGAGTTCCAGTGGGTGCAAGAATGATACCATGAGCAGCCCCATGAGCATCACACACATTTCCAGAGGGTTCAAGAGTGGCAGTGATGCCATGGACTGTGGTCATAAATTCTTTCATAATGCCAAAATTGTCATGGATGACCTTGATAGGGTGGCTAAGCAGTTGGTAGTACAGGAAGCATACTGATAATCTTAAGTGAGTTGTCATACTTCCCTTCTTTCAAATCTATCACAAGCATGGAGGTATCAGAAAAAGGGGCAGAAATGATAAACCTTTTAATTCCACCCTTCAAGTGGGTCCCAGACTTCTCACTGGTGGTGAAGAGGCCAGCTGGCTCTATAACATACTCAGAACCAACATATCCCTATTTGATGTTAGAAGGATTTTGCTCTGGAAGATGGTGATGGGCTTTCCATTGATGACAAGTTTCCCATTCTCGGCCTTAACTGTGCCATTGAACTTGCCATGGACTATGTCCTATTGCAATATGTAGAATGTTTAATTGAGGTCGACGAAGGGGTCATTGATGTAAAAAATCTCCACTTTGTTAGGTAAACTGACAACCCAGTGCCCAGTATGACCAAATCCACACACTCCCATCTTCACCATAGTGTCCACAGGACGAGGCTGACACTGCAGGAGAAGAGAGGAACAGAGAGCTGTGGGTTGAGCTATTTTGATATGATGATATACATGTATTCTTCTGCTGCATACAACCATGGTCTCAGAGGAAGAAGATGACTCATTAAGTAAAGGCACTTGCTACAAGCGTGATGCCTCGAGTCCTAATAGTTAAAGCAATATGTTGAAAGGAAACAACTCCTACAAGTTGTCCTCTGACTACTTATGTGCCAGGGTTTATCAGGGTATGTATGCATGCACACACACACGCACGCACGCACACACGCACGCGCACACACACACACACACACACTGCAATACTAATTTAAAATTCCACGATCTTGTCTGCTTTCTGAATAGCTTTGTCTTGTCTTAGAGATTAACCATTTAAATAGTCTCTTTAACACAACAGGTTAGAAAATGTCTTGCTGCTATTTGGGGAATTCATCTTAGTGTTACATAACTGAAGATTCTCATTAGCTAAGCCTATATATACCTTGGTGTTAAAATAAAAGCAATGGACTAATTATATTGAACAGAATTTGAGCCAAGAGTGTGGCTTAGGAATTAGTAAGAAACCTAAAAATCAGAAAGCCCCATGTAGGCAGTATATACAGAGGATTTAATAGGACAAGCATGTAAAGAACTTGATACGTTACAATTAGGCATCATTATTTGGGTATGATGTGATTAGTTGTATGTTTGCCATTGGCTGAAACTCAAGGTGTGTGATTTCTTCTTGTTGTCAAGATTATAGGCCCACATTCAATTGAGATTTATTTAATTTTAAATTACCCCCAGTTTCTTAAATAGGAACTCAAAATGTTGATATACTCAATTCAGTTCCCTTTGTACTATCCTTTAAGATTAGAAAACCTAGAATGAATTAGGATGTTTTAATGGGTAGAAAGTGAGAGAAAGTAGTATCATAAAATATTTCTTGCTTCATTTTTTAAATGTATGAGAACACAGATATCACTGTATCCAAACAATACTCTGGCCACATGTATTTTAGATGAGTCCAGGACCAAAGAGTTCAACTATATGCTTTAAAAAAATCACTTTCTTTTAAAAAACAATTGCAAAAACTCCAGTGATTTTTCTTTAATTTTCCAAGTGTCTTTTAAAAAAAAATAATTCACACTTAAATGCAATTTTCTTTATATGACCTTTGTCAGTTTTGTTAGAATTAATATTTGTAGCATCTCTACACAATCCATCAAATATTTCAAACACTGTACCTAAAATGGCTGTAAAGCAAAAATTGAAACTTCAATAAGAACATATCGTGTGATTATCTGTGCTGGTAAGTACTAGAGTAAGGGGAAATGTGAGAATTGTGCTTTGGAGACTGAACTGAAAAAAGAAAACTGTGAGTGTGTAGCACATAGAATTTATTGAGCCAGGTCTCCACTATATCGAATATTAAGAATCTTTATCCAATAGTGGAATAAAGGATAGATGCTTTTGCAGTTTTATAACAAAACACCATGAGTGTTCTGCTAAGTCATTTGATTTTTGTCTGAGAAAGTGCAAAATAGTGCCTTCTGGGGAAAATGTTTTAAAATTTATCTCTATAAAACCAGAGTCCAAAACCACATAGCCATCATTCAGAACTGTACCCATCCAGCAAAAACAGATAAGGCAGCATCATAGCTGAGAAGGCTGGAGAAGTAAGCACCGAGTCGCATGTGTGCGGAAAGAAAGTTAATTTCCAAATTCATTTTCCAAAAGATGCTATGGGCAACCAGCGGTGACATCAATAGGAAAGAGTGCATCTTGTGAACCAGCTCTAAACCACAGAGTGCCCAGCAACATGGAGGCCTTAGGTGCCTGCTGCCCTAAAACTTTACAGCAATTCGAAAGAAATATCCTGAGGAAAAGCTCACATTTCTAAAATGTACATGAATGAAGTTGTGTGTTATTTGAAATTAAACCCACATTTAAAAAGTCTGAAAAACTGATAATTTAAAATATGATACATGCATATACAAATCTTCATATTTATTTGATTTCTAAAGCCCCCTTATTAGATAATACAATAATAACTCCTTTTTCATTGAAATAAAATTTGTGGGAATCATGGTTTTCTTTATTTTTTCCCTTGGGTACCAAATTACCGCACAGTTAGAAGTTGGAGAAAACATACATTTATTACTTTGTGATTTCTGGTACATGCTAGATGTACTCTGCCTCAGGTCTCATGAGGTACAGTGATGCTGTCAATTATGTCAGATCTCCTGGACTCTTAGCACATTTCACTTCCTTTTGATGATATATTCAAGATTTCCACTTCTTTTGTAAAGTCTTAGTATTGTGATGGTTTAAATAAGAATGCATCTCCCTCCCCCCATATTGGAATGCTCAATCACCAGAGGGTCATACTATTTTAAACAATTAAGATATATGGTCTTGTTTGAGTAGGTGTAGCCTTATTGCAGAAAGTATGTCACTGGGTGAGAGCTTGAGATTTCCAAAGACCAAGTAAGGTCCAGCAGCTCTATCTCTTTTCCTGCTGCCTATGGATGTGGATGCAGACATCTCAGCTACTATGTCTGCTTGTGAAATACCATGCTCCCTACCATGAGAATAATAGACTAAACCTCTAAGACTGTGAGCAATCCCCAATTAAGTTCATTCTATTTTTTTAGGAATATCATAGTGTCTTTTCACATCACACACAAATTCACACATCGACTAAGACAGTATAATTTGGGAATTTTAATTATTTATGTCTTATAATTACAGTATAATTACATTGTTTGCCCTTTGTCTTCTTCCTTCAAGCCCTCTCATACAGTCCTATGTGCTCTCTTTCAAAGTCATAGTCTTTTTCTTCATTCATTGTTATATCTATTTCTTGCAGGGAACAACACCAGATTGTAATACAATGACTTTACTGAGCCATTTATCTTCCACAGCGTGATATAAATTTTGGGTTGGAATTTGGCATAGGGGTGCATCTTAGAATCATATCATTGTTTAGACTGAGGCAGGAAATTTGTTAGTTCAAAGGATATGTAATGAGTCATTATTTCAAAGTAAATATTAACTAAGTAAATTGTAGTTATAATCAAGCATCTTTTTAAATAGTTATTGGCAATTAGATTTTTTGATTTATTTAATTTAGTCTTTTTTGGTTTTTGCTTGGATATTTTAATTTCCCTGTTTAATTTTGGGGAAAATTTGGAGAACCTTCTCTCTATACTCAAGAGGTAGTTTTAGTAGAAATATCTTGGCTTCTAGCTCAACCTATATGTGGTTATCCACTGTATATGCTCACCAGAGTTGCTAATATTGAAATTTTTTGTGTTTATGCTAATAAATTGCAGTTGTTATCATTCTCTTTGTGGTAACCTCTGACTTTGTAATTATAAGAGTACTAACCTCATATTTCAATTTAAAAGCTTCATTCCCCTTCTGTTTAGATGAAGTGTTTGCTATTTTTAAAAAGTATAATTTTTATAGAGCATGTTGGCACAGATATGTAGTCCAACACCTAGAAGCAAAATCTGTAGGTGCAAATCTGAAGATCACCTTGAGCTCAAGAGGACCAACCCAATACCAAAAGAAACAAATGATTTTTCCCTTTTTTTCTTTTATTAGATATTTTCTTTATTTGCATGTCATATTTCCCAGTCTCCCCTCCAAAACAAAAACAAAAATAAAAACAAAAAACCCACAAAAAACAACAATAAGAGCAAACCCCTGTTCCCTCCCCCCCCTCCCCCTGCAACCCCAACCCCTCTGCTTACTGGCCCTGGCATTCCCCAGCACTGGGGCACAGAACCTTCACAGGGCCAAGGGCCTCTCCTCCCATTGAGGACTGACTTGGCCATCCTCTACTATACACATGCTGCTGGAGCAACCTTGTGTACTCCTTGGTTGGTGGTTTAGTCCCTGGGAGCTCTGAGGATACTAGTTAGTTCATATTGTTGTTCATCTTTAGGGGCTACAAACCCTTGAGCTCCTTTGGTCCTTTCTCTAGCTCCTTCATTTGTGGTCCCTGTACTCAGTCCAATGGATGACTGTGAGCCTCTACTTCTGTATTAGTCGGGTACTGTCAGAGCCCTTTGGGAGACAGATATATCAGGCTAGATTGTCCTTCCTTCAGTGTCTGCCCCATAGTTTGTCTCTGCAACTCCTTCCATGGGTATTTTGTTGCCCTTTTAAGAAGGAATGATGTATCCACACTTTGCTCTACCTTCTTCTTGAGTTTCTTGTGGTTTATGGATTGTATTTTGGGTATTCCCATCTTCTGGGCTAATAGCCACTTATCAGAGAGGGCATACCATGTGTGTTCTTTTGTGATTGAGTTACCTCACTCAGGATGACATTCTCCAGATACATCCATTTCCCTAAGAATTTCATAAATTCATTGTTTTTAATAGCTGAGTAGTACTCCATTGTGTAGAGTACCACAATTTCTGTATCCATTCCTCTTTTGAGGAACATCTGGGTTGTTTCCAGTTTCTGGCTATTATAAATAAGGCTGCTATGAACATGGTGGAGCATGTGTCCTTATTATATGTTGGAGCATCTCCTCGGTATATGTCCAGGAGTGGTATAGCTGGGTCCTCTGGTAGAACTATCTCCAATTTCCAGAGGAACTGCCAAACTGATTTCCAGAGTAGTTGTACCAGCTTGCAATCCCACCAGCAATGGAGGAGTATTCCTCTTTCTCCACAACCTCTCCAACATCTGTTGTCACCTGAGTTTTTTATCCTAGCCATTCTGACTGTTGTGAGGTAGAATCTCAGGGTTGTTTTGATTATCATTTCCTTGATGACTAAGGATGTTGAACATTTCTTTAGTTGCTTCTCAGCCATCTGGTATTCATCAGTTGAGAATTCTTTGTTTAGCTCTGTACCCCATTTTTTAATAGAGTTATTTGTTTCTGTGGAGTTTAACTTATTGATTTCATTGTATACATTTGATATTAGCCCTCTATCAGATACAGGATTGGCAAAGACCTTTTCCCAATTTTATGGTTGCTGTTTTGTCCTATTGACAGTGTCTTTTGCCTTACAGAAGCTTTGCAACTTCATGAGGTCCCATTTGTTAATTCTTGATCTTAGGGCATAAGCTATTAATGTTCTCTTCATAAAATTTTTCCCTGTGCCTATGTGCTCGAGGCTCTTCCCCACTTTCTTTTCTGTTAGTTTCAGTGTATCTGGTTTGATGTGTCGGTCCTTGATCCACTTGGACTTGAGCTTTGTACAAGAAGATAGGAATGGATCTGTTTGCATTCTTCTACATCCTAACCTCCAGTTGAGCCAGCACCATTTGTTGAAAATACTGTCTTTTTCCACTGTACGGTTTTAGCTCCTTTGTCAAAGATCAAGTGACCATAGGTGTGTGGGTTCCTTTCGGGGTCTTTAATTCTGTTCCATTGATCTACTTGCCTGTCACTGTACCAATACCATGCAGTTTTTATTATAATTGCTCTGTAGTACAGCTTAAGGTCCGGGATGGTGATTCCACTAGAGGTTCCTTTATTGTTGAGAATAGTTTTCCGTATCCTAGGTTTTTTGTTATACAGATGAATTTACAAATTGCTCTTTCTAAGTCTGAGAAGATTTTTAGCAACAAAATCATATGAATTGATCGGTACTTTAATAAAGATTTGTATCACAAACTTAGATATTTGATAGCTATGTATCTGTTCAATATCTATTTCTTCTTAAATACAGCATAATAGTTTTTGTCTTTCAAGATATTTATTTACTTGACTTTTAAAACTTATGGTCACAGAGATATTTAATATTCAACTTTTAATCACTAAATAGCTGATAATCATTAAGCTTACCTTCAATTAATATCTAATTTCAAAAATAGCTTTATTTTAATGAAAGGATTTCTTAGAACTTGATCAGTTTTATTAATCTCAGAAGTCATGTTGGTTTCTTTGATTCTTACTACTTTATATAATTTTTTAAATCTAAACAATGTATCAGTGATCTTCATGAAGTTAGTTAAATTTTGCAAGCCAGTGTGGGTTAATGAAACTATATTCATGATGATTTAATACACATCATAAATAGAATTATGTAGAATCAGTAATTATAATGTGATATATGTAAATTATATAAACTTTAATCATAAGTTTTAGAAATTAGTTTTATCACTGAATAACAATTTTGCATCTAATTTGAAATTACTTATCCTATAAATATTGCCATCTATATTATGTGGAATATGCTGATGTTCTTATTAAAGCATAACTTGAGATTGAAACTTAAATTCCTCCTAAAAGAAGTGTTTTAGAATAAATTTGCATCGTTGGTTGAATAGTCTGGCAATATTATGGCCTTGAGACATTCTAGTTCCCAAAATATCATTGAGGGCATATTTCTTCCCTGGAGAGTTTATTATTTCCAGTAACCAGACTCTGTGGTTGCATTACCATCACAGAGCATCATTTATATGTGTGACATGCATTTCACTCTTAGAGCAAAATTTTACAAAGGGTTGTCAGAGGCTCCCATATGAATTTAGAAGAATAATGAGCAAATCATAATATTCTCTTAAAATTACTTTTAAGTTCTGTTAAAGTACTCTCAAAAGAAAAGGAATAAGAAAAAAATCCAAATAAAGATACAAAAAAATGTAAAATTTAATTCTTCTACTATTTTAACTGCAGTATTTACTAGCTTAATGGAGCTTCAGGATATTTAATAGTAATTTAAAATTATGTGCTCTATCAACTAAATAAATAAATAAATTACTGTGGAATTTTTTTCTCTTCTAAAATATTCAGAACAATTTAATAACTAAAAGATATTTTCCATGTTCAATTATTTACAAATTATTAAGTCTTGTAATCTTCAATTTATTCTTCTAGGCATTAATTGTCAGCTATATATGTTATTTATTGGTCAAAAAACCTCCCTAAGCTCACCAAAGTGTCCAAGTTCTTTCCATCTCTCTTACCTTCACAACAGAACTAGATGATAATCCCATATTGATGCAGATACTACAAAACATGGTTGTAAGACAGCAAGCTCAAACTGAGGTGGAAACCTTCTCTCTGATGTACTTTCACAATGAGAGAAGATGCTGTATAGGCTTTTGGGAAGAAAACCACATTGGTGGTCTACCACAGATACAAACACTAAAACTATAAACTAGTCAAAGACCAATGACTTTGAAAGTAAGAAGCCCTATAACAAAATCTACTGCTTTCATTTGACTAAGTTGACACAGTATCAAACTCTCTTTCAAAAGTCTATTTTTATACCCATAGATGTATACTCTTCTAAGTATCTATTTTAATCACTAATTAAAGTATTAATTTATGATTTAATAATAATCTAAGCATTAATCAGGGAAGCTAGTCTATAATAAACAGTACTAAATCCAGGGAGTCTTGGCTACACAACGTGTATAGAAAATAGATTGTTGAATATTTAACTAGAAACAGAACATTTATATCACCACTTCTAAGACTTAGGGGATATCATGAAAAAATAGGAAGTGTGACTATAAAAGCTAGAAAATAGAGAGAAATAAAAGCAGAATGCCAGTTATAACAATCATGAACTCACAAATGTTTCAATTTCTTACACTGAGATTCTTTAAGACTGGACTTATCAACATTCAGACATGGATGGAGGAGGGGATCATGGGACCTTACCCATATTTGCTGAACAATTGTTAACAAAAGATACTAAAGAAGAGAGTCAGTATCTTATGAATCTACTAATCTCCATTGGATGGCTCCATATCCGTGGCCACACAGTAGATCACAAAATAAAGCAAACACAGAATGGGAAAGGATTCTTCCCCAAAGAGGGAGGTTGACAGAGTGAGAGAGATATACATAAACAGAGAATGGGAGTTTAGAATTCATTATATACATGTGTGAAAAATTTAAAGAACACATTTATTATTTTTTAAAAAATATTTTTTATTGTAAGAGAAACTTCATATCACAAGTGCAGTCAGGATTCCTGAATTCTAATGCTGTCTAAAAACCTGGATTATTCTGCTTGCAAAATATCATTACACTGAGCTCATGACAACTGTACCACCCTCTCTGCATCCTTTAGGTCTTCCACACTCTTTTGTATTATTCAACTTTATATTACTCATAAATCAACTTGACTACTTTATGTAAACTTCTAGTTACATATAATTACCCTATTTACCCAATGACCTCTAAACCTTCGGTCCTCTGTATTTCATCTATTGTTACATTTTCATCTTAAACCATGAATTTTATTCTCAGTAACTATATTTCCTTTAGCCAGTTTTCGTATGAAATTCCAACAAAAGAAACTTCATCTCATTTACAGAAGCATTAATTGTATTAATCACTTTGATATATTTGAGATCTTTTAGTTTGTTCAAAAGTCACAAGTTCTAAACTCTATCATCTATCTATCTATCTATCATCTATCTCTCTATCTATCTATCTATAGACCTAAATCCACCAAGAATTATACTTTATCTCACGATATATTCTGTGCTTTTACAATTTAAACAGTGAAAAATGAAACATTTCTATAATTGTAATTTATCTGAATATAGCTGGATAAACACCTAAAAACACTTACAATTTTCTTTACATTTAGTATGTCTTCTTCAAAGTTTAACATTCTTTATTACTCTTCTTTTTCACAAAAATATCCTAAAATTTTTGTTTTTTCATAAAAAATACATGCATATTACTGATGTTTTATTTTTATATTACTCATCACCTTATTTAAAATATATCCTGTTCCTTTAACCTTTGAAACAAGCACCGTTTTTCCTCTTGTAACTGGAATTGCAGTTTTTCTGTTGGATTTTTTCGATACCTAAGCAAAGAATAGTATAATTATTGAAAATCAAAGCAATTTAATTAATTTTACAAATAGTCAATACTGCAATTTTTCACTAACCAGATGAAATCAATATTTTGTAAATGTTTTTAAAATTATATATGGCTTCTAACAGATTTCTCAGAAATTTCTAAGATATTTATAACTGCATGATATATTTAGATTAATTTAAGAAAACTTTTCTACTTGAAATTTTATACCAAGTGACTGTATCTTTAAAATAGTAATCTATAGTCAGAAGAGGGAAGAAAATAATCTCCAGAAGTAGAGGGAGAGATGGATCTGAGAGTAAGAAAGGAGGGGGAGGGAAAGGGTGGCTGGTTCTTATACACTGGAGGAGATGTGGAAGTACAGAGGGTCAGGAAATTGAAAGGAGGTTTTTAGCAGTACAGAAGGGGGATTTAGACATAGCCAAATCTAGAAAATCCCAGGTGCCAGGTACCATGAGGTTCTTAGAACCCAACAGGGAGGACATCAGCTGAAATACCCAACAATGGAGAGATAGAACCTGTAGAAACCATATCCAGTGGGTAGGTACAGCCCCCGATTGAGGGATGGGGCCACCCACCCATGTCAGAAATATTAATCCAGAATTCCTCATGTCAAAAGGAAATGCAGAGACTAAGAGTAGAGCTGAGACTAAAGGAAAGGCCACCCAGAGACTGTCCCACCTAGGAATTCATCCCATCTGTAGACACCGAACCCAGATACTATTGCTGAAGCCAAGAAGTGCTTGCTGACAGGAGCCTGGTGTAGCTGTGCAAAGAGAGACGCTGCCAGAGACTGACCAATATCTATGTGGATACATGCAGCCAAACATCGGGTTGAGGACTGGGATCCCAATGGAAAATAAGGGAAAAACTGAAGGAGCTGAAGGGGTTTGCAACTCCATAGGAAGAACAACAATTATCAGCCAACCAGACCCCCCAAAGCTCCCAGGTACTAAACCACCAACCAAAAAGTACAATGGGGGAACCTGTGGCTCCAGCTGCATATGTAGCAGAGGATTGCCTTATAGGATATCACTGGGAGGGAGCCCCTTGGTCCTGTGGATGGTAGATGACCCAGGGTAGGGGAACACTAGGGTCTGAGGCAGGAGTGGGTGAGTGGGTATGGGAGCACCCTCATAGAAGCAGGAGAAAAGGGGGGAGAAAGGGAATTGGCAGAGGGGAAAGTGGGAAGGGGATAACATTTGAAATGTAAATAAATGAAATAACTAATAAAAATGGAAAAAATAAAATAGTAAGATAATAATATATTTTGTAAAATATTCTTAGAAAGGTCAGTAGAGTTACATTATAACACTAAAACCACTTAAAAGCCAAAATAGAGTAAGAATTATTTGAGAAGATACCATTAAAGTATAAGATAACAATGAAAAGAGTTAGAAGTATAAATATAAATGCATATTCACAGAATAAAACAGTTATGAAGGTAGAACTGCATGGAATAAAAAATTACTATGATACATTAGTTTCCTAGGGCAACATAATAAATTAAGATAAGAAAAATTTTAATAATTCTTGTACTATATTATTTAAAACATTATTTCACAGTACAAAATGGTTATCAAATTTAAATATTCAAAATTCTGTAATAATTGGATAAGAAGTAAAAATAATCTAATTGTACTAAAACAGCAAAAGGAAGTTATTATAATCTCTTTAGCAACCAATGCAAAAGAAAGGTAACTACTCAGTTAATAGGGAAAAAATGAAATAATAAAAAACTTTTGTGCTGAATTACAATATTTATTAAAATCTTAGATATGGTTCATATGATAGAACATTTGCCTGTCTTGTATGAATCCCGGGTTGAATGTGTAGCAGAGCATAAACCAGGAGTGGCAAATCACTCTTCTGACCCTGGTACTGGGGAAGCACAGAGTGGAAGTACAGATCTTCAAGTCCATCCTCAGCTACATATAGAGTGAGAAGCTGACCTGGGATACATGAAAACTTATTACAAACAGACAAACATACAAATAACACATGTAAGTTTATCAAGGAATTATAACATTTATTTGAAATTATGAAATATTAAAATGAAAGATACTTTTTTAAAAGATTGGAGAAAATTTTAAATCTATAGAAAAGAAAAGCCGTCTATCTTTTGTATTTGAATGTTTAATTAAACAATCCATTAATTTTTTTGGTAAGTATACGTTTATTTTTTATTAGATATTTTCTTTATTTACATGTCATATGATATCTCCTTTCCTGGTTTCCCCTCATAAAATAAGAAAAAAATAAAAGAAAAAAAGAAAATGAAAACAATCCTCTTCACTCCCCCTCTCCTCCTGCTCAACAACCCACTCTCTCCCACTTCCTGGACCTGGCATTCCCCTACACTGGGGCATAGAACCTTCACAGGGACAAGGGCCTCTCCTCCCTTTGATGACTGATTAGGCCATCTTCTGCTATACATATGTGGCTGGAGGCATTAGTCTTACCATGTGTACTCTTTGGTTGGTGGTTTAGTCCCTGGGAGCTCTGAGGGTACTAGTGAGTTCATATTGTTGTTTATCCTAAGGGGCTGCAAACCCTTCAGTTCCTAGGGGCCTTTCTCTAGCTCCTTCACTAGGGACCCTGTGCACAGTCCAATGGATGGCTGTGGGCCCCCACTTTTGTATTAGTCAGATACTGTCAGAGCCTCTCAGGAGACAGCTATATCAGGTTCCTGTCAGCCAGCACTTGCTGGCATCTGCAGAAGTGTCTGGATTTGATGATTGAATATGGGAAGGATTCCCAGGTGGAGCAGTATCTGGATTGTCCTTCCTTCAGTCTCTGCTCCATAGTTTGTCTCTGCAACTCCTTCCACGGGTATTTTGTTGCCCTTTTAAGAAGGAATGATGCATCCACACTTTGCTCTTCCTTCTTCCAGAGTTTCCTGTGGTTTGTGGATTGTATTTTGAGTATTCCAATCTTCTGGGCTAATATCCACTTATCAGAGAGTGCATACCATGTGTGTTCTTTTGTAATTGGATTACCTCACTCAGGATGATATTCTCCAGATATTTTTGTAATTGGATTACCTCACTCAGGATGATATTCTCCAGAATTTATGAATTTCCCTAAGAAATTCGTAAATTCATTGTTTTTACTAGCTGAGTAGTACTCCATTGTGTAGATGTACCACATTTCTGTATCCATTCCTCTTTTGAGGGACATCTGGGTTGTTTCCAGTTTCTGGCTATTATGAATAAAGCTGCTATGAACATAGGAGCATTGAAACTGCTGTAGTTTCATGAACTGGGTTCTCTCAGGAAAAGGACCAAAGGACCTGAAATAGAGGGTTCAAAATGCAAAGAGAAATCACGAAGTCAAGTTGAAATAGCCCCATCAAGACTTCCCTTTACTTAGAATAAGCCAGGATTTTTATAGTCACAGGAGAAGCCGAAACCAAATCTTTATATTATATGATATTTGCATACTGCAAAAAAAGGCTCAGGTGCCAAAGTCCCCAGGTTCAGAAGATCTTCAGGCGGTGGACATACTCAAGTGGTAGGCATGCTCAGGCAGCTTCTTCAAAGACGAACTGACAATCTGCAGAAAGCATCTGTCCCAGCTCCCCAGGGGTTAATCTCCAAGCAGAGACTGCCAGAAGTCCGATGACTGAGGGGAAGAGGGAGGTAACAGAGCATGTGTCCTTATTACATGTTGGAGCATCTTCTGGGTATATGCCCAGGAGTAGTATAACTGGGTCCTCAGGTAGTACTATAACCAATTTCCTGAGGAACCACCAAACTGATTTCCAGAATGGTTGTACCAGCTTGCAATCTCACCAGCAATGAAAGAAAGTGGAGAAGATCCTTGAGCACATGGGCACAGGGGAAAATTTCCTGAAGAGAACACCAATAGCTTATGCTCTAAGATCAAGAATTGACAAATGGGACCTCATAAAATTACAAAGCTTCTTTAAGGCAAAGGACACTGTAAATAGGACAAAATGGCAACCAACAGATTGGGAAAATATCTTTACCAATCCCATATCTGATAAAGGGCTAATACCCAATATATACAAAGAACTCAAAAAATTAGACTCCAGAGAACCGAATAACCCTATTAAAAAATGGGGTACAGAGCTAAACAAAGAATTCTCAACTGAGGAATACCGAATGGCTGAGAAGCACCTAAAGAAATGTTCAACATTCTTAGGCATCAGGGAAATGCAAATCAAAACAACCCTGAGATTCCACCTCACACCAGTCAGAATGGCTAAGATCAAAAACTCAGGTGACAGCAGATGTTGTGGAGAAGGAGGAACAATCCATTAATTAATGCGTTTGTATGTATATGTTTGTGCTCAAATATGGACACTCACAGGAATTACTTCTCTTCTACACTGTGAAGTTTTGGGATAGAACTCATGTTGTCAGGTTTACAAGCAAATGTCTTGTCTACTTGTCTTCCCAGCCCAGTGTAAGTGTTTTAATACCTGGGGGTTAGGGAAGCTACAAATGAATAAAAATAAATTAATAGGAAAAATATTTTATAGAAATAAAAGTTAAACCTTTAATACCTTTTAGTCCTATATCTGTGTTTTTGTGTATCATCATAACTTGTCACAAAATATATTGTCTAAACTCCAACCAAGTTACCATTAAATAAAAGTTAAGCTAAAGACAGGCAGTGGTGGCACTTGGGAGGCAGAGGCTGGTGGATTTCTGAGTTCGAGGTCTACAGAGTGAGTTCCAGGACAGCCATGGCTACACGGAGAAACTCAAAAACAAACAAACAAATGAACAAAAGAGTTAAGCTAAAGAAATATTTTCCTAGCTATTATCTATATATGTATAATATTAACACATGAGAATACAATAGAGCAGGTAAGCAAATTTATTTTTTTCCAAGTGTTTTTACATTCCAAAAGTTCATAATAAATTGAATAAGAAGTTTCATCAGGAATCTTTACATGATTTGCCATTAAGACTAATTATCTAATTAAATATTCAGTAACTGCCACTAGTTCTATAAGTTCATAAAAAATTAATTATTTACTTTTTTCACGTTGATTTGTTTTATTTTTTTTCTTTTAGATATTTTCTTTATTTACATGTAAATTTCTCCATTCCCAGTTTCCCCTCCAAAAAATAAAGAAGCAAACAAAAACAACAAAAACAAACCCCTGTTGCCTCCCACTTCCCCATGCTTACCACCCTGCCCTCTCCCACTGTCTGGCCCTGGCATTCTCCTACACTGGGGCACAGAACCTTCACAGGGCCGAGATCCTCTCCTCCTATT
>NW_022196905.1:199458589-199471646 GCF_008632895.1 Mastomys coucha
TTCCAAACTTCTGGGCTAATAACCACTTATCAGAGAGTGCATACCGTGTTTGTTCTTTTGTGATTAGGCTACCTCACTCAGGATGATATTCTTTAGATCCATCCATTTCCCTAAGAATTTCATAAATTTATTGTTTTTAATAGCTGAGTAGTACTCCATTGTGTCGATGTACCACAATTTCTGTATCCACTCCTCTGTTGAGGGACATCTGGGTTGTTTCCAGGTTCTGGCTATTATAAATAAGGCTTCTATGAACATGGTGGAGCATGTGTTTTTCTTACATGTTGCAGTATCTTTTGGGTATATAAAGATTTCCTTTTTTTAAAAAAAGATTTATTTATTTATTATATGTGAGTACACTGTAGCTGTCTTCAGATGCACCAGAAAAGGGCATCAGATCTCATTATGGATGGTTGTGAGCCACCATGTGGTTGCTGGGATTTGAACTCAGGACCTTTGGAAGAGCAGTCAGTGCTCTTAACCGCTGAGCCATCTCTCCAGCCAGCAAATTTATTAATGTATTTCTTTTAAAATCTTTTTTATTTACATTTATTTTATTTATTTGTTTCTGTGTGTGTTTGGCTGCATGTATATGTGCCATGTGTGAAGTGCCCATGGAAGTCAGAAGAAAATATGGGAACCCCTGAGCCTGGAATTCAGTCTGTTGTGATTTGGGATTTTTATGCTGGAAACCAAACCCAGGTCATCTTCAAGAGCAGCAAGTGCTCTTAACCACTAAGCGTCTCTTTGTTCCCTTTACTGGTTATATTTAATGTACTTGCCTCTTTACCTAGCCAAGTTGCTCTTAAAGCAATATCGATCCTAATGAATAACTCATTTATTCTTGTTTGTTTAAATCTGTGCATTGAGTTTCTATGGATGATGCATTGTATGGCTGTATATATGTGTGGACAAGCACTACATACAAAATCTATTCATGATTTTGTACAAACAGCATATTGGCCTCATTTTAAACTGGAGTCCATTATTCTTTTTTTCACTTCTTGTATTGACAGCAATCCCTAAATTGCATGGAGCAAAATAATTTCTATGATGTATTAGTTTCCTGGGGCTACTATAATAAATTATCACAAACTGAGTGTTTTACAAAAATAGAAATTCCGGTTTTTGTTTCATTATAAAGGCCAGACTTCTAAAGTGAAGTTATCTGAAGGACCGCCTCCATACACACTATACACTGTATGGGAAAGTCTGTTCTGCTTTGTGCCACTTCTGGTGCCTCTATCATTCTGAAGATTCAAGCAGCATTATTCTGATCCCCATTGCCTGGTCTTGAATGGCCTTCTTCCAAATTTTAAGAATAAATCCCCTACCTACCCCTAACCTCAACAAACACAACAGGATTTGTATTAGAGCCTGGGATGATTACAGCCAGGGTGGATATAGAAGGATTTGATCTGGAGATTCTCTCAGAGGTAGATCTGTAAAGCCTTCATTTCCAAGTTAAGTTCAAGGTTGAGGAAAACTTGAATTTGACAGTTACACTTCAATTCTCTCTGTCTCTCTCTCTCTCTCTCACACACACACACACACATTTTATAATCTCTTTTGTGATGATTTCTTACATTTAAGGTAAAGGTATATGATGCTATACCACAGAGAAATCTAAATATGAATACTAATTAGACTTCGCCAGTTACTCAACTTGCCTCTATTTTCACCGGAAAAAAAAATAGCACCATCAACAAATTCTATCATAGAGGAGTTAAGTAAAACAGGATGTCAATGTGCAAAGCGCATGCCTCTTCAGCATATAAGGCCCCGATAGTTTCCTCTCAGAAGTGAGAACTATAACGTCATGAAGTAGATATAAGAGAGGAAGCCTGCTAGCATTTTTCATGATACACAACTCAGATATTATCTGTTACAATGTAACTAATTTGATATATATTTGCAGTGAATAGTGCCCCCATAATATCAAGTGTTTGTATTGCTCTGTGAATTCAATCTAGTAAAGAGAGTATATCCAACCATCCTAAAGTATGTGAGTATTAAGCTTTGATGTTTCAATCTGACAAGGCATATGTAGACAATAGAATAAAGCTCACCATTGCATTGTCTATATTCAGGTTCATTCACGGACCTCTCTGTTTGTTGATTTGTTTTTCCTTATGTTTATTAAATTTATCATAGTAAATAAAATTGTAAATTTTGTGAAACCTTTCTGAACCAAAAAATAAAAAATTGTACATTTCCAGGTGTATTACCAATAACAGTAGCTTGCTAGTCTAGAAAAATCACAAACCATGCCTTGCTTCAAATGAGTATGTTATTAATTCTTATTTAATCTCTTAAAATACATCCTACAACTGACCAGTCCAGGAGAGTTAATTGTTTGCTTTAGAGGAAGAAATAAGGGTGTAATTTCCCTTTCTTTTACAATTATAGACTTAGAAATTAAAACCGTAGACTTTATAATATTTAAAATACTCTGTCTCCAGCCTATAGAAAATGAAAGTTCTTTTATATTGTAAAGCTTTTCCACACACCTGGATTCATTTTCTAGCATTGACAACTCGGAACCTTTAGATATTAAAACGGTAAGTGTCCATGGATAAGGAAACTCCATCCCCACATCCAGATCAGTAACTTTACATGGAATCCCACTTCCTGAGGCTTTAGGATGAAAGCCAACTGCTCAGAGTTCTCACTGTGAGGATGTTCCTCCCCAGCGCATCCTTTGGCCCCTTCTACTCTGCGACATATGTGTGTTTATTTCATCCAAGAATTTTCTGAGAAACATGCTCTTCATAGACTTAGTAGAATTATTTTCAAATTCTTTCTCAGCACCAAGAAAAAGCATGATATTCCTTTACAAGAAATAGTAAGAATTCCATTTATCAAAATTTCATTTTTAATTAAAATGTATTCTTTCACAATTCTATACTATACATGTACAGTATTCTGTTTATTCTCACCACCCCTTTGTCCCACATCTCTAATATCTCTGCATCCTTTTTAATAGTTCCTTTCCTCATAATAATATCTTTGTTTCCTATAGTAAAATTTTTTTAAAAAAATCCTGGTGTGGGGTTCCTTCCCACCTATGAACATTTATGTTCCTCTATGAAAACACACACACACACAGACTTTAAATTTTTAAGTATGCCTTCTGTAGCATAATATTTGAGCAACTGCCTAACCTACATGTTAGAATCTACTTTCCTACTGATAATTCTGAGTTAATACTTATTAATTTGTAGCATCTTGGCTGCTCTTGACCCAATTGAGGAGTCCTCTGAGCCATGTTCTCTCAGCACTTTTCATATGGTGACTCTTTGTGCTTCTCTTCTTGCTTCTAGTGCAAGTTCTTCTCTATCCCTTGGTGGCTTCTGTCTCTCCCCATCATCAGATTCTCCAGCCCTGGAAGACTAAATCCTTCCTTTGTCTCTTTTCCCCAGCTATTGGCTGCAGGCATCTTTATTTCACCAATCAGAATTAACTGGAGGCTGGGTCCCAAAGGCTAAGTAATGACTCTAAATCATAGGAGCCTTTACTTATGATTACAATAAACAGTAAAAGACAAAACCTCCACAACTCTCCCTTTTAGTCCAATAAAAGGCAATCTTTCCTCTTAGATATAAATTGAATGCAATTATAATTATGTAAATAATAAGGTAAAATATATATTTATAACATCTAGTCCATCATATTTGGTAATTTAGATAATTTATTTTATCATCTATCTTAAGGACTTAAGAATTTCGTACCTCAATCATGTTTGATGTTAATTTGTATTACCATCTGAAAACTATCTTTTTAATGTTAATCACCTTAAGTTTAATTGTGAGATTATAGTCTTCAACCCCACCAGAGATTTGAGAAGGAATTAAATATTACCTGAATATGAAAGAAGCACAAAGATGTAACTTCCAAAACTTATATAATTGGCAGAAACACTTGATTACCTGGACAGTTCCAGTATTCCTTATAAAGTTGGAGCATCTGTCTTTAGCCTTTTTGCCTACCACATCTCATAGACCTTAAGTGAAGTAGGAATTATGAAGGACTAGCTTGTCCTGTCTTGACAGAGCTTAGCAATCCACTATCTTCAATCCACTTGTCCTTTTGGACAGCATTTTGTCTGTAGATAGAATTAAGGCATTTTTTTTTTTTTTGGTCTATTGCCTAGCTTGTCAGAATTGAAGCAATTTTAAATGGAAGTATTGATCCTCATCTCTTTCCTTGAAGTGGATTGGGGTACTGTCAGAACAGATACGTCTTGTAGAGAAAAGATCTATTACTAATAAATAATTTTAAATGTCATATTTTGTGGATCTCTGACACCTTAAAGACCACTTATTTATATACAGCATAACTGATTTGTCAAACATTGATGACTGTTTATGCTATTCACTATCAGAATAACCTTGAAAATATTTTATTGTAATTAACTAAATTAGAATCCAATATCACCATGAGTTTTATTATGTGACTATTAATTTGTACTACTTAATTATTTTAAGAATGTTATAATAGCAGCTATTAAAACTACTAGGTCTAAGCCATATAATTTTAAATAAGTTGTATAGGCATAATGACTATCTAAGAGTAATGAAATTAATCTTAAATTTCATATCAATATATAAAAATGTATACCAATCAAAACCTTAAACCTGTATTAATATCTAAAATTCTGTACCAAAGTAAGAAAATACAGCTTTAATTTTACATCAAAATATAAAGATTTCTACCAATGCAAGAGTATAGATATAAAATGTTTTGTTTTAGAGTAAATTTAATAATCTTTTATTTAATAATATTTAATAATCTTTTCCCATATACCTAATTTCTTATATTATTACTCTACTCCACCCCTTTTACTTTTCAACCCCTTTCCCTTTATCTAAGAAAGAAAGGATAGAAAAGAGGAAAGGAGACCGGGCATGGTGGTGCATGCCTTTAATTCCAGCACTTGGGAAGGCAGAGGCAGGTGGATTTCCAAGTTCAAGGCCAGCCTGGTCTACAGAGTGAGTTCCAGGACAGCCAGGGCTACACAGAGAAACCCTGTTTCGAAAACCAAAAAAAAAAAAAAAAAAAAAAAAAAAAAAAAAAAGGGGAAAAAAAAAAAAAAAAAAAAAAAAAAAGAAAAGAAAAGAGGGAAGTAAAGATATAAATAACCAAGTCTAAGCTCTTTATTTGGTTTCCTCCCTGTCTAAAATTACAACTATTTTAAAATTATATCTTTAAATGTCAGTGTATCTATAATTTATAAATAACCAAAATCAGACATCCCAACTTAAGGGACTGGGATAATGATTTTGTATGACTGCTTGACTGCTCCTGGCTGAATTGGGATAGAGAGGTTTTTTTGTGTTTTGTTTTTTGTCTTTTGTTTTGTTTTATTTTGTTTTGTTTTGTTTTATGGGTGTGTAGGGGCAAGAAAATTAGAAGGAAAAAAAAAAGGTTAGACTGAAGAAAGGTAGCTGTAGCATTTGTTGTCTAGTCGTTATGTGCTGAGAAAGCTAAAGTCCTGGCGGGAATCATTTAAAAGGCTGGGTGAACAGAAGTTATTGCGGATCAGTAGCCATTCTAGGAGTTGTTTTGGAAGCAAGTTTCTGGAAACAGTATTAGGTAAAGCAGGATTAAGCAGGGAGCTGAGACAGCAGCCATTTTAGTATCTCTGAGGGTGAATCTTTTGAGAACTCTATCTTGGTATTTTATTCAGTGATATATAAAGCTTATAACCAATATTTAGTTTTATGAAGGTATATTTGTATGGATTGTTCAAGTTTTAGGGCTGTTCCCATGTAGAGGAATCAGCAAATCATGTTACTTGTCATGTTTGGTCTTCTTGGATTTTTCTTTCCCATCTATAGTCAAGATCTTTAGGGAGTTTTTCCTCTACCATTTTCAAACTATATTAGTTTAGAAGGAGTCTAAACCCTTTTCTCCTTTCCTGCTAACATAAATATAGACCCTCTCTCCCAAAATAGTATGTCCTAAGTCTGGAAACCTGAAATTGATTGATTTAATTTAGAAGCCTTTTTTTTTATTAGATATTTTCTTTATTTACATGTAAATTTCTCCATTCCCAGTTTCCCCTCCAAAAAACAAAGAAACAAATAAAAAAAAACAAAAACAAACCCCTGTTGCCTCCCCCATCCCCATGCCTGCCACTCCAACCTCTCCCACTTATTGGCCCTGGGGCACAGAACTTTCACAGGGCCGAGCTCCCCTCCTCCTATTGATGATCAAATTGCAATCCTCTACTATACACATACTGCCAGAACAATCAGACCCTTCCATGTGCGGTCCTTGGTTGGTGGTTGAGACCCTGGGAGCTCTGAGGGTACTAGTTAGTTCATATTGTTGTTCGTCCTAATTTTAAGCTTGTTTTATTTGTATTTCTCTCCCGGAGAATCAGTAATACCATTAGTATCACCAAACTTATAATCATCTTTATTTTGATAATTAAAGTGATATAAAATAATTCAAATTTTTAAAACAATTAATATTGATACAAATAGGGTTTTCTCTCTGTTTTGTTTTTATTTTTTATAGTTGAGATCAAAGGATTGAATTTATTTATGTTTTATGTACATTTAAAAACATTTAAAACAATTACCACTATTTCTTCTTTATATCCTTAAAACAATAAAAATAAGTTTTATTTATGATATATTTGCTAAGCTTTGATTTTAACCAAGATCACCTCTTCAGGCATAGATTTGAAATATTCTTTGGAGACTGTGGACTCATCCTTTGGTACATAACTGAAGTCAATGACTACCCTTACTTCAGAATCTAACAATTGTTAATAGTTCAGCAAAGAAACATGGGGCCACATGCACCTTTCCCATATTTGTGAGTGGCTATTGACTTTTTCAGAGTTAAGCAGGGCCAACATAGTATCCACAGTCACTGTGGGATTGTATTTGAAATGGCTGTGTCCTGACCTGAAGATCATGTTTTTCATCACTTTACCCTACTATTTTCTGGCTCCTACATTATTTCTGCTCCATTTTCTACAAATATCCCCAAAGCCTTAGGGGAAAGTGTTATCATTTCCTTTTTAGGGCTGAGTACTAAGTCTCCAACAGCCACCAGTCTCTGAAGTCAATGCAGATCATTAGAAAAGATTCTTTAAGGACAACAGTACCATTTACCTATGGTAAAAAGATAAAGGTTTATATTGCAGTTGGGTTTCATGTCATTGTAGCTAAACCACAGTAGGAAGATGCTTTCCATGGACTATGGTTTATCAGTTTACCAGTTTCATGGGTTTTCTTATCACAACTTATTAGTATTTGCTTGTGTGTCAATGTGAGTATATGCTCATATGAATACAGTATCCACAGAAGCCAGAAGATTCTAGACTATGTAGTACTAGAGATATAGGCATTGTGTCCAACACAATATAGGTACTGGGAACCACATTTATATACTCTGGAAGAGTAACAAGAGCTCTTAACTTCTGAGCAATCTCTCCAGCCCCCCAATATATATATATATATATATATATATATATATATATATATATATATATTGTATATGTATACACTATATATACTATATATGGTATACTAACATTATATTCATATTATATAAAATATTTGATAAATAAAATATATATAATAAAATTAAATACTTAGTATTAGATATAATCTTAGATATATAATCGAAGTATTAGATATATAATCTTAGTATTAAAGACCTCAGTACTACACACTTGTGTTAAATAATCAAGCTTCTATCCATTATTATTATTACTTTTTATATTGTCAAACATTAGGCCTACAAGTTATATTTCTGACAGTTATCTAACTCTTAAATGTTACTTCCCTACTAATGCTAGAATTAGGTTAGAACCTAATCTTTAATCTGTATGTTGAATTAATAAATTGTGATGGAAATTTTCCTATTCCTCATATTCAAAAACATAAAAACAATTTAAAATATATTCAATCAAAATGTGAACAAGATATAAAGTTTTTTTTACCATGCAAGTCATTCACTTGCTTGCTTAGAGTTGCCCCAAGATATTTTATATTTGAGACTATTATGAAAGTTGTTGCTCCCCTGTCATTTGTGTATAGGAAAACTACTGATTTTTTGTGAGTTAATTTTGTATCCAGCTACTTCGTTGAAAGTCTTTATTCACAACTGGATTTTTCCAGTATAAATATTATAGTCATTTATGTATACTGGCATATCATATTCAGATAAGGATACTTGGACTTCTTCCTTTACCCTTTGATCTTAGTCAGTTGTCTTATTGCTTTAGCTAAGACTTCAAATACAATTTTGGATATCTATGGAAAGAGTAGATAGACTGTTCCTGTTTCTGATTTTGGTGAAATTACATTGAGATTCCATTTAAACTGATGTTGGCTATGGGTTTACTGCTTTTATTATGCTGAATCGTCTGTTTTATCCCTAATTTCTCTGAGAATTTTATCTTGAGAGGTTATTGGATTTTTTCAAAGACTTTTTCAGCATCTAATGAGGTGATCATGATGTTTTTGTCTTTCAGTCTTTTTTATATGGTTGATTGCATATACTGATTTATGCACATGGAAACAGCCCTCTGGTGTAGTGGTAACATCATCATGATAGGTGATTGTTTTGTTATGTTCTTGAATTTGGTTTGCGTGGGATTTTCTATAGAATTTTGTATCTATATTCACAGGGGAGAATGGTTCTCTAGTTCTCTTTGTTTTCTTTATGTGGTTTTGGTTATCAGATTGACTGTGAGCTTGTAAACCAAATTGGGCAATGATTCTTCTATTTCCTTTTTATAGAACAATTTGAATAGTATTGACATTAACTGTTCTTTGAAAGTCTGATAGAGTTCTATGCTAAAACCATCTGGTCCTCTTTTTTTTTCTTCTTCTTCTTTTTGGTTGGGAGACTTTAATAAACTACTTCTATTTTATTCAGGTTTTAGAACTATTCAAATTGCTTATCCATGCTGAATCCTCCATTGCTGCAATTCTAGAGTATCATTAGTCGTGTCAGTAGTGTGAGGGACCAGTTATTGGTTGACCATTCCCTGAGTCTCTGCTCCATCCCTATCCCTGCATTTCTTGTAGACAGGATAAACTTGGGGTGGAAAGGTTATTTTTTTGGGGGGGAAGGGTGGGTTTTGGTGTCCCTATCATAGCATTGGAATTCCTCCCTGGTTACAGAAGGTGGCTACTTCAAGTTGCATATACCCAATCCTGTAAGTCATAGCCAAGGACATCCCCATTGATTCTTGTGTGCCTCCCTTTTACAGGTCACTGTTTCTTTCTGCAGGTGCCCTCTATCTCGCCACCCCTTTCAGTTGCAGGTCTCCATTCATTCTCATGGCTGTCTGGCTATCCCTCCTGTCCTTCCCCACACTTTATCATGAACCCCCCATTCCCATCCCCATCTTCTCTCCCACCATGTTCCCTCCCTTTATCTGCCTTTATGACTATTTTAAGTGCTTCTAAGTAAGATTCAAGCATCCTTTCTTGTGCGTTCCTTCTTATTTAGCTTCTTTGTGTCTGTAGAATGTAGCATGGGTATCCTGTATTTTATGGCTAATACCCACTTTAAGTGAGTACATATCATGAATGTCTTTTTGGACATTTTTGGTTACCTCATTCAGGATGATATTATTAGGATCAATCTATTTGCCTGCAAAATGCATGATGTCTTGGTTTTGAATAGCTGAATAGTATTCAATTGTGTAGATGTACCACATTTTCTTTATCCAGTCTTCAGTTAAAAGACATCTAGATTTTTTCCAGTTTCTGGCTATTATGAATAAAGCTGCTATGAACATAGATAAGGAAGTATCTTTGAGGGATGGTGAAAAATCTTTTGGGTATATGTCCAGGGGTGCTACAGCTGGGTCTTGCTGTATGACTATTCCCAGTTTTCTGAGAGACTGTCAAATTGATTTGCAAAGTGGTTATACGTGTTTGTACTCCCATCGGCAATGGAGGAGTGTTCCTCTTTCTACAAATACTTGCCAGCATTTACTGTCTTCTGAATTTTTAATCATGGCCATTCTGGTTGGTATAAAGTAGAATCTCAGGTTTCTTTTGATTTGCATCTCCCTGATGACTAAGGATGTCAACATCTTTTTAGGTACTCCTCAGCCATTTAAGATTTCTCAGTTGAGAATTCTCTGTTTAGCTCTGTAGTGTGTCTCTAAATTGGGTTATTTAGTTTTCTGGTGTTTAACTTAAGTTCTTTGTACATATTGGATATTAGCCCTCTATTGTATGTAGGATCTTTTCCAAATCTATAGGTTGCTCTTTTGTCCTATTGACAGTGTCCTTTGCCTTACAGAAAGAAGCTTTTCAGTTTCATGAGGTCTCATTTGTCAATTGTTGATCTTAGAGCCTGAGCCATTGCTGACCTCTTCAGGAAACTCTGCCCTGTGACTTGCTTTCCAGGCTTTCCCACTTTCTCTTCTATTAGATTCAGTGTATATGGTTCCATGTGGAGGTCCTGAGCTTTGTACAGGCGATAAATATGGACCAATTTGTATTCTTCTACATGCAGACCACAAGGTAGACCAGTAGCACTTGTTGATGCTTACTTTTTTCTACTATATAGTTTTGGATTCTTTGTCAAAGATCAAGTTTCCATGGGTATGTGGGTTTTAATTCTGGGTCATCAATTCTATTCTACTGATCAACCTATCTGCCTTTGTACCAACACCATGCAGTTTTTATCACTATTGCTGTGTAGTATAGCTTGGGTCAGGGATGATGATCCATCCTGAAGTATTTTTTTATTGTTTTTGCTATCCTGGGTTTTTTTTTTTGTTGTTGTTCTTCCATATGAAGTTTAAATTGCTCTTTCTCTCTCTGTGGAGAATTGAATTGGGATTTTGATAGGAATTTCTTTGAATCTGTTGATTGCTTTTTGTAAGATGGACATTTTTACTATGTTAATCCTGCTGATCTATGAGCATGGGAGATCTTTCCATCTTTTGTTTCCTTTTTTTCTTTTCTTTTATTGGATATTTTTATTCCATCTTATGAGCTCTTCTTTGATTTCTTTTTTCAGGGACTTGAAGTTCTTGTCATATAGATATTTGACTTGCTAGGTTAGAGTTACACCAAGATATTTAATATTATTTGTGACTATCATGAAAGGTGTTGTTGCCCTAATTTCTTTCACAACCCGTTTATCATTTGTATAGGGGAAGGCTACTGATTTGTTAATTTTATATCCAGCCACTTTGCTGAAGCTGCTTATAAGCTTTAATAATTCTCTGGTATAATTTTTAGGGTTGCTTATGTATACTATCATATCATCTGCAAATAGTGATATCTTGACTTCTTCCTTTCCAATTTGAATCTTTTTGACCTCCTTTTGCTGTCAAATTGCTCTAGCTAGAACTCCAAGTATTATATAAAATGAATAGGGAAAGAGTAGACACCCTTTTCTTGTCCCTGATTTTGGTGGGATTGCTTCAAGTTTTTCTCCATTTTATTTGATGTTGGCTATTGGTTTTCTATATATTGCATTTATTATGTTTATGTATGTGCCTTACATTTCTGATTTCTATAAGACTTTTAAAATAAAAAGGTACATTGTTTTCAAAGCATCTAATAAGATGGTCATGTAGTTTTTTTTCCTTTGAGTTTTTTCCTAGGCAGTATTATGATGATGGATTTCCATATATTGAGCCACCCCTGAATCCCTAGGATGCAGCCTACTTCATCATGGTGACTGATCATTTTGATGTATTCTTGGACACAGTTTTAAGAATTTCCTTCAGTATTTTTGCGTCAATATTCATAAGTGAAATTCTCGTTGCTTGAGAAGTTATCTTTCTTTCTGCACTGATTTATCTAAGTGTTTAATTTAATTAATCATCTAGAATATAACATTGAATTAGTATTTATTTAAATTTTTATTTAAAATTGCCTTGGAAATTATGAATAACTATATTGATTCTGATATCTAAATCAGGTTTTCAAAAATCATCCCATGCTGTTCATATAAATTTATATTTAACATTAGTTATTAATATTATAATTTAATAGATGAGTTCCATAGTATCTGCATTAGTTTTTAGAAATTATACTAAACTCCAATGTTTAACTTGTAAAACAGATACTAAAAACTTTAGTTACAACAAGAAACTCTTCTAGAAATTACCTGCTTTCAAATTTTCCATTTATAAAAACACTAATAACATCAATTGGGTCTTCCTACATTATGAATGTCATAAAACAGGAAAACACTTCTTTTCAATTCCAACACAAGTCACGAAGAGTTAGCACAGACTTCACAAGAGTTCACAGTCCCAAACAAGACTACCATTACTTTAGATGTGGTTCCTAAACCCAGAAGTCCTTAGGTCACTGGTATTTTTGGCTTCAGTCTGTAATACAAAGAAACCTACTCCTTCTTCATATGTAGCACATAGAAGACAGAACAAAACAAAAATCCATCAAGAAGATAATATCAAGCCTATCAGTGCTAGATAAATAGTAAGAGCCTTATGATCCCAAGTCACCCCATTCTATTCTCAAATCAGCAGCAGAATGAAGAAAAAAAGTTCACTAATTAAGCAATAATGACTTCACCTTAGACTACTTATCTGGACTAAATAACCTTAAAGAGTGGAAATGCTGAGGACCATTAAACCCACTCTTTTATTAACACCCAGGAAATGACCCAAACAACCAGCATTATAGGTACTTCACATTAGTTTTCAGGACTCATTTGAATTTACAAGTAATGTACAGTAACATAGGTCCAGCATATTTGTCATGTGATCACACCTTAATATTATATGTACAGATGTTTTTAAACATTTAATTCTAAACATTTGTAGATTCTTTACTTTGACAGTCAATTATTGTTCTCAATTGGGTTTATTGAAGTTGGCTTTTCCTGAAAGTGAGATGGCTAAGCTACAAATGCCTGAGCTACAAAAATGCTGACATCTGGAACAAGAAAAACTCTGGTCCTCAATAAATTGATAATGAATTCCTCCCTGTTATCTTTTGTGACCTGGGAGTCATTCATGGTGGTGGCACATGCCTTTAATCCCAGCACTTGGGAGGCAGAGGCAGGAGGATTTCTGAGTTCGAGG
>NW_022196905.1:199471758-199473897 GCF_008632895.1 Mastomys coucha
AAAAAAAAAAAAAAACCAAAAAACAAACAAAAACAAAAAACAACAAAAAAACAGCCTGGTCTACAAAGAAAGATCTATGACATCAGGGAATACATAGAGAAACCCTGTCCCCTTAAAAAACACATCGTTCTAAGTTGATCTTAATTTTTTTCCAAATATCTTTTTTATTTGTTAGTTTATTTATATTTCAAATGTTATCTCCCTTCCTGGTTTCCCCTCTGAAAGCACCCCATCCCACCACCCCTGCCTTCACAAGGGTGCTCCCCACCACCCACCCACTCCTGTCCCACCACCCTAGCATTCCCCTATGCTGGGGCATCAAGCCTTCACAGGACCAAGAGCCTCCCCTCCCATTTATGCCAGACAAGGCCATCCTCTGCTACATATGCAGCTGGAGTCATGGGTACTTCCATGCGTATTCTTTGGTAGTTTAGCCCCTGGGAGCTTTAGGGTTGGTGTCTGGTTGGCAACCCACCAATCAGGTTGCAAACCCATTCAGTTCCTTCAGTCCTTCCCCTAACTCCCCCATTGGGGTCCCCCTGCTCAGTCCAATGGTGGGCTAGCAAGCATCCGCATCTGTATTGGTAAGGTTCTGGTCAAGCCTCTCAAGAGACATCCATAGCAGGCTTCTGTCAGCAAGCACTTCTTGGCATCAGCAATAGAATCTTTGTTTGGCAGCTGCAAATGGGATGGATCTCTAGATGGGGCAGTGTGTGGATGGCCTTTCCTTCAGTCTTTGTGCCACTCTTTGTCCCCATGTTTGTTTTTTTTTGTTGTTGTTGTTTTGGACAGGAGCAATTCTGGTTTAAAATTTTGAGAAAAGCATGGAGGCCCCATCCCTCAACTGGAGGCCTGCCTAATCTTTGGATATGGTATCTACAGGTTCTCTCTCCCCTTTGTTGAGTATTTCAGCTAATGTCATCCCCATTGGGTCCTGGAGCCTCTAACTTTCCTGGCTTCTGGGACTTTAGTTGGCTATCCCCAGTTCCTTACCTTCCATTGCTATATACACTTCTGTTCAATTTTGTGACCCTCTGTATATCTAGCCCAACTTCTCACACACCTGATCCTGCCTTCCCTTTTTCTTCCTCCCCTCAACCCCCCACTCCTCTCTTCCTCCCTACACTCTGCCTCCCATGATTATTTTGTTCCCCCTTCTAAGTAGAACAGAGGCATCAAAATTTTGGTTTTCCATCTTCTGATTTGAAATCCTTAATATAGTTTTTTTTAAAGCACATTTACATTTGGCACTTGTGGATCAAGATGTGAGCTCTCAGCTGTTCCTGCTGTAGTTCCCCTTTGTTCTGTCACCATGGATTCAGTCCCTGAAACCACACACCCAATTAAATTGCTGTTTTCACACATTGCCTTGTTCATGGATTTTCAGTGATAGAAAAGTAACTAAGACAATAGGTTATTCTAACAAAAGAATGAACTGAGATACATTTATATTAAATGATATCATACATTAAATGGGTTTAACACACATCAACATAACATTCCATCCAAAAACTGCAGATACATATTCTTCTCAGCAGCCCATGGAACTTTCTCTAAAACAAACTACAACACACAAAGTCTTAGCAAATATATAAAATTGAAATAATTTCTTGTATTCTATCATACCATAAAGAAGTAAAACTCAAAACTCAATAGCAAAAGAAACTGCAACCTCTCTCTCTCTCTCTCTCTCTCTCTCTCTCTCTCTCTCTCTCTCTCACTCACACACACACACACACACACACACACACACACACAGATTGAACATACACTATTGAAGAAATCAAGAAGCAAATCAAAACATTCCCAGAATCAGAAGAAAATATGAATATACTATATCAAAGCAGTCATAAGAAAGGAACATAAAGCTACAGGCACCTACACTTAAAAACCTGAGCTCTTAATAATATAGTGGTAAGCCATAGGGCCTTAGAAAAACAAGAATAAGTCAAACCCAAAATTAGAAAGAAATAACTAGAATAGACACAGAAAAATCAATGAAACCAAAAAATAACAAATAAACAAAACATCAGTAAAAGAGTGAGTCCTTTAAAAAGATTGTTTAAAAAGAGATAGAATATCCAAATCAATAAAATTAGAGGTAACATTTCAGGTATTTTGTGCTTCCATCTGAATCTT
>NW_022196905.1:199473907-199525530 GCF_008632895.1 Mastomys coucha
ATGTCATCAAATTTTTGGCTGGAATTGAAGTAAATCTATAGATTGTTTTTAGCAGGATAATCCTCTTCACAATAGTAATCCTACTAATCCATGAGCCTGGAAGTTCTTCTTTCCTAGTGTTTTTCTTGACTTCTTTCCTCATTGTATTTTTTAACATTTATATGTTTGCTTATATGTTTGTCACAGGACATTGTGGCAAAATCAACAACAAGACAACAGAGGGCAACTTGAATGAGCTAATTCTTTTCTTCCACCATGTGCATTTTAGGGGTCAAACACAAGTCTTCGAGTTTGTTTGCCAGTGACATTGCCTGACTCACCAACCTCATTGCTGACCTGCAGAGCTCTGAATTCTTCATCACAGAGGTCTTTTACTTTGTTGGTTATGTTTATTCTTTTTTATTTTTATTTTTTATTTATTTTTACTAGATATTTTCTTTATTCACAAGTCATATGGTATCTCCTTTCCCAGTTTCCCCTCCCCCCCCAAAAAAATAAAAAATAAAATAAAATAAAACAAAAACAAAAACAAAAACCTGTTTCCTCCCCCTGCTCACCAACCCACCCTCTACTGATTCCTAGCCCTGGCATTCTCCTACGCTGGGGCATAGAACCTTCACAGGGCCAAGGACCTCTCCCATTGATGACCAACTAGGTTATGCTCTGCTAAATATGCTACTGGAGCCATTAGTCCCACCATGTATACACTTCGATTGGTGGTTGAGTCCTTGGGAACTCTTAGGGTACTAGTTGTCAGTTCATATGGTTGTTCATCCTAAGGGGCTGCAAACCCTTCAGCTCCTTGGGTCCTTTCTCTAGCTCCTTCATTGGGGACCCTGTACTCAGTCCAATGGATGGCTGTGAGTCTCTACTTTTGTATTAGTCAGAGACTGTCACAGCCTTTCAGGAGACAGCTATATCAGGCTTCTGTCAGCCAGCACCTGCTGGCATCCACAATAGTATCTGGGTTTGGTGACTGAATATGGGAAGGATTCCCAGGTGGAGCAGTCTCAGCCTTATTTATAATAGCCAGAAACTGGAAACAACCCAGATGTCCCTCAACAGAGGAATAAATACAGAAAATGTGGTACATCTACAAAATGGAGTACTACTCAGCTATTAAAAACAATGAATTTATGAAATTCTTAGGGAAATGGATGGATCTGGAGAATATCATCCTGAGTGAGGTAACCTAAAGAGGTAACAAAAGAACACACATGGTATTCACTCTCTGATAAGTGGATATTAGCACAGAAGATTGGAATACACAAAGTACAATCACAAACCACAAGAAACGCAAGAAGAAGGAAGACCAAAGTGTGGATGCTTTGTTCCTTCTTAAAAAGGGGAACAAAATATCTGTAGAAGGGGTAATGTTTATTCTTAGGCAACTTTGGTTTTGTTTTAAGTCTATTGTAAATAGAACTGTTTATAAATAATAACATTTTAAAAATGAATGAATAAATAAATAAAGTGATGTATTTCCTTAAAATATAAATAAATAAAATAAAAACACTTGAGAGCTAGATAAATGACTCAATGGTTAAGAACCCTGGCTGTTTTTCCAAAGAACCTAGAATGAATTGCACCCATGTGGGAGCTCACAACCATCTATTACTCCAGGGCTAGAGATCTGACACTTACTTTCTGGCCTCCACATGAACTTAATGTACAGATATGCATATAGCACAACACCCTTACATATGTAAAAAATAAAATTAAAGGATGTTTTTTGAAAAGCAGCTGAAATAGAGGAAAGTATTATCTATTGGTATTAGGAGTAGCAATATGAGAACAAGAATAATATGTTCTATCTGCTATTTATCCTTGAGTAATTTATTGAAAAATAAAGAGCATAGAATCACCTTGTATCATTATTTAACCTCACCTCTAAGCAATGTCTATACATATATGGCTAACATGGTATCTTAGATCCAGCAGTCTGCCTCCCTAGCCCAAGGAGTAGAAATGCTGTTATGGATGAGTTTTTAATATGGGTTCTAGAACACAAACTCAGTCCCTCATCTTCACCAACTGAGTCATTTCCCAAACCCATAGTGTACATTATTTGTGCTGAGAGACCCTGTCATTTTATCTGCTGGAGCTCCAGGTGCCCCTCCAGGTGCCCTAAGCTCAGTTCTAGCTAAAAGGGTGGGGGAAAGAAAAATATTTAAGGGAAATGTTTTCCTGAATAATTTGCTAGTATAGATCTACCTAGAATTCTAAGACAGTATTTTATGTTGGTTAAATATGTCCTCCAAAAATTCATTTGTCAATATCCTAATGGCAGTATCAGGTAGGATATGAGGCCTACAGGACATGACCAAGTTATGGAAGTGACAGTTCAGAGTGAGATTTCTGAACTAATCAAAAACATTTCAGAGTGTTTTAAAAACTTCTGCTATATAAAATACAGGTGAAATAATGGCTACAAAGTAGGATGAAGTCCACCAAACCTTATTTTGTGGCTGCCTTGATTTTTGAAATACTTAGCCTTCTGAAATACAAGGAAAAAAAAAAAAAAAACCTCAGGTTTTAAAAGTACCCATCTACAATAGTTTTTAACTTCTTGACAAACACTCTGAAAATCAATCTGGAGATTCCTCAGACAATTGGAAATAGATCTACCTGATGACTCATCTATACCCCTCTTGGGCATATGCCCCAAAAAATGCCCTACCATGCGACAGGGGCACATGGTGCACTATGTTCATAGTGGCCTTGTTTGTGATAACAAGAAGCAGGAAACAGCCCAAATGTCCCACAACAGAAGAATGGATACAGAAAATGTGGTTCGTTTACACAATGGAATACTACTCAGCTATTAATAACTAGGGCATCATGAGTTTTGCAGGCAAATGGATGGAACTTGAAAATATCATCCTGAGTGAGGTAATTCTGACTGAAAGTTATAGAGTCACATCTGAGTCCCAAAAAAATTTACATGAAAATATTTCATGCATGTATAAAAATTGGATTCTTTAATAAGAAATGGAGTTACATGGTTAGCTGTCAATCCCACATCCTGACTTTGAAGCTTGCTGACTATCAACACTAGTAGACCCCTTGTACTAATATACTTTTAAACGTATTCAGATATCATGAGATTGACCTTTTTAAGTAGTTAGCTCATTTTTTTCAGGTTGCAGAGATGTCACTGGTGCATGGGCACATATGCACACACTGACATAATAATGCATACATATACAAATGTGCATGCATACATTTATACAGGATTGCTATATTGTGAAACTGATATAAGACAAGTATGAATTTATTGGTATTCTTTTCTTATTGAAAACAAAGTTTTTTTCATAATATATTCTGTTTATAATGTCCCCTCCCTCCAACTCTTTCCAGATCCTCTCTACCTCACTAAATAGCTCTATTCACCCTCTCTTTCATTAGAAAACAGTCATGCAAAGTATGGAGCAGAGACTGAAGGAAGGACAATCCAGAGAATGCTCTACCTGGGAATCCTTCCCTTATTCAATCACCAAACCCAGACACTATTGTGGATGCCAGCAAGTGCTGGCTGACAGGAGCCTGATATAGCTGTCTCCTGAGAGGCTCTGACAGTGCCTGACTAATACAGAAGTAGAGGCTCACAACCATCCATTGGACTGAGTACAGGGTCCCCAATGAAGGAGCTAGAGAAAGGACCCAAGGAGCTGAAGGGTTTGCAGCCCCTTAGGATGAAAAATAATATGGACTAACTAGTCCCCTCAGAGCTCCCAGGGACTAAATCAACAATCCAAAAAGTACACATGCTGGGACTCATGGCTCCAGTTACATATGTAGCAAAGGATGGCCTAGTTGGTCATCAATGGTAGGAGGGGCCCTTGGCTCTCTGAAGGTTCTATGCCCCAGTGTAGGGGAATGGCAGGGCCAGGAAGTGGGAGAGGGTGGGTTGGAAAACAAGGAGAAGGGGGGGGGGAGGAAGGAACAGGGTTTTTTTCTTTCCAGAGGGGAAACCAGGAAAGGAGATATCATTTGAAATGTAAATAAAGAAAATATGTAATTAAAATGAACATGAGATCTGCTGGATTATGCAATAAAGAAAACAGTCATGTAGAAACAATAACAATAGTAATATACATAAAATAATATAGACATAAATAGCATTAGTAATTATAATAATATATGTAAAATAGCAATATATATAAAATGAAACCCAACCAAAATAAAAAACAAACAAACAAACAAATAAACAAACAACAACAAAAAAAAACAGAGAAAACAAGAGCCAAAAATCATGCATGAGAAGCACATATAGACCCAGAGACATCCATTGGGATTCTTGTTATTCTGTGTGCTCATATTCCTTGGAGTTTTAGTGTTCCTTTGTAGGTTTTAGCAGTTTTTGGTTTTGAGCTAGTGTCAACTTAATAGCAACTTAAAGATGCCATGGTGTCATGAATATTTCTTAAAAATGAACATCTCAGAATCTGCTTCCTAAATTATCTGCAAAAAACTCATAATTCCTTCCTAGTGATAAATGCTAGATCATCACTCACTTAAGTCATGTTTGAGCTGATGAAATCCAGGGCATGTGAGGGAGTATAGAAACAAGCTATATCTCCCTAGAAATTATGGCTGTCTTAAAATCATAAAGCACACTATGATATAATACAGACCTAGACATGGTGTTCTCCAGAGTTCACTGAATGTTGCCATGAGGGCAGAGCACAGGATTTTATGATGAACCTTGAACAACAGAACTACAGCTACCATATATGTTTTTGATACACTTGAGTGAGGGGAACTGATTTCATGCATATACAAGGCTGATCTGCCATTGTGAACAAGATGGTCTTGAACAGTAGTATCAGAAGACAAGAGGAAACCCCACTGATATTTTTTAATCTGATATAGTTTCATGAGTACATGAACAATAAAGGACAAAACTGCCCCAACTGGAAAAGTTTCTCTGCTCATCCCAGATAATGAAGAATACTAAACATTTATCAAGTTAACAGACATGTTTAAACTTTTTTACATAAAATGAAAACCTACTGCAATACTATTTCATTGAATTTTTGGAGGTAATAGTAGCTACAAGACAGGGAATGCAGGTCTTGCATATAAGTGATAATTCTGGGCACCAATCCCAACCCTAATGTAAAATTATCCAACTTTATGGTCTCTTCACTCTTCCCTACTTGCCACTAATAAGTAAATTGGCTCTTGGGTTTGGCTCTAATACAGAAATGTCATAGAGATCCCAGAATGGTGGCAATTTTCAGACTAATAACTAAAATGAGGAAAATAACGGGACCCTTTTGGGTAATTCAAAAAATATGCTTTAGCACAGAAGAGCTCATAGAAGGCTAACATCTGAGGAAATTAAAGCAGTGGATCTCCCCCAGCAATAAAAGAAAGGATTTTATTTCACTTAATGCCTCTCCCAAAGGATCAATTTTCTACCACAATGAAAGATATAAGAAGTTCCAAAATTTTTTACTCTGCTTTAAAATGCCTGCATTTATGAAGTCTTTGATTTTTATCATGTCCAACTACTTTTGCTGAGTCAATGGCCAGACATTGCCTTTGGGTTACTTTGTTTAAGAGAGAACTGAGTTGGGCTCATTTCATTTTCTCCCTAAAATCCAGTTGGAAAACATCCACTCGATCTTTGTTTAAAATTTACATTGGTACTCCATGTTTAAATGGAAGCCTTCTTCATGTGACCAGATAGCCAGTTGAAATGTGCATATTACATGTTCCTGTTCATGTGTATACAAATATAACATTGAACACATGTGCACACAATTTACCACAAAGCTTGATTGTCTGCATATGTCTTCTCTTAGATAAAAAGATACAGCATCTATGGACATGTCTTTTAACTGGCTAAAGGTAAGGGGAACTAAGAAGAAATGTAATGCTTTATGGTGAAAAACACAGGAAACCATACCTTGTCATTATAGGTAAAATGGGATAGTAATTTTCCTCATTCTATCTTACCTTCTAGCTTTTCTGGAGTACGTTTTCAAATATTAAAACACAAACAATAATTTTTAATCATTTAAAAAGTCATACACTAATCCTAAATTTTCATAGGATTGATGATAAATGTAATATTAAATCACAGTTATTCAAACAAAACTTTGAAAGTTCTCTATAGAAAGTCTGGGTTACACCCTTAGTCGACATCAACAGCAAACTGTAAAGCCATGCAAATTTTCTAGGCTACTGAAGCTGGGTTACTGCTAGCTTTATTGATGTTTTGATCAACTGATATGTTCTTGTGAATATCTTAGGATTCAGGCCTTTAAAAGCACTGGCTGTATTTTTTTTCATTAAAGGAAAGTGGAATCAATTATCTTTTTTTAATGTTTTCATTGTGTATTCAACTTGTATACAAGCAAGACAATTTGCATGACCCCTACGCATATATTCAATAATGCTTTGATGATTTGAGGACTGAAATGTCAGGTATTAGCAAGACAGAAAGGTACTGATGATATATAAGAGTAAGAGTAATAGAAAGTAAAGAGATAAGGGGAGAAAATGCAGTTTAAACCAGTTAAAAGGACAATAATCTCTCTCTCTCTATCTATCTATCTATCTATCTATCTATCTATCTATCTATCTATCTATCTCTCTCTCGCATGCACTCACGCATGCACACACACACACACAAACACAGGCACACACACATGCACACACATATGCACACACAGGAAAGCAATGAGACTTCAAAAGAAATATCCTAGATTTAGAAATCATAAAAGTGGCTCGAGCATCAGCAGCCTGAGGGAGACATGCACAACAGCCACTTTCATGAGGAGACATAAAATAAGAGCAACATAGATCAGAAATAATAAGAACCCAGGGAACAATCACTGGAAAATGGTAGTGTTGAGTTCTCAAGTGATCTAGGATATAGCTATATAGGGAGGTAAAATAGTGGTAGCAAATGAGAATGGACCTTTTCAACAAATATATAGAAAAAAAATACACTTTAAAGGGTAGACACAAAGCATCATTATATAGAATGCAGCCCTCAAACTCATTCTTCCAAGACTGCAGTTTTGAGGCTTGAGATGATGAAATCTCCTTAGAAACTGCATATCATTACCTAGTTTGTCCATTTAAAGATTCTTTCATTTTTAATTGTTAATATTACTACCAATAAAAGGTAGCTTGCTAACCACTGCCCTGACAGTCAACATGAAAATCATAAACAAGAATCAGAACAAATGGCTTAGTGCTAGGAAGAAGCAGAGTTGGAAATAAAGTTTAAGGTTGGATAACCAGAAATGTCTCTCAGACTCAGGGCACATGGGAAGCAAGGGTACATGTCAGGAAGCTCTATTTATTAGGGGTTGGACACATTCAGTTACACAGGCAAGGAAGAGTCACCTAAGATTTAGGGGCCAAACAACCAGGCATCAACAAGATAGTATTTATTGAGCTGCAAGGTGTTCATAAAACTGTACTAGAGCCATGGAGAATAGAGTGAGTCCTGCACATAGTTATTCTTCTAAAATTGGCTTAAAATTGGAAACATCTAAACAAAAGGAACAAATATGAGTGAATTAAAGGAATATAAACATGTTTGTTATTGAAAGTTCTTACTTTCTTTAAAAAAATGAATAGATAAAATAGATCATATTTAAAGGCATTAAGGAAACAACCATATTCACACCACATGTCCTTTTCTAATTCCTTGGATGTAAATATAGGCAGGTACATGATTGGGTAAAGATTCAAAAACAAAGAGTTGTATGAATAGAGTAATACTTCTTGTGTACAGAGCATGATTTTGACTTTAGTAACCATGGTATGCTGGGAAAGTTCTGTGGGTCTTCTTATTCCAAACAATTAAAATGCTGTGCTAATCTCCAGGTTTGTTGTTGTTGTTATTATTGATATTATTGCTGCCCTCAAGTTTACAAGAGTGTGGGGATTGTTCCATCATCATTTCTTTCTATTGACATCAAAACTAACCCATGGCCTAGAAAAAATAATCATTGTAGTATTTTAAAACATAGCCACCAACCAAAGAAAATGCAGGAACTAGAGCTAGGCCACCTACACATATGTAGCAGATTGCTATACCCACTCATCACTACAGTAAATTCTGAATGTCAGGCCTGAAAGCTTGTTCATGGATCTGTAATGTACAAATTCAAAGGAAGATAGCCTCCTGGAATTCATTTCATTGGCAATGATGTGTTCCAGATTGGTCTTTACAAAAGTCTATGGAGAGTTTTGTGTGCTTTCTTTATTCAGGCATATAGGTGCCCTAAGAAAGGATTTGTTAACAGCTAAAACTAAGATTAAACATTGTTTCCTGGCCTCCACAGTGTTTCAATGATCCTAATTGATTGCCAAGCTATTATTAGCTTAGAATTTTCACAAGGAAGGTGCTTCATCAGACAGCTCCAGTGTCTCCAAAGTTAGCAATAGAAGATCAAACATTAATGTTTACTATAAATATTATGACATTAGAATTCTCAGAGCAATCACACACACACTGCAAAATTGCTTTACATACTAGACAAGTTTAAGGGCTTCCATCACTAATTGTTTATGTTACAGCCAAGGGCATTCTCAGGAGCTGCTAGAATGGGACCTCCTGGTACTTGCCTCCAACCAGACCCAGAGAATTAGCTTAGAGTGCCCAAGATAGCCCAGCAGGAAAGAGCACCACTACTCTTCCAAAGGAACTATTAGTACCTAGCTGTTTGATCTTACTGACTTTGTTGTGGTTGCTACCTGCCTACGTAATTCTGTTATTTGCCCTGCCCTGTTTCTGTATACTATATAAGCCTGATTTTTACTTTGTGAAAATACACTCAGATTCAGCACTTCCCTGTGTCGTCTCTGTTTGTCATTCCCACCAAATATTTTGCCCACTGGGCCACTCATCCAGCAGATCAAGGAACCCCCGCAGCAATCCAGTCTATGGCAGCAGATATGCAGCTTGATCTCCATGTGGGTCCTCCAACAATATGGGCAGAGGCTGTCTCTGACTTGGACTCAGTTGCCTGCCTTTGGATCCCTTTCCTCTAGCTGGTCTGCATTGTCTGGCCTCAGTGGAAAAGGGTGTGCTTAGCCCTGATAAGGTTTGATGTGCCAGAGCAGGATGATCCCCACTGGCTGGGACACTCCCATTCTCTGAGGAGAAAGTGAAAAGGGGAATGAGAGGGTGAAACTGAGGGAAGATCAAGGTGGGGACTGCGGTCAGGATATAAAATAAATAAATTGATAAAGTAACAACTTATTTGTGCTTAATTATTACAATGATAAACAATTTATAAACACTGCCATATCAACTCTCAACTAAACTAAGCCATGGGATAATTAAAGCTATGTCTATACACAAATGAAAAACATTAATTTAAATAATCAGATTTTATTATTTGGATGTGAAAATTCCTTAAGTTTACTAAGTCTGATATTTATGATTCTTTGAAAATATATACCACATATCAAATTTGATAATGATACTGAAGTGTAAGATATTTTAGTGGAAGTGATTTGGCATCTGCATAAACAATTGGAGCATGCTTAACAGGATTTTAGCTACCATCCCAGATCCTCTTCAAAGACTCAACTGTCAAAGCTGACAGATTATAATGAAACCTCGTTGAGAATATCAAATCTTCTCCTACTTTATTGACTTATAAGGATTTATGTTATGTTTGCAATGGCTTTCACCTCCAATCCTAAACATGTTTTCTAGGTAGACTTTATTTAAACACTCTGAGTTACACCTATCTGATTTTTGTCTCCAACCTAGGAATGAAGACTGATTACTATATTGCTTTTTTTGATTAATTAATACATAAAGCTCATTTCTCATACTGCAAAACAATGGTTGTTTGTTTAACTTATTCTTTCTCTAATATTATTTTCTCAATTCAGTGCATATTTGTTAAATGCTGCCTGAGTTATTTTTGTTAAACATAGCACAGTTTTATAAAAACTATGTAAATAGTAACATCATATTTTCCAGAGTTGCTTTTTTATTTAATTATTTTTATTTTATGTATATGGATATGTTAACTACATGAATGTTTGTGCAATACATGCATGCAGTTCCAGTGAAAGTCAGAAGAGGGCAATGAATCTTCTGAAAATGGTGTTCCAGATGGTTGTTAGTCACCTTGCTAGTACTAGAAGTACAACCAAGTTCCTTTGCAAGAGAAGTACTCTTAACTGTTAGGCTATCTCTCCAGCCCCAACATTGCTTTCCATTTATTTAGAATTTGACATTTTACCTTTAGTATATTTTTGCCAATTACATACATTTTAATAAATATCAAAATGTGTATGTGTATATACTTATTCAAATACACATGTACCAAGAGATAATTAATAATAACTTACAATATAAAATATATGTTATGAGCTTTGGCTCTCTTTATAATACCTGATGATGCAATGTAAACTAAGAGGGTCTTCTGGTTTCACAGGCTATGCACACAAGGGTCTGTGGCATCTGGGAACATGCTGAAGCAGGAGATAATGGCAGGAAGTGGATCACTTTGTAGTAAACTAAGGGCATAAAGACTAAGCATAGGATAGCTAAGAAGAAGAATGTTGTGGTACACATAAATTCCCAAGTGAGTGCTCACAGGGACACACTTTTTTTTTTTTTTTTTTTTTTTTTTTTTTTTTTTTTTTTTTTGATTTTCGAGACAGGGTTTCTCTGTGTAGCCCTGGCTGTCCTGGAACTCACTCGGTAGACCAGGCTGCCCTCGAACTCAGAAATCAGCCTGCCTCTGCCTCCCAAGTGCTGGGATTAAAGGCGTGTGCCACCACCACCTGGCAAGGACCCACTTCTTTCCTACTCCCTAAAAGGTCTTACTACCTAAAAGATTTGGTACCACCTAGTGCTGCCATGGACTATCAACCAAACCGTTCTCCATGGTCTTTGTGTTATTATTTCATATCCACATCATAACAAATTGATAACATACAAGTCAGAAATCAGATTTTATCTGTGATCTCATATTTTAGACAAAAATAAACACATAGAATTAGTTTAGCTCTTGTTAAAGCAGAATTTGAAAGTAATTAAACAAATATTTAAATAATCCAGAAAAGAAATTGTCTAGTGTTATCAATGCAAAAAAATTTAAATTTTATACTAGTGCACATTTTCTTAACAGGGCTATTGGTTTCACGGTGTCATTTTGTTCACATAGGTTGTAATTTGAGCACATTCCCTTTTTATTATCTACTGCTATCACCAGTGCCCCACCTTGGTTTGTATATTTCAAGTCCCCTTTGTTATTGCACCATTTTTTTAATCAAAACCTGGTCCTCAAATAATTTGCAGATATGAATTTATCTTAGAAGCCTCACTTATATATCAATAAGATCTATAGCTTCTTCTAATTTTACTAATGATTGTGTTTATGTGTGTGTGTCTATTTGTGTGTGTGTGTGTATGTGTGTGATGTGTACATAAATGTCAAAGAAAAACATCAAAGAGTGGAATGTATCCTAGCCAGAATTGTCAGGTTTGTGTGACAAGAACGTTTACCCAGAGAGCCATCATGACAGATTGAGATCTTTTAACTTTTTAAATGGTTTGTTATAGCACATGTTTCATTTGCTTTTCCAAATATGTAGTAAACCATTTGTCATATCTCCCAGCTTTTCTCAAATGTTTATTCACCTATTTATAGAAGGTTTTTATTTTGTACCTCAAGCTATCTTAAATTGAGGTTCTAGCATTTTAAATCAAGAGATATTATGAGTGATTCTGACTGACTCTGTGAAAGTAATATTGTAACCCCTTTGACATTCCCTTCAGAAAACTGCATTTAAACTTAATTACTGATGAAATAGAAAATATCTTCTGATTATATACTATATAAAATTTTAAGGGTGAGTACATAAATCAGTCTGAAAAAGATATACTATCTTTGTGGACAAGACAATTTAAACTAAAGTTTATAAGACTTGGCAAAGTAGTCATAGATCACTGTAGTCTAAGTCTGCTACCATGACAGGGTTTCTCTAGTGTTTAGGTAGAAAACAAGAGTTGAACAAACAAAATAATTGAATTATTAGCTTCCTTTATTTTCCATTGGTTCATGGTATATCTCAAAGTACTATTTTTGTTGTTGGTAGTGGTGATGGGATGTTTATTTGTTTGTTTGTATGTTTTTAATATCCAATATTCCTAGTGCCTCAGGTATTACCTTACATTTCTAACATCATTGTTTCAGCATCCATCCAGGTTACCGATTTTTGTATGACTCAATTTTGACAACTGATCAACCAGTGATGCTTGCAATATGAAGAGTAATGAGATAGGAGATAGCTAAGGGAGAAAGAAACTTTTCCCTCCTTCATGTTTTATAATTATGGAGAAAAGATGTATTAAGTTTCTTGGGCTCTAAAATGTAGTTGCAGTTTGGTGTGCCTATAGCCTAAACTTAAACCAAATGAGCACAATCACATACCCACACTGCTGCTCCCATAGCAAGTCCAGATTTCTTACAATATTAAGCACTGGAGTCATTACTCTGAAACCAGGAGCACTATTTTCTAAAAGTGATTATGTTACTGATGAACAAGTTTTCTTTGATACTATGTCTCTGCACATCAATATTTGTTTTGTTTTGTTTTGATTTGATTTTGTTTGTTTTGGTTTTTTGCCACTGCCATGGACACCTCTATCTCCTGAAAACTTGATATATAGAAATTGTAATCATGGACAGATCATATGATTTGGTGGAAGACAATTCTTCAACAATGGAAAGATGTAGACAATGGCAATTAAATATACCAAGATGAACCTAGATTAAATAAACCTAGATGAACGGAAGGCTCAGCACCTAACCAGAAGGTGTCTCTGCTCCTACCGTTTGAACATCATTATCTAAAGCTTGAACCATGTTCCATCCTGTCAATGAAAAAAATCATTTTATGAGGTAGTAAACAAAAAAAAATCTCAGAAATTTAAAAATTGGTACTAAGTTGGGACCCTTACTCCATTTTGAGAATTTCATCACAAAGTCATATAAATAGTTTATTAAATACTTCCAAGATGTCTAAAATATAAATAAAATGATGATGTACATATGATGATATAGATTCCAGATTATCCAAGGAATTTTTCTCGCTCACATACTTTTAAATCCCTGAGATACAAACCAATTACATGTCATGTCTTCTCTAGTGATGAACTGTAAAATTAATAATCTAATCACCTATATAGATAAATTCTTAATAATTACTAAATTTTTACAATACACTCTGGCTACTTAGTGGAATTCGTGATTCCTTTGACACATGTAAATCCTCTTACCAAATGTTACCAGTGGAATTGTCAGCTACGAAATATCACCAGTGGAAGTGTCAGCTATGAAATTTTTATGCTATTAAATTGAAAGTTAAGTAGATTGCTAGAATAAGCAAATAAAGATAGAAATATTAACCTTTATGGTGACTGGAAATCAAGTCCGCAAGGTAGCTTATGAATAGTAATGGCAAGCCCTCTAATGAACCTGTCAATAATCATAATGGAAAGTGACACATAATAGGATGTATCACCAACAAATAATGAATTCTGACTAAATTTTAATTTGTGGAGAATTGCAGTATATTGCATAGCTTTTGAGCATTATATTCATATATACATTTAATATTACCCAAACACATATAAAGCTGCCAAGAAAAAGGAAAACTAAAACGAATAAATAAATTACAGTACTGCAAGTGATGAATGCATGTATATTTTTTCCTCTTTTGTTTCCTGCCAGGAAATATTCAAAAGGCAAATTGCATACTATACTCTTACAAAAACTACTCATGTGATTGTTCAGTAAGAAGGCTTGATCGAATAAAATTCACAAAATCGTGTTCTAGAGTTAAAAATAACTTAAGAAATGGAAGATTGTACCTGTCACCAAGCAAGCCCTGACTCATTTTTACAAAGACTGAATCTCACACACTTACGTGGCTTTAGAGGAGGCTTAGGGCTGTCAGAGCTTCTCAGGAGGTATTAACTTCCTGCAGAGGAGTTGATCATTTCTCCTCCCAAATGTATCCCTTTTATAGACAGGGGAGTAAAGTTTCAGTGGACGGAAAAGCCCTTAAAGAAAATATCTATTCACATATTGAACAACTTATTTCAAATGTTTTCATGTATGTGTCTAGAAAGCAACTATATATATATATATATATACATATATATATATACCTATATGCATACACACATATAAATATACATATATATATACTTATATATGTATATATACATATATAAGTATATATATATATATATATATATATATATAGAGAGAGAGAGAGAGAGAGAGAGAGAGAGAGAGAAAGAGCGAGAGAGAGAGCTTTTGAGTACCTAAAATAAAGCTAAAACAGATTCAGATGTACGGGGAGGCTGTAGTTTGTGTGTCTGACCTTGAACACTAACATTCCTACAAAAACACAGAACACCTTGTCTCTCAAAGGAGGAAAAGTAATTTTCAATCTTCCAAGTAGTCAATCTTATTTAGGTTGGGGCAACAGAAAGTTGAATTTTTAATATGCAATACCAATATTTTCACACTCTTTTCTAAAATCAAATAAGCATAATTCTCGTGTTCTCACTAGAAGCTACGGGAAGATAATACAAAAACTCTAAAAATAAATAATGAATTCCTCCTTTGTGTTAAGCAGTTGTGGGATGGTAGCAAAGTTTTCCTTTAATACAGTTCGATGATTCCTTGCAATCTCAGGAACAGACAGCAAGGCAGGATCGCCAGGCAGTCTGTGCAGCAATGGTCGTGCCGAGTTGACAGCTTTTCAAAATACCAAAGATCTCTTTAAGAAACCACATCTCTTTCCTTGACTGATATAACTGTGCTCTTCCTATAATCATACTATTTCTGACTGAGGTGCTGGTGTACACATGAGAACTTGTAAATATCCTTGTATAATAAAGATTCCCTGTAAGAAATGAACAAAGACTGTATCTTATCTTAATCATTGAAGATGCAGAAGCTGAATCACTTTCCTAAGATTTAATCTACATATTTTGTCATGGAGTATCAAAATCAATACCTTCCAAATTTTTCCACCAAAGGGAAAATAAATACATTGTATGTAGTAAACAGTGTAAACATGCTTCTCAACTCTGTTCTTGCAGCACAAATGTTTTAATGAATAAGAATTGAACAAATAACTCTGATTGTGTTCAAATCTGATTTTACTTAAATAGAAGCTCTAATGGTGTGTAATTATCACATACCACAAAATATTATTTTTTTAATTTTATTTTTTAACTTTTACTGCATTATGATGAGAAAAGTCACATGATATCAATTTATCTGAATTTGTTAACATTTAAAAACATATTTTAAGTCAATAGAATTGCATCACATTCTCGTTTCCCTTTTGTACCCCAATTCCTCCCAGACACCCTCTTCAATACCTACAATATGTTTTTTGTCATATTCTTTAAAATTTATAAAATATTATAACAATAAACAAATAAATAAAATAAATAAATAAATAAAATAAATAAAAGTTGTTTGATATAATACAATAGTTTTAATAGTTTTATGTAAATGCTTGTCTACAGCAAGACTGAAAATACATGTTTTTCTCAATATAAATTTTAAATAACTCCAAACATATTAACTATATATTTCAAAATAATACATCACTACTAGTATTTTCTTAAATGAACATAAATATTTAAAGTTTGTTGTTTGTTTGCTTGTTTTGTATTTAATAGAGCTCAAAATCTAGGCTCTTACTGTGGTACAAGCCCAAAATAAGAACAATTTTTAGACATTGGATTTCATTGTAATAACGCTGTACTTCAATGACCCTCACATCACCAAAGGATTTTACCTCCATTGTAGCTAAGCTGAGAGTTGACAGTTCTACTGCACCAAGGAATGAATTGTAGGCACGAATTTTGGATACAGAATTCCTGCTATGGTCAAAGCTACTTGACTTGAGTGAGTGAAATTATTCTCAGCCGACAGACAACCGGTTACATTCATTTAAGAAATGGTGTGTGTTTTAAGATGGTCTATCCATAAAGTCACTCACCAACTGTTTCAGTGAACAATGGTTCTGCTTGGAGGGTGGCACAGACATTAGGTGAGGGTAAGAATTTGGTTCATTGGCTGTGATAATTTGGAAAAGCATTCATCTCAGAGAAAGAGTAACTTATAAAGTCCTCTTCTTCAAACTTGATACAAACTTCAAGCAAAGCACTCAGTCTCACTCTTTGTTGTTCTTTTACAAGCCCCTTCCCAATTTAATTGTCTACGTTTCTTTTGGGTATACAAATACTTTTGAAATATGTAAGCTGTTCTGAAAACCATAGTATAGTATAAAAACATGAAATAAACAATACTACTAATAGAGAGGCTGAGATAGGAGAAGCAAGATTTCAATACCCTTATGTAGTACACAGCAAGACAATCATGGACAAGCTGAAAGTGTATATGGATTGTACAATATTGGACCTATTTCTCCAATTACTAAATTAGAGAAGACATTGGATAACAATCAAAAAATTTCCAATTCCTCATATGTTTGGATTTCAATCAATTAGGATATGTTGGTAATATTAATTTTCATATTAAGAAATAAAGAAAAAGTAATTGTCACTTCCTGTTGTTTTGTTGTAAGAGGTGGAATCAGGTTTGTGTGGGTTTGTTGAAAGATTATTTTCTTGCTTTTCTAGGGTGTAGTTTCACTCCTTATGTTGATGTTTTCCATCTATTATCCTTTGTAGGGCTGGATTTGAGGAAAGATATTATATAAATTTTGTTTTGTCTATCTATGGAATATCTTGTTTTCTCCATCTATGGTAATTGAGGGTGTTGCTGGGTATAGTAACCTAGGTTGGCATTTGTGTTCTTGTAGGGTCTGTATGACATCTGCCCAGGATCTTCTAGCTTTCATAGTCTCTGGTGAGAAGTCTTGTGTAATTCTGATAGGCCTGCCTTTATACGTTACTTGACCCTTTTTCCCTTACTGCTTTTATAATTCTTTGTTTAGTGCATTTGGTGTTTTTATTGTTATGTGATGGGAGTAATTTCTTTTCTGGTCCAGTCTATTTGGAGTTCTATAGGCTTCTTGTATGTTCATGGGTATCTCTTTCTTTAGGTTAGAGAAGTTTTCTTCTATAATTTTGTTGAAGATATTTACTGGCCCATTACATTGGGAGTCTTCACTCTCTTCTATACCTATTATCCTTAGGTTTGGTCTTCTCATTGCGTCCTGGATTTCCTGGATGTTTTGGGTTAGGAGCTTTTTGCTTTTTACATTTTCTTTGACTGTTGTGTCAATGTTTTCTATGGTGTCTTCTGCCACTGAGATTCTCTCTTCTATCTCTTGTATTCTGTTGGTGATGCTTGCATCTACAATTCCTGATTTCTTTCCTAGTTTTTCTATCTTCAGGGTTATCTCACTCTTTCTGATTTCCTTAATTTTTCTATTTCCATTGTTAGATTCTGGATGATTTTGCTCGTTTCCTTCACCTGTTTGTTTGTGTTTTCCTGTAGTTTTTAAAGGAATTTTTTTTTGTTTCCTCTTGAAAGGCTTCTAGCTGTTTACCTGTGTTCTCCTGTATTTCTTTGAGGGTGCTATTTATGTCTTTCTTAAAGTTCTGTATCATCATCATGAGAAGTGATTTTATATCTGAATCTTGCTTTTCCAGTGTGATGGTATGTTCAGGACTTACTATGGTGGAAGTATTGGGTTCTGATGATACCAAGTAACCTTGGTTTGTGTTGCTTATATTCTTATGCTTGCCTCTTGCCATCTCGTTATCTCTAGTGCTACCTTCCCTTGATAAATCTGACTGGTGCTTGTCCTTCCTATGATCCTGGTTGTGTCAGAACTCCTCAGAGTCAAGATGTCTCTGTGATCCTGTGATTCTGGGATCCTGTGATCCTGGGCTTGTTAGAGCACCTGGGAGTGGAGCTTCTTCTGGGTGTTTAAGACTGGCTGTGGAGCTTGTGCCCAAGGTCTTCTCAGGGCACCTGGTGGTTGGATGCTTTCTCTCTTGCAGCTCTCATGTCTGACACAGCTCTCACATCTGATCCTCCTGCTTCCCTAGCATGGAAATCCACAAAATATTATTTAGTTCTCAATAACTTAAGAATTAAAAAACCTACATTCTTAGCCTTAAGACTGTATAAAGCAATAATAGTCTAGATGTGAATCACAAAGAGTAGCTTCAAGTCCAGATGTAGATGATGATAACTTCAAAGTAACATGCCCAACCAGAAATATGACTCTCATATCTTTCAACAACAACAAAAAAAGTCATTGATTCTCTATCCACAAGACTATGTCTGTTGTGGTGGTGCTCACACCAAAACTTCTATAACTTTTCTTAATTTGTTTTTCTTTTCTTTTCAATCTTTTAACCTAACTCTTTCAAGTTGGATCAAATTCTATTGAGAAATCTATTTTTTTTTACCATCTGGATCCTTCCATCTTAGTCAATTGCCCACCTCTCTTGGCTATCTCTGTTTCCAATCTTGCTAAAGTTATTTGATTTCCACACATGTAAAATGGTCTTCCTATAGCAGAATAAGATTGATTATTTGTTTAGAATGTGATTGTGGCTTCAAGTCTCACACAGAAGAAAAAAACTTTTATATTTGTACCAGATCTTAAGCCTTTGTTTTGTTTTACTGCTAGCTCACTGCACTTCATTTCTACCAGACCAATGCAATGCATGTTGTCGCTGGAACACTTAATTATCCTAGGATAGTTTGACATTATCACTTTCCTCCTTAGAGCATTTTTCTCTCATAGATTTGCATGCTCATTCTTTAATTTCCTAATATTCACCTTTTCTTCTAATATGTGTGTTCAAGAACTATAGGTAGATGTGTATTTGTGTGTGTGTGTGTGTGTGTGTGTGTGTGTTTGTGCATGCACACATGTGCATGCATATGCATGCTGTACTTTACTTCCTCTTACTGGGTCATAACCTAAATGAATAAGCAAATGACTTACCAAGAGTGGATGAAAGGCTATAGTGACCAACAAATAGATTAGGAAGAAATGGAATGGATATATGACCAAAAGGACATCAAGTTTGAGAAAAATCCTTTCCTTGCTATGTTGTGACAACCAACAATCAGGAATTAGAAATGGTAAGCATACAGGCCTTAGGTAAGTCATACTTCTTTGAATATCCCTTTTGCTGCAGCACCTAGTCACTTTTGTAAGTTACTTCAGAACTCTGAATTGTAAAAGTTACACTTATTAAGTAGAGGTGCCAATTCACGTGAGAAATAACTGAGTACTTTATAGAAACTCTTAAGCACAATGCCTAGGAATTTGGTCAAAATCAAAGTTAAGTATTAAAGGTATAGAACGCCCACTTAGTTCAGATATGTGACAGCCACTTATATGTGGGCAGCACAAAAAAAAATAGGAAATTTCAGAAACTCAACTATGGAGAAAACTGATTAGGTTTATGAAAACAATTTACATCTTACAATTGTTAAAATGGCTAGGATCAAAAACTCAAGTGGTACACATACTGGTGAGGATTTGGAACAAGGGGGACATTGCTCCATTGCTAGTTGGAGTGTAAACTTGTACAACAACTTTGGAAATCACTTTGGCAGTTCCTTAGAAAACAGGTAATAGTTCTACCTTAAGACCCAGCTACACCCCCTGGGCATATACCCAAATTTTGCTTCATCATACCACAAAGACACTTTCTCAACTATGTTCATAGCAGCTTTTTATCTGTAATAGCCAGAAACTGGAAACAAGCTAGATAGATGTCCTTCAACCGAAGAATGGAGAAAGAAAATGTAGTACATCTACACAGTGGAAAACTATAAAGCTATTAAAAATGAAAGCATCATGAATTTTTCAGGCAAATGTATGAAACTCAAGAATCTCATGCTGAGTGAGGTAAACCCAATCCCCAAAGGACATGTTTTGTATGTACTCACTTATAAATAGATATTGGCTATAAAATACAGGATACCGATGCTGTACTCCACAAACCTAAAGAAACTAAACAGCATAAAAGGCATAAACAAGGATGTTTGAATCTCTCTTAAAAGTGGAAATAAAAATAGTCATAAGTGGCAGATGGAAGTAGGGAACTAGGTAGGAGAGAAAATGGTTAATTAAATGGGTATGGGAGATTCAGGATCAAGTGTGGCAAGGAACAGGAGAAACAGAGAGACGGCCATGTGAATAAATGGAAATCTGTAACTGACTGGGATGGGGAAGTCAGGGAGCCTCTCCAGTATTACACAAAGACCTGGGATGAGGGAGTTGGCCAAGAATCAAGGGATGACCACAGCTGTTACTCACAGCATTAAGAATTTGGAAAAATAAAAAATAAATTTAAAAAAAAAAGAAAAAAAAAAGAATTTTGAGCCTGATGAAGTCATCTCCTGTAGCCAGGTAGAAACTCCAGTGAAGCAATAGGGCACTAACACACCCACAAAATTTTTGAGCCAAAACGTATCCTGTCTACAAGAAATGCAGGGATGGGGGATGGAGCAGAACCCGAGGAAATACCCAAATAATAACCAGCCCGACTTGAGACCCAAACCCATGGACTAGCACCAATCCCTGACACTATGAATGATACACTGTTATGCTTTGAGATGGAACCATGTTGTCCTCTGGGAGGTTCCACCCAGAAGCTGACTCAGACAGGCACAGAAATCCACAGCCAAACAGTGGATGGAGCTTTGGGACTCGTGGAAGTGCAGAAACAAGGATTGTGGACTGCAAAGTGGATAGTATCTCCACAGGAAGATCAACAGGGTCAACTAACCTGGACCTTTGGGGCTTTCAGAGACAGAACCATCAACCAAAGAACATACACTGTCTGGGCCTAGGCCTCCCTGAGCATATGGAACAGATGTGCAGCTTAGTCTTTGTGTGAGTCCCTAACTGGAGTCGGGGCTATCCCAAAAGCTGTTGCTTGTCAATGGGATATATTCTTCTAGCTGGGTTGCCTTGTCTGATCTCAGTGGGAGAGGGAACATGTAACCTCACAGAGACTTGAAGTGCTGGGGCAAGTACCCACCTGCCCGTAGTAGACAGGTAGGGAGAATCAAAAAAGGATTGTGGGAGGAGGTGAGGGGGGGCTGTGAGCAAGGTGTAAAGCTGTGTTAAAAAGTAACACCACTTTAAAATTATAATTAAATAAATTGATCCATAAAATAAAATAATAATATTTATGTGGTAAGCTTCATGTTTTGATACATGTGCACTTTGAATGGTATCCAATTCAAACTAAGTGCATGGACGTCCTCAAATGTTTCTCCATAATAATTAATATAAATATTAATATAAAATATAAAATAATTCAAACTATTATAGCTTCCTGAAGTATATGGTGAATAGTTGTTATATATGGTCACTCTGTTTTACAGTAGCTCATCAAAACTTTTCTTCTTATGTCAATTTTACTGGGAGACTGTCAGTACATTCCCCTAATCCTTCTTCCCATTAGACTCTCCCATCCCTGTAACCACAGTTAAACAAGAACATTAGTTTTTATAGGAGTGAGATCATGTGGCATCTTCCTCTTTGTTCCTAGTTTATTTCATTTAGCACAATAATCTATAGTTGCATCCACATTGTCACAAATGATTCAGTTTAATTTTCTTCTAGGGATGAATAATATCTACAATGTTTATGTACCACATTTATTTTGTCTAATCAGCCATTGACGGACACTTAAGGGTTTTTTCTCAGTTATTGATTTCTGTGATTAGAGTAATGACCCAGATTCCTGTCAGATCTATTTTTAAATTTAGTTCTACTACTATAACAAAATAGTGAGAGTACTCTGTGAAGAACAGAAATTTATCTCTGATGTTTCTACAGTGTCAGAGGATTGGTTTCTAATGAGAGTACATTTTGTTATTTAAAATGGTATCTTATCTCTGCATGCTCTGGATGGTGAATTAGCACATAGTACAGGGGACACAGAAGCTCTCTGGAGTTGCTTGATAAGGGCACTAATACTACCCCAAACCTATAATCCCACTAATGCTATCCCCTCAGGGATAAGGAGCTCAAGATGTCAAGTATGGAGTATGAGTCACAGTGTTCTCTCCCTCCCCTTCCTCTTCCCAGACCTTCCAAGTGTGTTCCTAAGCCCTTCCCTATACCCCTCACTCTCAAGTCAATACCTTTCTTAAATACATAGAAGTAAGATGTGAAGCCATTTTTCTTCCATTTACAAACTTTGCTGTTTTAACAGGAATTCAAATTGATCCAGCATGCTTGTTTTCCTTAAAGCTATTAAAGCTACTTCTGAGTTGTGCATAATCAATAGTTTCCAGACTTCAGTGTACATTAGTAGCACAGTGAGAGGTGGGAGCATAAATCTCATCAAGAATGTAAATGCCTGAATTCCCTCTGAGTCCACAGCTTCCTATTCAGAATATTTGACTTGAGATAGTCCATTTAGTATGGATTCCTGTGATGGTCACGCCAACTATCTATCTGAAAACATCTATCAGTTGCGCATCTATCAGTTGCGCTGATAATAGAAATTATGTGTAGTTAAGGAAATTGCAAATTTTGTCACATTCCTAATAAATCATCTTAGACACAGAATTTTTTGGCATTTCAGGAGAATCATTACCTCTTTTCTACCAATAAAATAAAATTTGTCTGTCATTTTAAGCACAGTTGTAATGAAAATACCACAATACAAAGTAACTTGAAATTTTCTAACTTTTCATGAATTGTTCTTTAATAAGTATTATGTAGGTTATGCAATAAAACTTTTTGTTTCATGGTTGTAGATATTCTCTCAAACAGACCAAAATGTGTGGTGTTTTGGCTGGCAATAAAATATCACAATTACCTTTTAAGAACTCAGGATATATAAATTGTGTTTTTGTTTTGTTCATTACAAACTCCCATTTTTAAAAAGGTTTATGGAAAAGATAATAGTGCACAAAGAAATTCAGTCACACTTTCCCTAGCCTTAATCTTCTTGACTGGAGGGTAAGTGAAGAAAAAAAAGAAACTCAAAAGTTTCATGAAGCTTGGAAAGACTGTTGATTAGAAATGAGTGTCATACTTCATTTTGCTATTTGAGAAATAATTACTGCACCGTAATGGTTGAGAGGTTGGAATCAAATTTTACAGTCTAGATGCTTGGGAGGAAGAGGTGAGAATGACAACTCACAATGCCTGTCAGCAGTGGCTCACGAACATTTGGAAAAGGGTAGGTATCTTGTCTGTATGATAAATGCACACCAGTCTTCATGAGTAGCCTCCTTGAAGGCAATTTTCTCATGCAAAATTATGTGAAGGCTTGGGTTAATTTTTAAAATTATTTAAAATCTATTTTGGGAAAGAATGCAAAGTAAAGGGGGAGCCACATGCCTTGATGATGCCTCGAATTTGCCATGAAGTTATTCTAACTTGGGAATGCCTAGTGTAGACATGGAAATAGGAATAGGAATTATATTTTTAATCTTTATTTATTAATAGGTAAAAAGATTTCAATACAAAGGTCATGTTTCAGGTACCATTAAAAAAACCCTTAGATTTTTAAATGATTTTGATAATAGGTGAGATCAGCTGTCCTTGCAGATTGAATTATTACCTATGATATAAGAGTACATTATTAGTACACAATTAAAACTCATGGATATTCATATGTTTATGTTGCTCTGGTTTAAACTTATGAATAAATATACAAATATGAATGGAATAGTAGTATTTTGGTCAATGTAAGCCTACATATAGCATATGTCTTAGATATAATCATTAAGTATAATACTTGCACGATTAACTCTGTTAGCATCTGTCTTCATAATGATGCAATCACTTTGTGTTACATTTCTCAGAACATGACCTATCATTAAGCAATATGTGACTGCACTCATTTCAAATTAGCCCAGTACTGTGTCTTTAGTTAAACTGAAATCAGTGGAAGAAATGGGCTGGAGAAATGCCCCAGTGGTCAAAAGGTAAGTAAGCTCGAGGAACTGAATTCAAATCTCCAGCAGCAGTGGGAAAAGCTAAATGTGGTCATGCTCATACCTATAACCTCTGATGTGTAGAGAATGGAGACAAGAGGGCTGATGGGTTTGATGGCCACCTACCACCTAAAGGAAATGAGGCATAGAGACATAGAGTGGGACACCTGACAGTCTTTCCTGGTCACTCATGCTCACAGGTATACACACCTGCATAAACCACACACATTCATTCCCCCCATATATACACAACAAATTAATCTATTAATAGACATTTTTTTCACAAATACAATCAGTTATCACTTTTTTTCATGCTGTTTAAAGATTCATTTACTCCACATTTAAGGAAAACCCTTGTCTTCATCAGGTATAACAGGGTAGGCTGGGCCGTGTTCTAATAATACCAGTGAGAAGAGACAAACAGAATGGATGTTGAGAAGAGCAATACATCAAGGCACTCAGTTACCCAGAATACATCTTCCTAGTACAGATAGGAGCTTTAGGTTTGAGTACAAAATGGATTCAAGAGGGAAGTACAATAAAGTGGCCCTACTCAACATAGAGTTTGGAAGATCATTCTCTCTGTTGTAGTCTATAATGTGGTCCCAAAGAAATGGTTATCACGGTCATTTGTAGAGAGCTGTAATCTGCCTTTTGGAGGTGAATATTTATGTTCTAGTATTCGTCTTCACCATCTTGAATAACTGCCTCTATTTAAGCATAGTAACCCTCTAGGCATTTCTTAGGGGCAATTGCAATTATTATCACATAGATGTGGATCAGTTGGTCCTGTTCTTCCTGGAATTCAAAATGAGTAGGAAAGAAAGTGACTTAGAAGGAGGCATTAAGACATCAAACACAGAGCCAGAGGGACAGATGGTGTCAGGCTTGGAACTGGCATCCTCCAATTATATTTATCTTTTGACCCACAGCCACTAGTTAATTAATTTTCTATGTAACCCAATACATAGTTATGTATGCAATATATTATGGACATTATAAAATAGAGAAATATTTTAATGTTATCAAAAGATCATGGTGACTAGTAACAGTTTTCAGAAAATTAGTGGAAGTGGTATAGATAGAAATCTTAACTTGGTTTTGCATTGATTTAATCAATCACATTAAGTTGGATTTTATTCAGACTGAAGATTATCTGGAAGGTCATATTGATAAGATTACATGTAATGATTGCTGAATTGACCAATCTGTCTAATTTTTTTTTCTTAATCGGTCACTTGGGGTAGAACATGTGCTTTGAATTTAAATAAATAAGCTCTATTTTCTGTGAAAAGGCTGTCATCAATTATAAAGTTAATAGGGTACTTTTCTTTATTTTATTTAGGGTATTTATGAATGATAAAAATCTGTTGAGTGATGGCTAAGGTGAAAGCTCAATGAATAAAATCACTTGCTGTGCAAATATTAGGACCTAAGTTAGAATCTCTGGTACCACATAAAAAGCCAAGTATGACTACATGCAATTTACCCATAGTGGTGGGGCCTGAGGCAAGTGGATGGCTAAGGTTTGCTGCCAGACAGACTAGCTGAACCATGGCACTACTACATTCAGTGAGAGTATCTGTCTCAAGCCAATAAAGTGGAGAAATAATAGAGTAGGGCACCTGATATCATTCTCTCTCCTCCTCATGCACATGTACCTGTACACACATGTACACACACCACACAAATGATATTTAATGGTTATCTACTATTTTTATTAGTGACAAAATCCATAATTGTAAGCATGTGTTATACATAATAATCTATAAAATAATAGTAGATAGACTTAAGTACAATAAAACCTGAAATTAAATGTCATTAATGCATTATAAGCTTACGATAAAAATGACTGAAGTACATAGCTCAATGTGTCTTATAATGAGCTTCAATTAATGAGTTATAACATTTATTGATTTTTGTTTCACCTGCCTAATAATGTTATGCAGTACTGTACCTTTGAACACCAGTTATAAAAGAACAATGAACCAAGGCATATATTTTTACAAGCATAGAGTTAAAGAAATGTTCTTGCAAATGAATTTTCCATTTCAAAATAATGACAGCATGTTACAAAACCGTTGCCTGTGATATCTCACCTTATAACAAATGAAGGAAAACATTGAAAGGCATAGGACCTGAATTCCTTCTACAGAATGCTTCCATATGTATCAGTGAAATGCATAGGTGCTAATGCAGAACATACTGCTGTTCTCTTCCAAAGCTCTCCCCTTGCTTGTAATACAAAGAATTTTAACCAAAAATCAAATTATACTTTATCTAAATAAAATTACTAAGCTAATGTTACTTGAATAAACCAGCTCACTTTATTTGTAAAATGTGAGTGAGATTCCTTAGATTAAAAACATTTTTCTCTGGAGTGGAGAGTGCAGTTTGTTTGACTGTAGACTGTGAACACACGGGCGAAGGTAAAATATTTTCCCTTGAGATTACAATCTACACAGTAGAAATAAACAGAGTACAAAGTAGTTCACTCAGCATTGTCTGCAAAAAAAAAAAAAAAAAAAAAAAAAAAAGACACTGATCACTAAGAGACTGGGTAGCAAAGGAAGGACCAGTAAGAATTTACCATTTCTGAAGTTTCAAAAACATCCTTTAAGAAATTAATAGGAGCCGGGCGGTGGTGGTGCACGCCTTTAATCGCAGCACTTGGGAGACAGAGGCAGGCAGATTTCTAAGTTTGAGGCCAGCCTGGTCTACAGAGTGAGTTCCAGGCCAGCCAGGAGAACATAGAAAAAACCCTGTCTCAAAAAACAAAGAAAAAACTTGACAGCAAATGCATACGATGTATCATAAGACTGCATATAACTGCTGATTAAATTGAAAGCTCAAATCAGGTGAGGAAAGTGGAGGCTACAAATCACACTTGAAACTAGAGTGACAAAAGACCACCAACCCTTCTGAGCAACCACCATGCTCCAGGCAGTGGACGTGTCTGTCACTCCTCTTGAAGCTGACTCCGATTAGGCCCATCCATCAATTAGTTGTAAATGTATACTCTAGATGACAACAATCTCTGAGCATTATACAGCAACTTATTCATATAACTTTGTAATGTACATAATTTTTAAGTCAATTTTCATGTTTCTTGATGTCAAAGTTGTATTTTAAGTTTTGAGAATGATTTTCACATAGCCAAGTCTGGCCTCCAGTTCATCATATGGTCATGGATGATCTTGAGCTCCTAATATTCCTGCCTCTCTCCCAAATCACAAGAATTGTGAGACCACTCATACCTCACTGGTCCGATCCTAATTTGTTTTTAGAAATGTTTTTATTTCTTGCTGATGCCTTATCCTGACTTAATTATTTGATAGCTAAAATATCTAATTTCTATTGATTCAACAACTCTATCTTTACCATTACCATAACCTTTAATAACAATTTGTATACATGTCATTTTCCCATTTATAATATACAATGGGAATGTTATCCACTTTAAAAAGGTATTAACCTTACAGTATGAAAGCATTTTAAACCCTAAGATGTAAGATAACCAAAGATGTACTTTTTGATGTTTCAGATGGAAAAGCATAGGCTCTGATCATACAACTAACAAATATATTCATTATGATTTAATCTTTTGGCATTAAATATGTGCCATGGGGAAATGATGAGATATCAATAAATGGAAGCAAATGGCCTTGTGTTTTAAAAGTCTCTGGATTCCTGGATAAAATCAATCATTTCTCTTCTCATTGAATATTGGATCTTTGGTATAGAGGACCAGTCTGCTCTGGGACTCATACTAAGTCATGCTTTATTTACTTTACCAGTTCCTGAAGAGAAAGGATGTTCTTGGGAAGTTTTAACTATAAGGCAGAGACATAACTAGGTGACTATGAACTCCCTTTCAGTGCTGCAGTAGACAATATTCTCTCGATGGGTGATGGCAGTGACTAGCAATAAGCAGAGGTGATTCATGAAGCACATGTTTATTCTCACTGCTTCCACATCTTCTATGGACAGAAAGTAGAGAAAAAGTACAGAAGCCCTATTCTGAGACCTCTATACCTCCTCCGAGCTATTTACTTGGAAGTTTGAAATGTATTATTGTCTTCAGTATACCAAAAGTAAAGTGTGAGCAGTATGAGGAGAAGGTTCAGCTTATCAAATGTTTCCCATGTGGGTGAGGAACTGATTTCAATCTCCAAGGACTCATATCAAAAATGATGAGTGCAGCAGGATGTATTTACAATCCCAGAGCTGGATATATGGAAACAGGACAATTCTTAGAAATGACTGGATAGCCAGTGTAGTCAAACTGCCACATTTCTTTTGAAAACTTATGCCAAAATAAAATATAATAAGTGTTAGGATGACTGAAGTCAGCCTCTGACATCAACCTCTGGCATTCAAAGGCATGTTAACAGGCACACAAACACATTAACATGCATGTCAACACACACATAATTACACCCAAAATAAGAAGAAAGATATTTTGATCAAATTATCAAGTTATTGCTAATTGTGAAGAAATTCAACAATGATCTTGTCATCATCCTTTTTATAGGAAACACAATCATAAGTTGAATATTAATATCTTTATAACAATATATGTCATTTCATGTTTTCACTGGAATAGATACACAGCATCAAGGTATTTCAATATTATATTCATATACTATACATGTATATTCTAAACATATCTGTAGCAGGAAGATTATTTTTATGGATTGCATGATGTGTGATTTTTTTTTCTTTCTGAGTAGTCCCTATGGCATTCTTTCTGTTGTTCAGTCATGAAAGTGTTGACATATAAAAAAAGAAGATGAAATAGAAACATCAATTCTTGACTTCTGAAATCCAGAGGCCTAGATCTCAGGAGGGTACAAATAACTTAGGGCATGAATGACAGATTTGCATCAGGACAAGGAGAACAGCTTTCTGCTCAAAATCTCCAACATCCAGACAAAGAACAAGTTTTCTTACCCTGGGAAGACAGACTAGCAGAGAAGCAAGACAGAAAAAATGACAAGAGCACAGATTAGGCCACTGAGAAGGCTGGGTCTTCCTTCTGCAGTAAATTTCAGAGGAAATAAAGGAGATAAAAACATCAGATATCCCCAAGAGGAAAAGAGAAGGAATCAGGAGGCTGTGGGTTGGAATATGCCTGGGCCATTTTTCCAAGCTACACCTAGATAACCAATAGAATCTTGTTCCACTCTTAAGAGTAGGAAAAAACAGTGAATAGTCAGGCTCTTGAGTGTCTGCCTAGTAATAAAAGATCACTGGGCAGGAGATGGGACCTTTAGATTCACAAAGCAGAATGAGTTTCCTGAAAGGCAAGCAGTCTCGGGGGAACATAGTACTGAAACATGAGAGATAGAAAGGTGTCGATAACCATAAGGTTAGAAGTGCTCATTTCTGAGTTGCCCATCAAGTGAGAATCTACAAATGAACTAAAAGGACTAAAAGTCAGAGAAGAGGAATCGCATGTTGACCCAATCTATGTACCCTAGAGACTTTGCAAATATGAAGACTTTCCCAGCAATTCTGTGAAATAAAAATCAGACCCTAAAACATGAAAGAAACTCTAGGAAGAAAAAGATGTAAAACACTGAGCTAATACAACAACTTTGAAATTTTAATTTTTTCATTATAAGAGCACATTGTATTTTCTGTACATTTACAAATTTATTTCTGAAATGTCAAACATTATAGAGATGAAAATTTTGTCCAGATTATCTAAAAATTTTAGTATAAAATAATTATTGCGTTCAGACTAGTAAAAAAGTCTAAGTAAACATGGGACTAATTTATGTTGAGGTTGTGACTACCGAGACGTTACACAGCATTTAGTGTCCTATCATAACATGATTCCAGTTATATATTTTAATTTCAGAAATAATTCCACCTTGTTGAGATTACAAAGCAATGGAGTGACTTTGACTTAAATGTCTTAGATGAGAGCCAATGAAGGCCTCATAGTTTAGTTTAAAACATGCTTATAAAAGGAGGATACAGAAATGGTGTGTGTGTGTGTGTGTGTGTGTGTGTGTGTGTGTGTGTGTGTGTGCGCGCGCGCAAAGCAGGCAGAGGGACAATTTGTGGTACTCGGTTCTTTTCCAGCAACATGTTAGATCCAGGAATTGAACCGCACTTGTCAGGCTTGGTGACAAGCACCAAGAAAACTTGCTGGCTTTGGAGAGTGTCTTAAAGGCCCCCGTGTTAGTTTCTGAATTTCTAACACAATCTATTTCAATTTTATCCCAGAAGTACAGAGCCAAGAATAATAACATTCATAATTGAAATGAACTCATCTCTTAATTAGCCCCAAAACAGGGGTTGGAACTAACACAGACTGTGAGAAGAGGTACCAAGTCTGCTGTGAAAGAATGTGGTGACATCAATGCAATGCTCAAACAGGAAGCTGTGTGAGGACAGCTGCCGCAGCATGCACAAACACACTCCTTTTCTTTTTTTCTTTTTTTACTTAAGCGTGTCCTCATAATTTAAGTACATGAAGAGAATGCACAGTGTGTAATGCAATAGCAAAGACTGGCTCAAAGGTTGCCCTTCAACCAAGAAATGGATCAAAGGGTACAGCAATGATCTCCTGAGAAAAGATAGTCCCTTTATACTTTTTTTCTTCTCTTGAGTAAATAAAAAGCCTTAACAGCTTAAATTTGGGGTTGAGAGTTTCATGGACACCTTGGTATCTCTATCACTCCACTGGGCAAAACTTTCAAGTCAAATAGTTTACTGTCTGTAGGACTGTGAAAGACAGCCTGATTCCTGGTTGAGGTAAGGGTAGAAACTCCAGTGACCCTGAAGGACGACAGGTGTTTTGCTTGGTTCAAAGGCACTAGGCTCCTGACAAGAGGTAGCAGCCCTCCATAGATTTGTGGCCATCAGTCACAGTCACATAAGGGCAATTCCTTAAGCCCCTCCACAGGTAGAGGACATGACCACAGGTCACATAGGCTCAAGACAGATCTCCATTTTAATGAGGTACCTAAAGGTCTGAAGGGCTTAGCCAATTAAGCTTTCCTTCCAAGACACTCCTCCCTGTAAAAGGCATTTAACCTCAGGCCCACCATCCACTTTCTGCCATAACAATAAATGCCTTAAAACCTTGGACTGCCTTTTTTCATCTGCCTTGGGGAGCAATGCAGAAGGCCTTTGCTTAAAGAGCTGCTGTCTAACCTCCTGGTAGAAGGTCTCTCAGTGTCCCAGCCACTGCTACCACCAAGCCAAGCTCAAACCCTCGGATGATGACAAGCCAAGGACTCTATCCCAGCAGAACCCAGCCGGAGCTTCCCTCTTTACTCCCTCGGCCCCAGGCTAGATCCAGCCCATGTGCTCCACTTCATTATCAGTTCTTCTGTGGCTCCCAGCAGTGTCTGGATGCCTGAGAGCCTGAGAATCAGATGACTCCAGCCTTGTTGCAGGCCCTGGGATCCCTGAGCCAGCTCTAGCCGTCCCGAAGACCTCAGACTATGTTTCCCCACCCCTGGATCACTGTCTTCCTTAGCCTGACTCCTGCTCAGTGGGCGACAATGCAAGGTAAGTGCACTCAAAACTCCTACATCCTGCCTCCCCAAGTGGCCAAGCCCTGTGGTGGAGATTCCATTAGCCCTACAACTGTCTACAAGAAATGCAGGCAGTAGGGATGGAGCGGAGACTGAGGGAATGGCCAAAAAACTGACCAAATTGAGACCCATCCCATGGGCAAGCAACAATCGGTGACACTACTAATGATACTCAGTTATGCTTGCAGATAGAAGCATGTTACCCTCTGAAAAGCTTTATCCAGAAGCCTCAAAGAGAACGTAGACAGACACAGACACCCATTGCCAACATGTAAACGGAGCTTGGGAACTCTTACAAAAGAATAGGAGGAAGGATTCTGGGCCCTGAAGGGGATAGAAACTCCACAACAGGAAGACCAACAGTCAACTAACTTAGACCCTTGGGGATCTCAGAGATTGGACCATAAACCAAAGAACATACATAGGCTGGACCAAGGCCTCCCTGATTATCATGTGTCACAGACGTGCAACTTGGTCTTTATGTGGATCCTGAACAACTGGAGTGTGGTTATCCCAAAATCTGTTTGTTTGTTGACTGTATTCAGGACATATTTGTCTAGCTGGGCTGCCTTGCCTAGCCTCAGAGGGAAAAGAAGCACCTAGCCTTACAGAGACTTGAAATCCCAGGATAGCAGTTACCCACATGGCCCCTACCCTCTCAGAGGAGAAGGGACTGGGATGGGAAAAGGCTTGTGGGAGAGGGTGACCAGGAAGGTGCAGTGAGCAGGATGTAAAGCAACTAAGTTTTAAAAAAAATTATATATATGTATACATATATACATATATATACATACACCTATATACATATATACATAAATATACTTATACACATATATACATATATATATATATATAATTTGGACAGGTGAATTGATTAACTTAATCCAACAAAAGAAAAATTTTACATTATTCTAAAGAAAAGTTAGAGCATAAGAGAAACCTGAAATCATGGTAGAGTGTCTCTTAAAAAAAAAATGTAAGGATTTTGTCCCAACTCTGCTCAGCATGTAAAATGTGCCATGTAACCATTGTAAAGGGTTCTGTGACTTTACAGTGCAATGATACAAATATGTGCTCAACAAGAACACTAATAATAAGCCATAATTTGGTCTTCAACTCTTCAGTAGAATGCTTTAGACATTGGACCAAGTTTTTAAAAAGGAAAATGGACAAACTGAAACACCTATGTAAGTGGAATTAAGCCAAAAAAAAAAAAAGAAAAGAAAAATTGATACAGTTATGTAAAGCATTGTTGAATCATCCTTTTCAAATAAACACTGAGGGACCAGAACTGAGTACAAGAAACATAACATGTTGTTTTCATGTGGGTTTATCATATGTGAGTGCCTAGTGTGTTTCACTGATATTATACAGAAAAGGTAGATGAAAATGTTTTATAGAAACAATAACAATATATAATGGAGTTGTGAAACAAATGTGTTCTATGAGAAGAGCTGTGCTTTCTATATCCAAAATACAATTTTAATCAGAATGAAAGTAGAAAAGAGGCGAAGTCAAATGTAGGCATTTCCCTATGTGGTTGACTGTCAAATGTAGGCATTTCCCTATGTGGTTGACTTGGGAAAGCTGCCACTTGCAGACTATGTCAATATTGACTGAGTCTTAACTCTTAGATATCACACCCTCATATTTCATGATCTGATTGACACAACCACACCACTGCTGTAGATTTCACATTTCAAGATTCATAACCGTAAGTGGAAAACTGGCTTCACCGTTGTTTGAGGAAGATAATCAGCCCTCTATCAAAGATTGCTACAGTTGATTTAAGAATGAGTTTTCAAGTATTCTCAAAGGCACAGTAAGCATGAAGGATCATCAAAGTAACTGATTCTCCATGGGTAAAGTGATTGAACTTAAAAGAATTTCTAGGAGGAAAAATGTGACAATGGATTTTCTAGCTTGGCTAAAGCAGTTCGATAAGAGCTTTTGAAAGGCTTTTTACATAAATTTTATACAAGATTTAAAATATTTACCAATTGGGTATATTAAGAGCAAATTCCAATTTTTCAGCTTAGAAGCAATATTTAGGAATAGCAATAATTAATAAGTTGAAAAATAGTATTTACAGTTAAAACTTACTAAAAAAGTGTTGTCCATAGTAAGTACAAAGGCATGAGTCCAAGATCCTGCACCTACACCTACCTACTCTTACCATTCAACACACTTACAGTCATCCAATATTAACATTCAAAAACAGCACTGCAGCACATGGAAACATCTCTAATTTTCATACATTATCCATTGTATCAGGCATCAAATACTTAAGAAACATGTCTTGTAGGTTTTCAACATTCCTTTAAAAAGACCCCTTTGAATAGGAAGCTGAAAGACTTATGTTGAAGCTGTTTACTATGAGTTGTTTTGTAACTACATTCAGAAGAGAATTCTAGGAGAGAATAGCAGCCCATATGGAAACACTGACGTGTAATAATGAACATACATTACCTTTCAAAAAGGAGATTACTTTCTAAAGAAAAATAAAAATTTAAATAATGTAAAGAAATATATAAAATTAAAACATTTCATTGAATAAAATGATATGGAACCAGAAAACCAGAAAAATAACAAAGATGTGGTAAATAATATTGATACGATAAATGGGTCTTTGGGCCAAATAAAACACTGCAGTCAGGAGCTACACCTATTTATCTGTTCTTTCAATTTCCTTGCAGATTAGCCAGTTAACAATTACTTTGACTAATGCTTAAAGGGACATTGAATAGTGATTAGAGGAACATTTGCTTAGCAAGCATGAAAACTAAACTACTTTGAAACGAACAAATGACCTCTGGGTTTTCCAGAGTCACAGAAATTATGGAATGTTCGTATGTATTAAGGAAAATTATTGTAATGACTTACATTCCCCAGTCCAACTAACCAACAAGGGGGCATCTGTGAATGGTAAGTCCAAAATCCAGTACTTTCTCAGTTCAATGAGGCTAGTTGTTTCACCTGGTCTTCTGCATAAGCTGGAATCCTGAAGAGGCAGGTTCCAACAGATGTGCTGGTAAGTTAGTGCAAGCAGCCAGAGGAGGGAAGCTTCCTTCTTACAATGTCCTTATGTAGGCCTCCTGAAGTAGGTGTGGCTCAGATTAGAGATGCATACCATCACACCTGGATCTGGAAGTTGATTTATCCCAAGTTGAACTTGAACTCAGATGTCTGCTTGCCTCAGTCTCTTGGGATTAAAAGCATGTACTACCTTGCTTGGGCATGTTCTTAGCCTCTATGCCTTAAGATTTCCATGTCAAGATCCAGGCCTCAAAATCTGGACCACAGGTGTGCCCTCCGTTTCTGGTTTAGTTCATTCCAGATGTAGTCAAGTTGACAACCAAGAACACCCATCACAACCCCTGAACGTTTAGATATATTGACCCAAAGATACACTGAGAAGTGCATGTGGCTCTATAGTTGTTGGATTCATTTTATCTTTGGATTTGAATTAGGTTTAGCAAAGTTGAAAGACATTATAAGTAAAAGTGATGCTGTCCTCTGGGCACAAACTACTCTACTACTAATCAATTGAATTTTAAAAATATGATAAAATATTTAGAGGAGAGATAATGACCATGACTTAGAATGCAGTCAATTGAAGGCATCTGGGAGGTGCCTAAGTAAACAAGTCTAATAAATACATTGACATATTTGCTACAAAATGAGTAAAGAAAACATCACCTTTAGCAATATTTTTTATTTACTTACTTTGTTATTTTGTGTGTACAAGCATTCTACCTACATTCATGTGTGCATTCCATGCATTTGCCTGGTGTCTGCAGATGTCAGAAGAGGGTGTTGGAACCCCTGAGACTAGATTACAGAATGATGTAAGCTGCCATGTAGAGCAGGTACTGGAATATCAAACTAGGGTCCTCTGCAAAGGCTGCAAGTATTACTAACCACTGAGCCAACTCTCCAACCCCTCTTGGTAATAACACATTTTTGAAAAATCATTAAGGAAAGTATCACTAAAATGTTGGGAGTTTATTAATGTATAGATTTCAAAAAATTATTTCGATGTATGCAAAATTGATGTTTCTTTTGTTTTTTCTTAAACTTAAACATTATTGAGAGTTTCATGCATGTGGAATATATTTGTGTCACTTCACTGTGTCTCTTCCCTTCTAACACAAATAAATATAAAAAAGAAACTTAAAATATTTAAATACTACTTTTTGGGGGGTTTGGTTTTTTTGTTTTGTTTTGTTTTGTTTTGTTTTGTTTTGAGACAGGCTTTCTCTGTGTAGCCCTGGCTGTCCTGGAACTCACTCTGTAGACCAGGCTGACCTCGAACTCAAAAATCTGCCTGCCTCTGCCTCCCAAGTGCTGGGATTAAAGGCATGCACCACCACCACCCAGCTAAATACTACTTCTGTTTTCCTAAGCACAGATCTTGTGTGTTTATTGGAGTGCTCTGAATAATGGTGCTTTCTTAGGATGCCTCAACAAACAATTCCAAACAAACAAACCCTCATAGATGCAATTTTGAAATTTAAAAGCTGTTATTTTATATATTAATGTTGTTCTTATTTTCATATATATATATATATATATGTATATATATATATATATACATATATATATATATATATGATAATAATCCAGTATATATATACGGGATTGTAGTCATTTCAGGAGGCTTCATTCTTGATTTGTTGTGATTACAGAAATCAGATTTCTCCAAGAACGGAGATTTGGCTCATCTATCTTTTTGTACCTGAGCTAATGTCTTAGCAGGTGATTCAGGAGTATTATACAGTCATATACAAGTCATTCAAAGACATTTGTACTCTCTATTTTTATTGGAATGAGCAAAGCTATCATGATTTTCTGAAGTGCCATCTTACATCTTACAATATGTAAGAACACATGTTGTAGAAAACCATTTTGATATTTAAAATTTTAAGTTAGCATTTCCTTCAAAAACTATGAATATATTTATGTTAATTCACATACTCATCATGATTATTTTTCACAGAGCATAAAATTCTTGTCCACACTCTGATATAGATATGGGGATATTAAAGAGAGACATCGGGCATATCCTTAGGCATTATTAGTTGTATCACTCTATATAGACAAAAAGAAGTGGGTACAAAGATACATAAATGGAAAAAAGTTACACTTACAGAAATTGACAGTCTATGAATTGATTCTAGAATGATAACATTATCTTTTGACCTTTCCACTTACAAGCATCTTTTTACTGTCTCCACATGAAACTTGTTCCTTCGAATGACCAACATCCAGCTGTCCTGCCAATTGAGCTGATGATATAAGACATCACATGACTTCTATATGATTTCATCTATCATCCCTTTATCTAATAGCTGCCTTAAGCTCAATATCTTTAACATTCTTTAAAGGATTTATAGCACCACATTGGTACCAATCTCTACAAAGAATGTTAAACTATTGCCCTCCATATTGTTGTCCAAATGACTTCTTCCTAGTGAACCCAAAACAACCGTCATAAATGTGATCAACCACCATTAAATATCTAGCTCACCTACCAAATCTACCAAGTCCAGCCTTGAACCACCATGGGGTCTTCATCTCATTTAACTATTTCTCTTTTTCCCTTGTGGATGAAGCTATCTGGAACAGATCTTCCCTTTATGTACATACTCCTCCACATCATTTCATATTACATCGAGTATCAGATTATATAACAGTCTCTTATTTTTGTTTTAAAAAAGAATAAAGCAACTATTGTTTTAGAACATCCATAAGAGTTTATATAATCTATCTTGTCAAGCAGCTTTGTTCCCTTATAACCCAACTGAATTATTTTAAAATTAGTTCTTATACTTGATATTAGCAAAGAAAAGTAGAATGCTTCAACTACATTCCATGTTAATAGCCTCATTGGTTCTACCAGTTGGTAAAAATGTTGCTTCAACTTACCATAATCTCTCCAATATTGTATTTACCTAAGAGAAAGTGTATATATATACACATACACACACATACACACATATATATACATACATATATGTATATATATGTATGTGTGCATGTATCTGTGGGTACATGTATATATACATATATACCATAATCACAAAATGCAATGATACAATGGTATAATAAAACACAGTGTCGAACACCATATCATCTTATCACAATAACAGAATCACTATTAGCTTAAATAAGCAGCAGCATGTTGAACAAAATCCCCAGAGTCCATGTGTGAATGGTGGCTAACATTCTTGAGTCTTTTATCATTTTCAGACTCATATCTTTGGTTGTTGTAAATTTCCTTTCCTCTTCCTAATAAAGGATGTACCAATTTAATGAAATTATCAGTGGTTTTGTGCCCTTGTAAGGAACAAAAACTATCTTAACCATTCCTAAACCTTTCTTTCAAATGGTTACTTACAGAAGTCTATATATTCAAGGGAGAAGATATTTCCCAAGATTTACCATATGTACTTGGATATTATATATATATTTATATTTATATACATGTAAATATATAATATATACATGCACATACATAAATATATACATGTGCAAAGCTATACCTGTGTATGTAAGAAATCCTGAATAATTTTTTTAAAAGTGTAGTTTACAAATATGATTGAAATATCTCTCAAAAGAAACCATGTTCTCCTGGCAGATTTCTGTTTTATAGTCATTGGATTTAATATAGAACCCATTAAAACACTTCAGCACAAAATAAGGTACTTTGACAAAAAGCATCAATAGATGCAGCTATCTCCTTTAGCTGGTTATTCTCTAAAAACATTAGTACTTATAAAACTGTGTTTTGAGTGTTAATGATGCTTTCCAAATTTGACAAGAAACATCCCTTAGATTAGGTTGTTATATTACCTATCTAATCAAATTTCCCAGGCGATATCTACAGAATTCTGTTTAAAACCAGTAACAACATAAGCTGTGATCTTATTGCTTCATGGGAATATTATGTGAGCTAATAATATAATTCTGTTAAATCATTTTAGTTCCTAGGAGACAAGTGCTCAATAAAAGAAGACAGTAACACATTCATCTAGAGACCATACTGCTCTTTGCTTGTAAAGTCCTGGTTGGGAGATGTCAGTTACACTTTGACATCTGCTATTGTGGATTGGTGTGTACATCAAAAATGAATGCAAGGTGCAAACTTTCATGAATTACAGACTTTCGTTTGTTGTATAAGTTGCTTTTCATTTGGATGATTATTGCCAGTACTCAGTATGGAAGCTCTAGGCCCAGGGAGATGTAGTGTAATGCTATATTACAATGTGATGTAATTAAGAATTTCATCTACATGAACTTTAAATTAAAATGAAGTCTTAACACAGTTGTGTGAGCCTTTGACGTTAATATCCCATTTAATTGCCCCAGATTCAATGAAACCTTCTTATTGTCAAGCTCTGTACATTTCCTCTGATCCTATGATGACACATTACTAATTCCAAAATTTTTTCTTACAACCAATAAAAGAGAAAACATGATAACACCCAAGCTTGTGCCAAAACAAAAAAAGCATGTACCTGACCTTTTAGTAAGGAACAACAACATGAGGCTTCCCACCTTGGCAAAACAATGATAACCATCTATGCAAGCCAAAATAATTTGGAAACAACTATTTGAAAATAGGAATGAATAGCTAATTATTTGCAGGTCACTTTTTGTTATGGCCCTGACACATAACACATTGTGTTTTGGTAAATCTGGGCAATTAAATAAATCCCAATGAAGTTATAATAATTCAAAGCTTAAATTTTTCTTGAAAAATAAAATAAAATTACAGGTTACTAAAAACACATCTAGAGTAGGCCAGAGTATTTGAGTACTAAGAGTTTAATAACCCATTGATTCAAGAGTATAGGGAAACTTGTAAGTGTTTTGAACTGTAAGGAACTAACTACATACAGAAAAAGTTGTGATTTATCTACTTAGAAATAAATGTTCAAATTGAATAGACAAATCATGGTGCAATTTATGGAGTTTAGATATATAAAACTTGACATCTACCTAAGGAGTATTCCAATACCATAAGTTATTCATTCATCTGGCCAAAGTATCTGGGTTTCTCTTAAGTGCTGTGTACTTTAATTGATCCTTGGTATTGCTACTTGCACAATTGCAGATATTGCACTAGGTAAATTCTTTTGTCCTGTGATGGTAAAAATTTGTTTCTAATACACCAATTTCAGATAGTTAAAATTAAATTCCCTACTTTAAAAACTGAAGATATTTGAAGATAAATTCTTGTAGCCCTTTCCTTGTCATGAATGTGCAGATTCAACTCATTCAGTATATGTACCGGAATCTGGTTGAAAATCTCTGAATGTGTAGGTGAGGATTTTTCCTTCCTGGATTACTTCAGGATTTATAACAAGTGTGTTTTGTCTCGAGAGATGTATTACAAAAAAATGGCAAGCCGGAAAAAAGAAGCAAAGTCATTCAACTTTAGCAAAGGAGATTGACACAAAAATGCTAATTACTCATTAATGACATACTTCATCATAAGACTTGTGCTTCTCTTTGAATAGTAAAACTCTTATTAAATGTATTTCTTTGTATCCAGATGAGATATTCTGTACGCATTACACACATGTATACAAATATATTTCTGTGTTTTAGTACTCCCAACAAAATCCATTGAAAACAGTAACTGAATCACTCTGTGTGTGTTAAGCATATGAAGTAGGTGATATGAGGAGACACTTCATTTTGGTGAGAAATAGATGATACGTAAAGAAAATACCAGAAATTTGAAAAATATAATAATAGTGCTGTGAGGAAAATAATAACTTAGAGGACGGAGAATAAGTTTAAATGCCAGATATTCATAGACCATTGTTTCTCCCATAGTGATTTAAACTTAATTAATTTTTTTTCAACGTCTTTATTTCTTGGGTACCAGGTTCTTATGTTGGGAAAGAGTGGGTGAGTGGATACAATAAGAAAATAGATGCTACCCCATGAATACTGGTAGATTATAATCAAATAAAATAAGTAACATAGTGGCTATACAAGTGTGCTGTCTTTTGCTGTGATATAGTATTCTGACAAGAAAGGGATTTATGGTAGAGATGAATTTATCTCAGCTTACAGATTACATCACATTATTAAGGATGTCAAGGAAAGAATTCCTTCAGGAACTTGAAGAAGAAGCCATGGAAAGATTTCACTTGCTGGATTGATCTCTCATGTTCAACCAGTTCCTTTTTACAATCTAGAATCAAATGTCCAATCTAGAATGGTACTGCTCATAGTGACATGGGCCCTCAAATAACAAAGAAACTATCCCCTTATAAAAAGACAATCAACAGATACAGGCCAATTGGATGTAGGTAATTCTTCAAATGTTATTTTCTTCTGAAGTGACTTTAAGTTGTCAAGTTGACAATAAAAGGGAAGTATAATAGTTCTCTTGTGTTTTAGAAATATTTTTAACAATGAGGATATATAAAAAAAAGATGAACTTTTTCTAAGATAAAGTAAATTAACACAGGGTTAATTTAGTTGCCATAGAAATGAGTGAGTTGATGAAAATATTAGGAAGTAAAAACAATAATATAAACAACCGACTGGTTATAGACAAGAAGAAAGACATACAGAAATAGAGTTTTAAGAACTGGAGAGGGATTTTCTTCGATTTCCTTCTTCAAAGACTTGAAGTTCTTATCATACAGATCTTTTACTTGCTTAGTTAGAGTCACACCAAGGTATTTTATATTATTTGTGACTATTGTGAATAGTGTTGTTTCCCTAATTTCTTTCTCAGACTGTTTATCCTTTGTGTAGAGGAAGGTCACTGATTTGCTTGAGTTAATTTTATATCCAGCTACTTTGCTGAAGTTGTTTATCAGTTTTAGAAGTTCTCTGATAGAACTTTTGGGGTCACATAAGTATACTATCATATCATCAGCAAATAGTGATAATTTGACTTCTTCCTTTCCAATTTGTATCCCTTTGATCTCCTTTTGTTGTCTAATTGTTCTGGCTAGAACTTAAAGTACAATATTGAATAAGTAGGAGAGAGTGGGCACCCTTACCTAGTCCCTGATTTTAGGGGAATTGCTTCCAGTTTCTCTCCATTTAGTTCGATGTTGCCTATTGGCTTGCTGTATGTTGCTTTTACTATGCTTAAGTATGGGCTTTGAATTCCTGATCTTTCCAATACTTTTACCATGAAGAGGTGTTGGATTTTGTCAAGTGCTTTCTCAGCACCTAATGAGATGATCATATTTTTTTCCTTGAGTTTGTTTTTATAGTAGATTGCATTGATGGATTTCTATATATTGAACAATTCCTGCATCCCTGGAATGAAGCCTTCTTGATGATAATGGATGGAAAGATCTCCCATGCTCATGGATTGGAAGGATTAATATAGTAAAAATGGCCATCTTGCTGAAAGCAATCTACAGATTCAATGCAATCCTCATCAAATTTCCAACTCAATTCTTCACAGACTTGGAAAGAGCAATTTGCAAATTCATCTGGTATAACAAAAAACCTAGGATAGTGAAAACTATTCTCAACAAAAAAAGAACTTCTGGTGGAATCACCATCTGTGACATTAAGCTGTCCTACAGAGCAATTGTGGTAAAAACAAAACAAAACAACAACAAAAAAAACTGCATGGTATTGGTACAGTGACAGGCAGGTGGATCAATGGAATAGAAATGAACCTACATATCTATGGTTACTTGATCTCTGACAAAGGATCTAAAACCATCCTGTAGAAAACCGACAGTATTTTCAACAAATGGTGCTGGCTCAACTGACTGTTAGCATGTAGAAGAATTCAAATCAATCTATTCCTATTTCCTTGTATAAAGCTCTAGTCCAAGTGAATCAAGAACTTTCACATAAAACCAGATACACTGAAACTAATAGAAAATAAAGTGGGGAAGAGCACATGGGCACAGGGAAAAATTTCCTGAACAAAACACCAATAGTTTTCTGCTCTAAGATCAAGAATTGACAAATGGGACCTCATAAAATTGCAAAGCTTCTGTAAGGCAAAGGACAGTGTAAATAGGACAAAATGGCAACCAACAGATTGGGAAAAATCTTTACCAATACTATATCCGAAAAAGGACTAATCTGCAATATATACAAAGAACTCAAGAAGTTAGACTCCAAAGAACCAAATAATCCTATTAAAAATGGGGTACAAAGCTAAACAAAGAATTCTCAACTAAGGAATACTGAATGGCTGAGAACCACCTAAGGAAATGTTCAACATATTAGTCAGCAGACAAATGCAAATCAAAACAACCCTGAGATTCCACCTCACACCAGTCAGAATGGCTAAGATCAAAACTCAGGTTACAGCAGATGCTGGTGAGGTTGTGGAGGAATATGAATACTCCTTCATTGCTGGTGGGATTGCAAGCTGGTACAACCACTCTGGAAATCAGTTTGGCGGTTCCTAAGGAAACTGGAGTTCTACCACTCCTGGGCATATACCCAGAAGATGCTCCAACATGTAATAAGGACACATGCTCCACTATGTTCATAGCAGCCCTATTTACAATAGCCAGAAACTGGAAACAACCCAGGTGTCCCTCAACAAAAGAATGGGTACAGAAAATGTAGTGCATTTACACACTGGAATACTATTCAGATATTAAAAGCAATGAATTTATGAAATTCTTAGGGAAATGGATGGATCTGGAGAATGTCATCCTGAGTGAGGTAATGCAATCACAAAAGAACACACATGCTATACACTCACTGAATAGTGGATATTATCCCAGAAGCTCAGAATACCCAAAACACAATCCATAAACCCCAAGAAACTCAAGAAGAAAGAAAACCAAAGTGTGGAAACTTTGATCTTTCTTAGAAAGGGGAACAAAATACCAATGGAAGGAGTTGCAGAGACAAACTACAGAGCACAGACTGAAGGAAGGACAATCCAGAGACTGTTACACTTGGGAATCCTTCCCATATTCAATCACCAATCCTAGACATTATTGTGGATGCCAGCAAGTGCTAGCTGACAGGAGACTGATATAGCTGTCTCCCGAGAAGCTCTGACAGTGCCCGACTAATACAGAAGTAGAGGCTCACAGCCATCCATTGGACTGAGTATAGGATCCCCAATGAAGGAGTTAGAGAAAGGACACAAGGAGCTGAAGCAGAGGATGACCTAGTCTGTCTGTCATGAATGGGAGGAAAGGTCCTTGGTCCTGTGAAGGTTCTATGCTCCAGTGTAGTGGAATGCCAGGGCCAGGAAGCAGGAGAAGGTTGGTTGGTGAGCAGCGGAGGTGGGTAGGGAACAGGGTTTTTTTTTTTTTTTCCGAGGGGAAACCAGGAAAGGAGATATCATTTGAAATGTAATTAAATAAAATATCTAATACTAAAAAAAATAAAGGAACTGGAGGGGGGAAGAGGAAGTACATGATGCTTTTATAACCCACTCCTGGAACCTCTCTCTGGCTACATCTGAACAAGAGCTATGAACAGATATGTTCAATATTTTGGGCCAAGTCATTAGTAAAGTATCTTGCTCCAATAATTCTCAAGAAAATGTGATCAATGAAAGAAATTTAAGGGTAACACATTTGAAAACAAAATAACATATATAATTTTGAGCAGTTAAGTTTGGCATGTATAAAAAAATGTTTATATCACATAAAAATTCAAGATGTGATATAAGGACTGCATAGTCTAGTTATCAAAGCACTGTCCCTTAATATTTGTTCAGTTGAGTAGAGAAGTACAAATAGAAGCCTATATGTCATGGAGCTACACATTTTGAACTATAGTGTTAAAATAACACAGTGTTCAAAACATATACTGGCTTCTTATGCTGACAAATAATTAGAGTGATAGATCTAACTACAGAATTCCCAGTACCCTAAAAATTTTAAGGAACAACATAGAGATTTTTTGGTCCTGGGTTACAGCCTGGTCCTTTCCCTGAGTACACAGAGCTTTGTAAGTAGAGGAAGAACCACTAACTCACATATTCAGCTTTTATCTACTTCCGTCCTTTACCAATACTAATATTTGAGTCTTCACAGGACCAAGGGCCTCTCCTCCCATTGATGCCCAACGAGGCCATGATGCTCCAGCGAACGGGAATTCTAGGGTGGGGAGACAGGAGTGGGTGGGTGGGGAAATACCCACATACAAGCAGGAGAAGGGGGATAGGATAGGAGGTTTCCAGGGAGGGGGACCTGGAAAGGGGATAAAATTTGAAATATAAACAAAGAAAAGATCCAATAAAAAATGAAAACAACCAATCAACAAAAAAATATCAATAGTAATATTCAAGAATATTAGAATAGTAGCATTCTAATAGGTAGAATATTTTCACTAGGTTAGTCGTTATTCTGGACTGTCTTAACTTGGAATCTAGTTGAATATCTAAAGCCCATTCCACTGAGACTCTCAGATCCTTAGGGAATCAGAGTTCTGTCTGGAAAATAGAGTAGGTCCTGGAAGGTTTTCCTTTTGTCCTGGTATGAGAGCGATGCTGTTTATTTTAGTAGTCCTGATAGATTCCAGACAGGTAGAAAGAAAAGACTCATACTTAGCAAGAGAGAAAAATTAAGAGAACAGAAAAACAAAAATTCAGAAACCTGGAAAAAATAAAGAGAAGGAGGGAAGGAAGGAGGGAGGGAAGGAGAGAGAGAGAGAAAGAGAGAGAGAGAGGGAGAGAGAGAGAGAGGGAATTTTGAAATGGGATGCTCCAGTTCTTAAGAAGCTTAGATTTTACCACTTGATTTCTGTAAATGTATTCTTTTATTGATTTATAAATAAATATAAGAACTATTTATAGATAGTTCTTGGAAACGATTTGAAGTACAATTCATTCCTGTGATCACATAATATATGCTTAAGAAATAACAGAGCTGGGAATGTAGCTTAGGTGGACAAAGTGCTGCTGTGTAAGTATAATGAGCTGTGTTGAGGATCCCTCGAATTCTGTAGAAGCAGGGTGCTCTAGCAAGATCACCTGTTACCCCAGCATGCTGGAGATAGACATGGGTATCAATAGAGCAAGGGAGCCAACCACAAAGAGGAAATAGCAGCTCGGGGTCCAGTGAGAGATTATGCTTCAATAAGTATGTTATGGAGATGGAAGAAGATATTTGGCTTTAACCCTGAGCCCCTACATACAGTGGCACACAGGAACATGTACACACATTCATGAACATGTACATACTCACGTTCATGAACATGTGCACACTACTCACATATTTACAAGGAAACATTTATTAGAACTATGAGAATATTCAAGAAAGAAAAATGTAAAGCAGATTAAGACTATAACCTGTTATTATACCAATTTGAATAAAAAGATTCTGTTTATAAAAATGGTCAGGGTCCAAGAATATGAAAACAATAAGAAAAATTTTACTAAGCTTAACAATCTTCTTTGTTTTCACTCCTCGTCTTAATTCTAAATATTCTAAAATGATCTACATGAATAAAATATTATATGTTCTAAAGTGTTCTAGCAAGATTATTGTCCATTTTAAAGTACCTTTTAAAAGTACTCCTATTATCTTTCACTCTTACAAAACATACACATGAATTCACCCTAACATCTGTGAAAAACAAGGAAAAAGAGGGTAGAATTCAAGAAACAAATTAGCAAGCACCAGCATTTCTCAATTCCACCAAGACTCCTTTCTTCAGACCTCAACAGATGGCAAAGCAGGAGACCCAGAATTACTGTGGCAAAGATGAGTTTGTTCAGAATGTTGGGAGTGCAAAAACAAAAGGAAAAGAAGCACAAAGAAATGGATCACATCACTTGGGTAAATAAACTTTTACATTTCCTAAAAACAGATGCACATAATTCTGCTGGCTGTAGTGAGTGATGTTAGGAGTCCATTAAGCATAATGAGCCAAACCTCCCTAAAAAACTATAGAAAATGGGAAAATGGATCACTGGGATCTTCGCATTGGAGAAGTAAATTGTACAAATGGAATAAAGGAAAAAGAGTAAATTGTAAAAACAGAATGTCTGCCCTGAGACCCAATAAACCACTGACAGAGTTACAAATTTATTTCAACCTAATCATGAGAGGCTTCTTACTAAACAGAATAGGAACAAAGAAGAAGGAAGTGGGTAGCCTCCTGAGAATTAAGCGCACTCCAGAACAAAAGAAGCCACCATTAGAATAACATGTGCATATCACAGCCTGCACCTCATAAATAGTTAATGTATGAAGAGGAGCATAAATAAATACAAAGCAATCCTGCTCAAAGAGAGGGGAGCATATTCATGAAAGCAAAGAATTACCCATGCATTAGGAGTTACTTGAACTCAAGGTACACAGAAAGGAAACAGATAAATGGTTTAACTTGCCTGTTACAATCTTCTATTTTACTCCACCGGATGAAACTAACACAGAGTAAGTGCTTTCTTACCAAATAGATTACCCACTCCCAAAGCAATGAAATCTGTTGGGGCAATGTCCACCATTACCCTAAGGCTAATTGTAAATAATCAGTATAGACCAACAAAAACAATATACCAAATAAAAAAATATATACATACTTTGCTTTCAAAATTAGCTCCTTCAAATTTAGCTCATTAAAATGTCATCCCTCAAGGAAAGGATCTCTTAATTCCTTAATAAGAGCAAGTATTTATCAAACATCTGTTGTACTTGGCACAAGGGAAATATCATAAAATTAAAAATAAATAAAATAACTATATTTTAAAAGGCTATGCTACAGTTTGTTTGGATTCATAACAAACATACACAGTAACCTTCATGCTAAGTATCCAAAATACTAACATTAGTCAAGCATTCAATTTTGTATTTAGAGCTTAGGGTTTTGTAAATTGATCTCCAATATCCTAGATAATTGTATCACTTTAAAGTATGTATTAGGCCTGAGAGATGGCTCAGTAGTTAAGAGCATTGACTGCTCTTCCAAAGGTCCTGAGTTCAAATCCCAGCAACCACAGTGTGGTGGCTCACAACCACCCATAATGAGATCTGACTCCCTCTTCTGGAGAGTCTGTAGACAGCTACAGTGTAATTACATATAACAAATAAATCTTTAAAAAAATATAAAATAAAATATGTATTGTACTAGCAGGTAGGGCCTAGCTATAAGGACAGAGTCTTCAGGACTCAGATCTGAACTCCTGAATGAGTCCCTACAGAGATCCCTTACATCTTCCTCATCAAAAAATATAGCAATAATGAACCAAAAAGAAACTAAACCTAGTCTATGAGCTAATAATCACTCATTTGCAGTTAAACAAGACAAACCAATAGAAGTAAAAGAGCCCAAAGGAAAATGCAAGAATCAGAGACCCTTTGGCTCACTCAGGAATTCCATAAAAACTATCAACTGGAATCCACAATACTCAGAGACCCTGGTGTAAACAGCCCCATATTGAATCTGGGCATGTTGTTTCCACCTCTGTGTGTTCCTCTGAGCTTTGCTCCATTGATTTAAAGGGTCTCGTTTTCTTGGTGTCCTCCTTCTATTGGGCTCTTACCCTCTCTTCACTCCCTCTTCCACAGGGAACCCTGACTTCCAAAGGGAGTGACTTGGTGAAGACATCATACTTAGCGCTGAGTGTTCCAAAGTTTCTCACTCTGTAATGTCTGGCTGTGGGTCTCTACATTCATTCCCATCTGCCTCAGCAGAAATCTTCTCTGATGATGGCTGAATAAGGAACTGATCTATAAATAGAGCAGTATGCCACTAGGAGTCATTTTATCACTAAATTTTTTATATTATGTTTTATTGTGCTATATTTAAAAAAATGAATCAATGAACCAATGAAAACCTAGGGCAAAGGTTATAAACCGACTTGTCACTTATGCCTGCTGGGAGGGGGAAAATTGATGTTCTCTAATAGAATGATATTAGGTACATCAACCACTTCAGGACAGGCCTCATGCTCAGGAAGTTGGCCAACATATAATGAACTCAACAGTTTTTTTCTTCTTTTTCATGTGCTTTTATTTGGTTATAGTTTGGTGGACGTTTGGTTTTGTTTTTGTTTTAGGAGAACTTTATTGTGTTTTCTAAGGTTTGGGGTGAGGGAATTGTTATATTGAGCTTTTGTTTGTTTTTGAGAAAGAACAATAAGTTCGATGGGTAGGGATGGGGAGAGGATCTGAAAGGACTTGGGTGAAATGAATTATAAGATTAAAATATATTTAAATTAAAATCATCTTAAATAATAAAAATATATTAAAATAAATAATTGATTTTTCAATAGACACTGAAATATGTTAATGTCATGATCTTGGGCATCATAGAACACAGACAGCAGCCAACAGACCTGCTGTCCCCACTGTTCTGAGACAGCTGCTAATTAATGCGCAGCTTATGGCTTCTCCATGCTGAAGGTTTTCTATTTGACTGGGACTGTAGAAGATGGATAGATTGTATTGCAGGAGTTAAATACATTTAGCATCCTCTCCTTAATAATTAAAAGTTACACTCAGAAATAATCACTCCAATGGCAAGCAACATTGGAACCCTAATGCTCTCAACACTATTTTGAACATGCTGCACTCAGAAATGATTCAATTGTCCTCGTTATTGAAAACCTACCATTTCCCAGCATCCCAGAGAAAGATGCAAAGTGAGATGATTGTTTTGTGTTGCTTGAAACTATATACAACAGCACACACAGAGAGACACATACACACACACACATACACACACACAAAATTTTAAAAGCCACTTTACTTTTAGTACTACATCTACTGAGAAATCTGTTTCTGATGGTAGGCAATCTCCAAATCCCATTTAGCAACAATTTTGAAGCTACATTTATTTTTATTCTTACAGACCATATTATGGTAGGCATTATTATTCCCACAGCAATACCCAACATGTCTTAGATGATAACATTCTAATTTCCTTTAAATCATCCCTTCAATTACTAACTAGATCACAGCCTTGTGAATATAGGCTTTTATTTTTTTAATTAATATGTTTTTATTGACTCTTTGAAAATTTATGTAATGTGCTTTGCTCATTTCAGCCTTTATGATATGTCCTCATCCCAGAGAATTATGAGAGAGCTAAGTATTAGTGAACAAAAACAATTTAGTAGATAAATGCACATACCTCAAACTTGAGATGGAGGGTCAGGTTCACATTTCAGACATTTTAGAGACTTGAATAGCAAGTGGTTTATCTATTAGCCTTTACTGATAGAGGAAAGAACAGGATCAGTGGCATAGCTAACCCGGTCTCTCCAGAGGGTAATCTTGTTACTCTGAAGGCCATTTGCATTGATTCTAAAACATCATGCATATTTATAAGCAAACAAGGTAATATCAGACCAAAGGAGATGAAGTATCTTTAGTGCAGGATATATAAAAAGAGAATCAGAGTGGTCTTCTGAAAGTATAGGAACAGAATTCTGGGCTTTGGTCTGCTGCTTGCATTCTCTAGTAAATTTGACAGATCACTCAACAGTAACTTCTTTTGTCCTGTGTGAAAAATAATATATTTTATTCTTCTCAGTACCATAGAAATAATAAAGTTTGCCACTAGTGAGAGACTATTGTAACAAATTTAAATTACTCTAAAACCATCACATTATATCTTGTACAAATTATTAACAAATTTTTTTGCTTTTAGTACCAGATTTTTACAGGGCAATTGTGAGATTCTCTTGACACTATTCCACCACGAACTAGTTTTAGATTCCAACCCAATTGACTCTCTCAAGGGAAACTCTGCTTTCTCATAAAAATGGAATTTCCTTGCTTGAGTTAATCTCCAGAGAGGAAGTGCTTGGTTTTTATTATGGGCATATATTGAAACAGTCTGGAAAGTTTTATTCAGAGAACAAAATATTGAAAACTTACTTTAAAGTAGGTGCACTTTGACTTTGGAGTTACAAAACTCCAAAGTTTGAGTACACTGAGATTCTGCCAAGAATTTTCTTCCGAGACACAATCAACCAAGATTTCTGACAGGATTACTGCCCTAGTTCACACAAATACATTCTAAAATTGCAATTGACGGTTGTCCCTGCCACCAACTCAAGTATGTATTTACATTCATTGACTCTCATTGCTACAGAATAGAGCAAGCCATTTTATTTACATTTGCTAAGCCCAGACAATTGTACGATGCTCAAGATATAACTAAACTCTGTCAATTTGCTTTGTTATTACTGTGAAATAAAAATTTAGCCCATCAAAATTTATTTATAATTTTAAAAAGTAGTTCTTTTATTTTGAGGTGGTAAAATGACACTGGTATTTTGCTAAAATCAGCTGTCATCAAAAGAAGGTAAGGATGAGATAAAGATGATAATAGATATAATATCCAGTAAATAGTCATAGCTGGAAAACTGAAGAACTCATTGTAACTTGCTCAACAGAGAAGAGTAAGCTGGATGCTGATTCAGCAGTCAGAAAAAGGGGAAAAACTCAGAATTGATGGAGAGCTCTGGGTCAACTCAGAATCATGAAAACCAGTTACTTCTGAAGGCAGGGTCATATGGTAGGGTAAAAATAAAAATAGAATTACTTGTCAAAAATCTATTGAAGAAGGTGTTGAATTCTCATGAAAAAGGACTAGTCTTGGTATCATATCTAACATTCCAGAAGAGGGAAACAAACATAATGGCAAACTTATGTTGAAAATTATAGTTATCAAACCACTTCTCCCTTTTGGGCTTCAAGAAAACTGAATGTTAATTATATATACCTCCACAAGGATACTAAGTTGTTTTCTATAAAACTTAGGTGTCTCAATAAAAGAAAGTATTGACCTTCATATTTAGACATTCAGGAACAATGTTATGGTATTTTAAATTTAAAAAGAGTGGGATAAAAGAAGAAAGGCGGCCATTTTCTCTCGGGTGAGTTTCTGAGACTGGAGCAGCCAGCACGGAGGCGCCTTAGGCCAGAGACCCCGGCGGCATCCACCATTTTCTCTCGGGTGAGGTTCTGAGACTGGAGCAGCCAGCCCAGAGACACCTTAGGCCAGACACCCGGGCAGGATCCGCCATTTTTTCTCCAGTGAGTTTCTGAGAACTGAGCAGCCAGCCAGGAGCCACAGGCCCCACGATTCCCAGGGGAGCCTCAGGGCGGCAGGGACAAGATCCTCTCAGCTTCCGAGTGACAGAGGGGGTTCAGCATCCTCCTCTGCCCCTTCCCTACAAGTGGAG